>NC_051177.1:29236356-29555962 GCF_013339695.2 Rhipicephalus sanguineus | reverse complement strand
TCGTCGCGTAACCTATAAACGACAGTCCCAAAGTTATACACCTAACCACAACGCGCAAATGTATGAGAGCCTTCTTTTTACCACCGCGCCGTTAAAAGGCTATATTCACATGAGATTTAATACTTCCCCTCTTTATGACAACGCCAAGTGCACTTTGCAATGCACTTGAACCACAGCGCGGAACCTACACTGATATGACTCTCGTTAACGGAGGGTACGACGACCACACACAGCACTCTCGACAAGTGCACTCACTTATCTTATTACAGTACATATATAGCCGATCAAGGCTAAATACTTGTTTACATCGTGTTCGGCATACGTACGAGCGGTTAAAGTTGCACTAACGCAATGGAACAAACCGCCCTTTGAGGACCTGCATGACGTACGCGCACATGCGAACACAACGTGGCTAGCAGACGACGCACGGAGCAATCCACACTAGGCGTGGTTCAGCCAAAAGCCGCCAGGCGGCGACTCCGCTCGATCTCGCGGCCAATAGTAGAGCTGTTGGAATTCGTGGATGCCTCGGTCATTTCGTCGACAACATGTCTGTCGACATAGCCGGCGACATGTAGGAACCTGAAGACACCCTTCGCGTTGGTGACGTATAGGCCGTCGAGGCTGGTGGGCCTGAATAGTGCTACGTAGACCAACATCAGTGGATGGTGTTTGTCGTATTTGTCTACAAAGTGGCTGTCAATCAATCTGGCATCATACACGGTCAGCATGAGGCCATCGCCCAGCCTCGTAAGAAATGGAGAGGACACTAAAGTGCACTAAGTGCACTTTAGTGTCGCACCGAAAAGTGCACTAAGTGCACTTTACGGTGCGGTGATGTGGATATCATATGTAACTTTCGTTAATGTATTCCTCCGGGGTCGAGCAATGCTTCAATATGGCTTGCTGAATCATAGGAATACAAACGTAATGTTTATTAGACTGCTATAGAAACGGAGCCAACACTGGAACTACAGACGTTAATCTGATATGACGCCTGTATCGTAGGAGTATCATGTAGTGTTTATAGCTTTCTTGTAAAATTAGATAGCCAGCACCACAACCATAACTGACGTTGCAATATTACGCCTGCGTAGGCTGTTTTTCCAAACTAGTTTTATAGACATGGCGTGGCTCAGTGGTAGAATACCTGATTGCCACGCAGAATGCTTGGGTTCAATTCCTGCTGGGATCCTATTTTTCATTCTTTCCATTCGTTGAGTCAACGCTGCCGATGTTGATTTTCCTTAACGCTCTAGCATTTAAGTTAACAATGTCTGTTCTCGCCGTTCCTGGGTCTATATAAACTGTCAATCACCTGTGGCGCATACCCGTACAGCGCGGCCCGTGGTAAACGGGTATGTGCCACACGTGTCTAGTGGAAAGGGTTTGACGACGTACGCGACAAGATTTTAACGTTATTCATGTCATGACCCGGCAGTCATATTCGTCAAATCCTCTTACCCTCCCATGCAAATTTTGGTCTACACCAAGTTAAGGAGGCGATCATGAGAGCACCCAGACGTAGGCGGCTAGATAGATAGATAGATAGATAGATAGATACGTAGATAGAAACGCTCAAAGTGCCAGAGGTTCGCTAAGAAATGCTTCGCATTTAATAATCAGCCTGACTACGCCCACTGCAGGGCAAATGCCTCTCCCATGTTCCGCCAATCAACCCGGTCCTGTGCTTTCTGCTGCCACGTAATACCTGCAAACTTCTTAATCTCATCTGCCCACCTAACTTTCTGTCTCCCCCTCGCGCATTTGCCTTTTCTTGGAATCCAGTCAGTTACTCTTAATGACCAGCGGTTATGTTGCCTACGCGGTACATGCCCTGCCCATGTCCATTTCTTCTTCTTCATTTCGATTAAGATGTCCTTAACACCCGTTTGTTCGCTGACCCACTTTGCACCATTCTTGTGCCTTAGGGTTACACCTACCATTTTCCTTTCCATTGCTCGCTGCGTCGTCCTCAGTTTAAGTTGAACCCTCTTTGTAAGCCTCCAGGTTTTTGCTCCGTAGGTGAGTACCGGTAAGATGCAGCCGTTATATACTTTCCTCTTGAGTGATGATGGTAAAATACCATCCATGATTTGAGACTGCTTGCCGAATGTGCTCCAACCCATCCTTTCTCCTAGTTACTTCAGTCTCATGGTTCGGCTCCGAGGCTACTACCTGTTCTAAGTAGACGCATTTCTTTACGAATTACAGTGTCTCGCTACCTATCGCGAAGCCCTGCTTTCTGCCGAAACTGTTGCCAATTACTTTAGTTTTCTGTATATTAATTTTCGGACCTACCGTTCTTCTTTCCTTGTCCAATTGAGTAATCATGAGTTGCAATTTGTCCGCTGAGTTACTCATTAACGCAGTGTCATCAGCGAATCGCAGGTTACTAAGGTACTCTCCATGAACTCGTATCCCTAACTCATCTCAATCAAGGGCCCTGAAAACCTCCGGTAAGCACGTGGTGAACAGCATTGGTGGGATCGTGTCTCCCTGCCTGACACTCTTCTTTATTGGGATTTTGTCGCTTTCTTTATGGAGGACTATGGTGGCTGTGGAGCCGCTGTAGATTTCTTCCAGTATGTTTATATATGGTTCTTTGACGCCCTGATTCCATAGTGCCTGCATTACTGCTGATATCTCGACTGAATCAAACGCCTTCTCGTAATCTATGAAGGCTATATACAGGGGTTGGTTATATTCCGCGCATTTAGCTATCACCTTATTGATAGTGTGAATGTGGTCTATTGTCGAGTAGACCGATGACATACATAATCCATTTTTCTGGCATATGCTGAAGCGTACACAGTGCTTTAAACGATCGCTTACTTTCCTACAGGCCCTCAGAGGGGAATTTTGCTGGTCGACGATTGCAGTGTGGGTGACCATCTTAACAACTGGACTACTAGCAATGAGAAATCTTGCTGTAAGCAAGGGAACAGACAGAAAAGGCAAGCGCCTTCCGCCCGGTCCGAGCGGACTACCGGTGCTTGGCTACCTTCCATTCGTGAGGAAATCGTATCACGTGACTTTTAAAGAGCTGAGCGACCATTACGGGCCAATATTCAGGCAGGTGTCCTTTTTTTTTTTTTTTTAGTATGACTGAGCAAACTGTAGCGAAAAGACTCATGTTAGGCATAGTGGGTAACAGTTACAGCGTATGTGTACTATTCAAGCGACTGCACATGATTCAGTGCTACTGAATGTATAACTGTGTACCTCTGTGATAAGTTGAAGTTTTGCGGCCTCTCCTCTATTTAATACCCTCACTTGAACGACTTCTGAATCAATAGATTCTGTCAAAATTTGTGCCTACCATGCGATTCTGTTTCCTTGAGCATATAGAATTAGCAGCAGCAACAAAACCTTTTGGAAACAATATGTACGAGTACGGTGATTCTGAGATATTTCTTGCGCTAACTCTGAATCACACTTACAGTAAATGATAGCCAAGACTGTAACCCCACATTATTATTAACCCCACGTGTGCTAAGGCCGTAAAGTAAATGCACTCTTTCGCTTTACGAGTCACCTCAAAAGCTTCCGCAGTCAGATGCGCAGAGTAATTTTCAATATGATCTTTATCTGTAGTCCTTCAGTCTCCTGAACGAAGAATGTTTAAGGACCGACAACCAATTTTTATGGTACCTGTTTCCTTTAGTGCAACGGAAAGCTTACCGGCCAGAGTGTCTGATCAGGGAAAGGTAACGCGGAAAGCACCGTGAACGATTTATAATGAGAGGTTTTCGATCTGTGGCGACTGTGAAGTCGCGCACACAACACATGCTAGAAAGAGCGGGCGGTGAGCACGGCAGCGGTTCGCGTTTGTGCGCTTCGGTTTGCTACGCATGCGTGCACTCCGCATGCGTGCGCCCTGGCTCGACATGTTGCGCAGTTGCCGCTTCTCAGCGTCAACTCCTGTTTATCTCGTAAGCAGCACCGAATAGAGCGGCGATGGGTAACAACATGCATGCTCTAATTTTGAGCACTAACTATGGTGCGCATGAAAGCATCAGACTACGTACAGCAAAGCGAGCGAGTCCATAACCTAGGTTCAAGGCTCGTCCGCTAGGCTGCGCGATATACCGGTGTTTTGTGACTTTTAGACGCGAGTTAAAAATACTAGTAAGGAAGAGGAGTGGGCGGGTTGGAAGCGATGCGTACTTGGAAAACCAGCGCGAACACGACGGAGACACAAGACGAGAAGGACGCCGGACCAGCGCTGTCCTGTGTCCTTAAAAATAAAAATCCTACGCAGATCGCGAAAATGATGTTTGAATCCGTCACTATAATTCACGATTTTTAAGATTTCTACCAGGATGTAATCACACTTTCTGACCAGTCGTCGATTCTTTTAACAAATACGTAAAAATTACCTTGTAATGACAACTATCACGAACCGAAATGGACGTTGATCGGCGATTGAAATCTCCATTACTCGTTTGATTTGGCGGGGTCGTTTCATGCGTCCGCTCGGCCGTGGCGCTTGTCGATATCTGATATGCATCAGGTCCCATCGGCTAGGTACGGCTAGGCCATAAAGGCGAAACTACCTGCTGTTCATATGCAAGAATGTCAGCAGCGTAATTGTCTTAAAAATTAATGAAAGTATCGAGCTAAAACGTTTTACAGGAAGTGGAAAGTGTTAGAGAGCTTTCAATGCCCCTCGAATACCAGTAAAAGAAGTATTGCACATAAAAATAACATTTAAAGCAAACCTTGCATTTCTATTGCCTAATGCAATCGTAAGATATAACTTTTCTTTTAAATAGAAAGTTAATAATTTTAGTGCAACAATAAAATTATGATGCTTGCAGGGTCCGCCTGGGTTCCAAAGATGTGGTTGTGCTAAACGACGTCGCTTCTGTCCGGGAGGGACTCAACAATGAAGATGTTCTCTACAGACCCGAAGACTTTGTGTTCCGGTATCTCGACACTAAAGGTTTGGCACACCATCATACTTGTGCTTGCCGTCCTTGACACGTTTTACTGTTTTCATCGCAAGCAGCAATAGAGTCGAAACCCGCGATAACAAACGGGTGTATGCGCTAAAGAGAATTCCATATATAAAGTAATTCACTATAGCAAAACTTGCATATACGGTGAGCTTAAACTTATGTGAGGCGTTTGTTATACTAGAGTTTATTATATCTAGAGGAGAGAAGTAAGAAAAGATGTAAGAATGACATTTATTTATTCAAAATTCTTCTTTTACCTTGAAATCTTTCTCAGTGTCACTAAGAAAGGAGTTATGAGTACGCTAGATTGCTCTAGCACAATCGAGTAAGAACGTATTGAACACATACAAAACCAATGAAAATAACTCTGGCGAACGGTGCGATTGCGCCATGCAATCGCACCGGCTTTATGGTGTTGGCAAAGGACGCCCCGAATTCGACATATCGAATGCTCAGTCAGTTTTGCATGCTTATTGGTCAGTAACATTTGCGTGATAGTTATAGAGTATTATTCACATTATCCGACTTAATGATGCTCAGAATTCACAATATTTTGTGATTTGTCCTCCGTTTGTCGTCAGGAGTTGGAGGTTTGAACGGAGAAATGTGGCAAGCGAACAGAAGGTACTGCTTCCAGGTTCTGAGGAACTTGGGCTTTGCCAAGAAATCCATGGAGAAGCACATGCAAGTAAGAGCGAGTTCACTCAAAAAGTGTTTATCTGGGGTGAGAAAGGATAATGGGAATATCGATCTACATATAAGATTACCACTCATGTACTTATATGTAGATGCATAAAGAACCCCGGTGGTCAAGATTAATCACCAGCTCCGCACTACGATATGCCTCGTATTGAGATCGTGTTTCAGCATGTTAAACTTCCGATGACCTCGAGGTTATACATAATCGCGAGGTCGTCGATGAAAAAGCGAAGAATGCGGACGAATGATCGTTTAATTTGGGTAACCATAGCTGCTGAAATTAAACCACTTATCTGCTCTCTCCGCTTTTCCCTCCCCTCACCATCTTATACTGTGTCTTGTTCTTTCTTAGCTACCTCTCTTACAGGTGCATTGTTAGAAATTTGTTCAGTGAATCAGGTTCAGTGCTTTACACACCAAAAAAAGTTGATATTCGGTCTGAAGTAAAACTAAACATTATGCTGTGCGAGCTAAGGGCCAACGATTGCTTAACATAAGGCGAAAGCGAAGTTGTTTGAACGATTAGACGAGAATGCGAAAGATCCCTTTTCCCCTCTTGTTCCTTCTCGTACGCAGGAGGAAATTCAGAGCTTTACGAAGCTCCTGGAGCTTAGCAAGGAAAGGCCCGTGACGCTGGCGCAGCAGCTTACCGCCAGCGTGGCTAACAACATGTCGGCGCTGGTGTTCGGCGAACGCTACGACCACCACGATCCCCGTGGTCGCCTAGTAGCGGAACTGCTCACTAACTTCCTGCAGAACGCCAACTTCTTCTCGTTAGCCGATTTCCTGCCCGCAGTCCGCTTCTTCGCTTTGTACCTCCCATGCACGAGGCTTCGCAGCATCAACTACGTTTTTAAGGAGTTCAAGAAACTTATCAGGTAGGTTTATACTGTCATGTGGTTGTGACCGTGAAAAAAGCAGGATCAATCGGTAAAGATGACACGCTTTATTGGGCGAACTTGTGCCCAGCAAAAAGAAAGGGTCAAATTAGAAGCAACACTCGCTGTAATACAATGATAACGGCGAGCGCAGGCGTCGGGCGTCGACGAATCAGCTCGTCTGTGAAATGCGTCAGCTAGCTTTTATAGATGCTTTATCGAATATTCCAGCGTTATCGCTGATGCTCACGTTAGATCTAGAATAAATTCGGTTACTCGTGTCTTGCGCGTAATCGAAATAATCGCGACGTTTCCAAGCATTGTGGCGAAGCTTACGGCGAGCGGTGGTAGTAGGTCTTTGTGGGTGAACCCCGATCACATTGAATAATCTACGTGTCAATATACGTCACTATGTTGCAGCCACCTTCGTATCCCGAACTGTCAGAGCACTAGTATTCTCACTATTGGCGCGTTAAGAAAGTGGCCGCACCGTTGCATATGTTCTGTTAGCTCACCTTTGTATGTATCCTTTGTACTTTGGAGGCACGGTCGTATTCATTTATAAAAAAATATCAAGCACGTCCTTGTCAGTGAGTTCGAATTAGACTACGCAACTTAAGAAAACAAGTTGTTAAGAAAACACTTCCAGACGGAATTTTTCGAATTATGAGGAACATAATTTTAATAATGACATCTTTCTTTAACGCTAGAGGCTCGTAAACCTGCTGATTCTGCAAGGATAACTGTTAGGCAAACATAATCAGCTATTTAGTACTTATTGTAAAATGCGTTTACAAAAGTTATCTTTGTGTATTGTGTTACAGAACCGAAATTTCGAGTCGGGAACAAGTCATGGACCAATATAAGGACAGAGACTTTATAGATGGTTATTTGAGAATGGTCAAAGAGAACAACGGCGATAATTCACACTACACCTGTAAGTACTTCAAACCTCCCTGGAGGCCATAGGGACAACTTTGTCATGTGTTATAAAGACTTCGTACTTGGCATATAAAAGACTCATAAAGGCGCCAGCTTGCCAGACATTATATTGCTCCTTCCTGAAGTTCGCCTTATCTCAGTTCGACAAATATGTATCTCTGGCTATCATAATATCGTTCTTCATAATACTGTTCCTAATATCACAATATTACCCTCACTTGAGACCTTCTTTGAAGTTCTTTTTTACCAATAAATAAGCTTTTTGGTATGCAAAAATCAATTGATATTTCGCCTGCAGGACTAGTTCTCTAGCATGGCTGTTACTTGAAAGTATAATCTCGACGCACGTTGATGGTAAATACTAATTGATTGCCGAGAAATTCTGACCTAGGAACCAAACTGCAGTCTCACTTGTGTATACACACGCTCTCACGCACTTCTCTGCTGTTGTCCAAGGATTTCTTATTTTGTTCATGTAAGTTACAGTTTTCACGGACATAAACGTTATCATGCAATCTATTTCTTTTGGTCTAGTGCTAGTTCGCAAAATTCCATGGTGCTTCTTCTCGAATAACATGCATACGACTGTTAGCATAACATCATGGGATATGAATAAACGATTCACGCATATAAAAAATTATAGGCTTGCGGAAAAGTTTTATTAACCCCCTAAAGGGGCCCTGTAACACTTTTTGAGCATGGTCAGAAAACGCTGCCGATCGGTAGTCGAGGCTCCCGGAGAACACGCGAGCCAAACGTCAGAGCGCAGCACGCCGCCTGGAATATACATTGAATTCTCAAAATCAGCCAAAAATCGCTCCCTCTTCTCTCGACAAATGATGCTATATACTCAAAATCACTGCGTCATATACGCAAGTGCCAGGCTGTTGGCTGATTTGAGTATTTTTGAGCAGAACAGTTATTGTGGTCGCCGCGGGATGCCGCCACGTGCCCGCGCGCGCACTCGCGATCACACTAAAAGTCAGCCGCGTGTTGGAAGAAAAAAAAAAGAATAAAAGAAAGCTCTCAACGTGATGACGCGCGCTGACGAAGGATCGCATCTTCTTGCTCCCTTGTAACCCCCCCCCCCTTCCTTGCGTATCTTTCAGTGCGCTCGCTGGTGCGAGAGGAGAGAGAAAGCGCTTGAAGCGCGCGACAAATCTGTAACTCCACTCATACTTGACAGATTCTGAAATTTTTTGCGCATGTGATTCACGAAGCGTCATGCGTTTACATAGTGAGACTGTTCCAACTCAGAAAAGTGTTGCGGGGCCCTTTTAAGAGAATTCAGCTTTTGGCGTACGTCTACGTCGGGACACTAAGTGAAAAATAAAGGATATGCGTGTATTGTGACAGACAGCTCTGTTCCTCATACGAATAAGAGCTGTAACTTTATCGCAGTGAAGACTCTGGAAGCCAACTCGATCAACTTCTACAGTGCTTCAACCAACACAGTTAGGACAGCCATCCTGTGGAACCTGTACATTGCGGCCAGTGACCCCGATGGACACCAGGCGCGCATCCAAAGGGAGATAGATGCCGTTGTGGGCAAGCTGAGGGCGCCTGAGTGGGATGACCGGCTGCGCATGCCGTTCACCATGGCCTCAATAATGGAGATGCTACGTTGGAGGACAATATCACCCCTTGGCATAAGCAGGACGTAAGTGATGCACTTGTACGATGAACGAACGAACGAACGAACGAACGAACGAACGAACGAACGAACGAACGAACGAACGAACGAACGAACGAACGAACGAACGAACGAACGAACGAACGAACGAACGAACGAAGAGGCAGAAACACACGCACGCACGCATGCGCACGACGCATACGCCAAGCACAAGCACACCCACACTTCCAATCTAGTTAATTAAAGCTAATGAACTTCATCTAGCAAAAAAGTAAAGAAAAATAAATATTTAGTTCTAATTGTCACGATGTGAATTAGTGAGCTGTAGATAATCGCAAGGGAGGTAAAAGTTTAGTGACGTCAGAATACAAACTCGCGCCGTGCGCAAAACTGCACATCACGTGGTTGCTTATTTCAGAGGAAGAAAGCCCGAGCCGGATGCAAAGTGAGATGGGACTATATGCTCCTGCGCACAAGGTAGCAGCGCACACCAAACATTAATACCCTGTAGAAATGGAAGCTGTTACAACGCTACAACTGCCCATGTATGCGTATATTACTTGTGTTTCTCAATGAGCTTCAGTTGCCAGTAGCGCGTCACTGTGTCTTCTCCGTTCCTCCTTGTATTTTCGCCCTTTATTTCATGATGCACGTTTACCAACTCGCCCAACTTTTCCTGTTAGCATAACCTGTAATTTCTTTCTGGGAGGCGGTTGGGGGGCTGGCCCTCTTTTTGTATATTCCTCTGCGTGTTTTTTACGTGTGTGTATATGTACACACATACAAATTGTAAAGATTTCGGGAAAAGGGGGGATGGGCTTTGAAGACCCCCTCCTTCTATGCTGTCTCTGGCTACGCAAGTGACACACAAATGCATATCGGCACTCCAGCAACGCTTCCAAAGCAAAAAAAGTAGCGTGTTGGAAACTTGGATTTGCATAAGCAGCTTTTGTGTCTTGCTCCACATCCTGTATGCTAAGAGCTATATATAAATAAATATACCGACATATCGTATAAACAATATCTTTCGGATAAGTCGTGCGCAACAATTTTAGTAAGAAATATTCTGTAGGCGACCCTATATTCTGGATTAAGATGTTTGGTAGTGGCACTCGCACGCCGGCGTTCGTGTGCATTGGCGTATTCCTCGTGTTAACTTTGTGTCTCGCGCGCTGCTGAAGCGAATCTCAGAGGCCACGTGTAAACAAGCGCGTCGTTGAGATCTGCTCCGCCAGGTGCCGCAACGATCCCAGCTGCTCACAGTCTTTCCATGAAGTCAATCAATTAATTTTAATTAATTCTTTGGACATTTAATTGGTTGTTAAGTAAAGTTATGCGCCGATATCGCATGCACCCAATATAACTCTTAACTTGAGCCAGCACCATCGATTTCTATTTCTTGGAAGACTTCTTATGAATATTCCTAATACCGTAAGCAGTGCTCGACCTGATATGTTTGGAAGAGAAACAAGAATGTCACTCGGTGCTCGTGCCACTAAAAAAAAAACAGCCTCTGACATATAACTTTATGAAAACCCCAACTCTGCGACAAATCGCACGCAAATCGCAATCGTAAATGGCCTTGCATATTCGTGCTCGTGCCTGCACACGCAGTAGACATTCTAGAGCAGTGGTTCTCAAATGGGGTTCTGCGGACCCCAGGGGGGACCGCGAAGCCATTCGTGGGGACCGCAAAACCCATCCTCAAAAAAAAAAAAAACACCAAAAGACGCGTTTTTTGGAGGCACACTATGCCCCGTGACAGCGGCCCCTTCCGCGTTTTTCGTATGCTTCGCCGCATAATATTTTTTGCATTGCGGTGGAGCTGACTTATGTTTCCCCTTCTCCATGAGATGGTTGTAAAGCTTTTGTTGCGGTTTTGTACGACATATGCACGCAAGCATGCTTTTTCCGGGATTGCATATGTTTGAAGAGCAAACATAGAAACAGGTCGAATGCGGCTGCAAACCGCTCAACTTATTTGACAAGCTGTTGAGATCAAATCGTGGTGGCTCTTTAGTTTGACCATTCTTTGCCAGGAAGAAATAACCGGCACCTATTTCACGATGCATGTCGTGTTAATTTATGACCCCCCCTCCCCTTTTATCTCACTGCAAGGGGTCCCGGAAACATCCATGGCTGAGAACCACTGTTTTAAAGGGACACTGAAGAGAAACAATGAATCGGTTTAGATCGAGAAATTGTGCTCTGAGAACTTTATTGTCGTTATTTCGCCATCATAGGTTTATTAATAGAGGAGAATATGAAGTCCAAAGTATCATTTTCAATATTTCTCGCCGGTATCTCCCCGCGTGACGACACGGATTTCAAAGTGTATTTATCGTATTTCGGCGCCATTGGCTCAACAAAATTACCCCAAACTTGGTATGTTAAGTCTATGGCCCCCCTCAAAGGACAATGTACTTCATTTTTACCGGTTAGGAACTACATATTCCCTAGTAGGCGCCGTCAAAACATGTGAGGTCACGGCGAATGGTGCGGAAACTTCAAGGTGGCGTCGCCACCCACATTTTGTTTTTGCGCGTTTTCTCGCTTACTAAGCGTCTTCTCGCAGCAAGCGTGGTGTTTTTGGTATCGTCAAAGAGTACTTTACTAATATGAAAAAAAAAATCGTTTTGCTCTTTAGTGTCCCTTTAAAGGAAGTCCACAGCAAACTGTTGAAATAGCTTGACATACTTATCCCTTTATCTGCTGCCTTTCGGCACATGCCCCTTTAATAAGCTTACTGTTTCTTTCTCTCCAGTGACCGAATCGGTTATGCCACTGTGGATTCTTGTTTTATGTAAATGAATTTTGTTTGCGAAATGTAGTTACGACTGTGTTTGAGCTCGTATTTATTGAATGAATGCGCGTTTGATTACGTTTCTTCCTTTGTCTATTAAGTTTTGCATGTTTCTTTTGTCTACAGAGCTGCAAGAGACACAGTTATTTGTGGTTACGACGTGCCAGCTGGTACTGTTGTGGCAGCTAACTTTTGGAGTCTTCACAATGACCCAGCGTACTGGCACTGTCCATCCAAATACGACCCAACGCGATTCCTTAATGCAGATGGCACAGCAGTAAAAGAAAAACCGATGGCATTTCTTCCATTTAGCATGGGTAAGTGTGGGACGTTTCGTCAAAGGAGATCTTTGATAACAGGAGGAACAGTTATATCTTTACCTATCATAAACTTATAGTGTAGTAAAAAGTCTATACGAGTATTGAAGGACTCAGGAGGTAGCACTAGAGCAGTTGTTCACACTTTGTGTCGCCAACTGCTCTGTGCTTATGTTAGGTTAATAGCTTTCCCAGAGAGGGGGGTGTTGTGAATGTAGGTACTAAATAACTCAGTAAATGAAGCCATAGCGTTGCAAACACAGGGACCAAGGAAGACGACAGGACTTACGCTAATGTCCTGTCCTCTTCCTTGGTCCCTGTGTCTTCAACGCTATGGCTTCTCTGAATGTAACGAACCAACTAGCCCAAAAGTCTGTACTCTTGAAATAAGTCACTTAGATTGAGGGTGATGCCGAACCCGTCAGCGTACATGCCCCATCAAATACATTGTCCATGACTTCGGGCATATAGACAGTACGTCAGCTAGGAGCTGAACAATGAGCTGTTAAGACAAAGCCTGTGAAGTTCTCTATCATGTAGACCCCAACTTCTTAGTCCCAATATAAACGGCTCTATCAGAGTCGGCGGTGCCGAATGACTATATTCATATAAACGAATGTATGTAGAAGTGATGCTAAAGTTGTGAGCGTTTGTGGCCCAGCATGGATATCGTCTTGACAGAGAGACGTACACGAGCTTATCGCTAAATATTGATATCAGGACATGATATGAGATGCTCGAGTATTACGTAACAGATTGCTCTCCTCTGATACGAAGTGCGTTGCAATTTAGGGACCCGGCTTGTCGTGCATCCATGTGGTGGGGTCAAGTTCAAAATCAAGTGGTCAAGACAAGCCTAAAATATGGCTAGCAGTGCTCAAAACGGGGTTAAAATAAAAGAACAAGGTCTAAAATAATATACCTAACAGAAATAACCAATAAGTAATCCCAATAATTCACTTAAAGTCGCTAAATACGCTTCGGAAATTTGCGGCTGACACCCGCGCCGCGCAAGAGAGATCGCCACTGTCTCGCCAGGCGCGCGATTGCTCCTCTCACCGGCGCTTCTCCGGCGCCGGTGTTATGAAGTCCTGCGAGAAATCATTCATAGAAAGAGAATAACAACAGCTCAACGGGAATCGCTAGGTGCTCGTGCTGCGCACTTGCTCAGGTTTCACTGTAGTGGAGCTGCATTTAGCTCAGGATTTAAAACTACACCAACTGCTACACAAGGACATGAACGCTGCATTTTTTAGCGTGACCGTTGACTCACGTATTTCATCATTTACTTTCGCAGGAAAGCGACGGTGCCCGGGCGAGACCCTTGCCATGATGGAAATCTTTCTTTACACGACTACAGTGCTTCAGAAGTTTAAGGTACTTCCTGATGAGGAGAAAGAGATCTTGCTGGACGGACATGACGTCCTTTTGAATGTAATGGACGATACCCAAGGGCTGCGTTTCTTATTGCGATGAAACTTAATACGTAATTTTTTTTTGTATCCAGAGCGACACCTTCACTAATCTTCACGTTTTGGCTAATCAAGATGAGTTTCTGCCAGTAGGACGCTGGGCGCCGTTTTGCACAAATTTATATGAATAATTCTACATATCGCCAAGACATCTAAAAACATTTCTGAGTGAATATGACAAGCTGCAGCAAGAAACTGCTACTTTTGGATTTCGTTTTGTTCAAACATGGTTCAAATAATTTTATAAGGAAGAAAGTCTTGGACATGACTTCTGACAGATTTCCACACCTTAAATGCAAGTTTCTTGCGTCCACAATTGAGCTCGCACGTATATGCTGGGACTGCGAAATGTGTTTATAATGTGTTCGTTAAATCAAACAAACAAATGTGTGCGTGACTTATCTGTTAAAATTTTCTAATACATCGATTCTGTAAGACTGCACTGTTTTAATATTTTAGCTTCCTTATTGTTCACCAACGTATTTTAATTGTTGTTATTACAAATACACAAGTTGATCACACCAATCTCATAAAACAACAACGACGACAACACTTCTATTGCTGCTTGCTACTACAACTACTACTACTACTACTACTATTACTACCGTTTTGCACAGGAGGCCCAAGGTTCCCAGTGCTAACAGATTTGTATTTAGCGCCATGCCGATATAGGGCTACAAATTCTAAAGAATGTTAAACAAAGTGAAAAACTTTGATATTTGATTGTTCTTCACAATTCTGACTTAGAAGCAGCTGCGCTTCATCAGAAACGGAAAAACAGTAACGTGTTCAGTAAGCATATCGTTCTTGGGTTCCAGTTAGGAGTACATCTCAAAATTACATTACTTCAATTCTCAAGAGTATTAGCTGTTGTCAGCCCTAATAACGAAATGATTGCAAGGCCAGATTTCTCCGTCTAGCCTGGCTGCCGCTGACATTTACCGACGTAGTGAAAAAGCGTGGGCTCGTTTGCAGCGTGGTCTCGTTTTCTCGATTCAAATGAGACGCCGCTTGAATAAAAAGAAAGTCGAGGCGAACAGAACTGAACACTTTATGCGACACGCTGCTCGGAGCAGACCTTCAGAAGGTCGTTCTTTCGAAATTTCAGTGTGTGGTTCTCCATTTCCGCGGGACATAGTCGATTGCGAAATACAATAAACTGCGGGGCTCAGTTTCGTGTCTGTCGGCCTGGAAAATATGCAGGCCAGCTGGAAACGACGCCGACAAGAACACCATTCTGTGGCGTGAGACAGGCTGACAATTACATCCACGCGAAAAAATATGAAATGCCAGCAAGAACAGCTGGGGATGTTGTGGCTATGGTTAGAGACGTTTATAAATGGTATTATATATATACATAAAAGAGTTACATAAGGTTTCGACAATGGGTACTCGTGCTGTAATGAAGAGTAATAATATTTATTTACTTTTCTCTGCGTAAGTGGCCGTTTTGAAAAAGAAGCCGTGTCGACAAATCTTGAATAGCTCTTGCGAAACTAAGCTTCTAAATTCACTCCCGACAGTATCCGCAATCGATTTCGCCCCCTTTTAGAAAGCTCGTTTTCGAGACGATCATCTCGACAACGCTGGACCTCTCGCGCACGCACGGGTTGTCGGCTGTGACGTCATACTCTCGCTCTGCGCTAATTTCCTTATTAGTTAATGTTGGAAGTTGGGCTGGTTGGTTTTGACTTGAATAGATTTTTTTTTCCAGCGAAAATATGACAGGGACGAATAAAGATGCTGCACAGAGGACGCTCTCTAGAGTTCATCTGAAATTTTACTGCGAACACATGGCATACGAAGAGATCACACACACACACACACACACACACACACACACACACACACACACACACACACACACACACACACACACACACACACACACACACACACACACACACACACACACACACACACACACACACACACACACACACACACACACACACACACACACCCGCGGACGGCGACACTTCGCTACATTACAGCCACCGTGGTGTTCCCCAGGGTGGCGTACTTAGCCCTGTGCTATTCAACCTGACGCTAATCGCTCTCCACGAGCACCTGCCAAGCACTGTCAGGCTGTCAATGCACGCAGACGACATCTGCGTTTGGACGTCTGCAGTGACACGTCTACAACTGCGAGCACGAATTCAAAGAGCGGCCACTGAAACTTCCATTTACCTCCGTAATAAAGGTCTAGAAATTTCCTCTGAGAAATGTGCACTTGTGGCATCTACGCGCGAGCGCGCGCGCGCGCGCGCACACTCACACACACACACACACACACACACACACACACACACACACACACACACACACACACACACACACACACACACACACACACACACACACACACACACACACACACACACACCACACACACACACACACACACCACACACACACACACACGCACGCACGCACGCACGCACGCACGCACACACACACACACACACACACACAAACACACACAAAGTTAACTGATTGTAGCGTCATTGTTACAATAAAAGATACACCTGCCAAGCTCTTTATTCATCATTGTCTTATTATCCCAGGTAAAATGTATTCAAATTTCTTGATAGTTTTAAGCTCGTGCCATGCTTATTGTTTTGGAACGCTACGGCCGTTGCAAGCAGATGAAGCAGCCATCTCTTTCGCCGTTGGACAAACCACAGCCACAGTCATCATTGCGGACTCGAAGCAAGCGTGCCGTAACTTCATTCCCTACAGAGCAATTCCCTACAGAGCACAAACGATAATCTCCGAGCAGCCGCTGGTCCGGGCAATCACGACCTACTCGCTTTAACGTCCATGGAAACGATACCGCCAACCTCTTGACCCGTGAACTATCTCGCCGTGATCCCAAAAAGCAAGCAGCAGAGACTGATCTCATTGGCAACGTAACAGGATACCGCAGCGCTACAGTTTGCAACTACCCACCGACCTATGAGCGCAGAAATAACTAGAAACTTCGGTGATACGATCACAGCTCATACGAATTTCGGGGTGATATGAATTTTTCGTTGGTCCCGGCCAAGGCCCATTGGCCTGCAGTGTAATGGAGTACGGTAGTTGCGAACCGATTTTCACCCAACGACGTTTGATACGAACGCACGCTACCGCCCAGGCACGAAGAGGTTCTGTCCGCGCAGTCGCGGACGACGCGCCAAGCACGTGCGAGCGCGGGAACGCAAGCGTGGGCATGCGCGCACCGCCAAATCGTCAGAATCATGGTGTAAAAAAACACTTCTCTTACGGTCAGAATAAACCTTCAGAGACGCTTCACGGCCTCCGAGATTGTGCGCGCAAATCTTTGAGGCTCTTATGTGCCTCCGTGTGCCTTCGCGTTTAGGTTGCAGAGGACATCAGCGCCATGCTTTTTTTTTTCTAACGCGTCGACGCGGGTTGCTGTCGTACTGTGTTTACACGTGCCTGCCTCGTGCATCAGGCATCCTATGAAAGGTGGATGAGGACCGAAAGAAGGCGAGGACGGTCTTGGCGAAAGAGACAGGCCTCCCAACGGCAACATGAGTGACCGCTGAGGTCGCACTTGTGTGCACTTGGTTCTGTAATTTTGTGGCCTTGATCCATCGCGTCAAAGCACTTCTTTTGTCACTTTCGCTGCAGTACTCTGGTTTCATGCAAAAGAGCATACTAAAGTTTGGAAGGGGCTACTGCTGCCGCGACGCACCTGGTCCAGGGCCGTATACCGTGAAACCTGGGTGATACGATCCCGGCTCGTACGATTTTCGGGGAGATAAGAATTTTTCTGTAGTCGCGGCCGAGGCACATTAGCCTGCAACATATTGGAGTACGGTTTTTGCGAAACGATTTGCACCCCGCGACGTTTGATACGAACTGATACGAACGTACTCTAGCGCACGGGTGCGAACAGTTGCTGCCCGCGCTGTCGCGGAAGACGTGGCAGTCACGCGCGGGCGCGGGCGTGCGCGCTACGCGACCATCAACGGTGCCTCGTGGCCTCCCAGATAGTGCGCGCGAATCTTAGAGGCCTTTAGGCGCCTTCGCGTTTAGATTACAGATGACGTTCACGTCGCGCCATTTTTTTTTTCCGACGCGTTGACGCGTGCTCCTATGCTCGAGGCAGCAGCGTCTTTGTACTGTGTTAACACGTGCCTGCCACGTCGATGCAAGCCATGTCCCCGCAATCAGACGTTTTATGAAACAAGACTGAAATTTGGGCTGCGGGTCCGTCATGAAGTACCATTAAAGGTGGACGAAGACCCCGAGAGACGAAGTGCAGGGTCTTGGCGAAGGAGCTTGTTCTCTATCGTGTGCAAAGCGCTTCTTAAGTCACTTTCGCCGCAGTACTTTTGTGTCATGCAAAAAAGCGTAGTAAGATTAGGAAGGGGCTACTAGCGGTCACGGGGCACAACACACCTGGTTCATTTAATTACACACGCGCGCATGCACCGTATATTTACGAGTACAAGTATGATCGTTCACGTCTAAAATCTTTACTGGCAATCATTCAGAGCTGTTCATGACGTCGCTGCGGCGCTGAGAAACACTGAATCAAAACGTATGCCAACTTTCTTTCGTCGCATTCTAATTTTCCATGTTTTCTGGTGATACGAGTTTCGGATGATACGAATATTTTTGGTAACCCTGCGAGATTCGTATCACCGAGGTTTTACTGTATTTACGAGTGCTGGTATGATTGCCGACATCTAAAAACTTGACTGACAATCATTCAGGGTCCTTCCTGACGTTCCTGCGGCCCTGGAAGACAATAAATGAAAATGTACGCCAGCTTTTCTTTGTCAGATGCTAATTTTCCATGCTTTCTGGTGATACGAATTTCGGATGATACGAATATTTTTGGTGATCCCGTGAGGTTCATATCACCGAGGTTTCACTGTATACAAGAGAGAGGAGTGATAACATCGTGCCCTTCAAACGAACGTCTTTCCCCCATCCCACTAAATGCGAAATCTCGTCCCTCACTCATACTCCCGGCTATTGAGTCCCCGCAGAGTCGCCGGGACGCCGTTTCATACGGTGGGAGGATGCACAAAAACCCACACTCGCCTAATCCATTCTTTCCTTGGCTTTGAAAGAGAGAGCACTGACCAGCTTCAACGTCACCGTCGGCTGCTATTGAGGCCTCTGCAGCAAGGAAACCTCAAGATGCCTTGGACTGAGGACTCTCAGCCGTTGCTTCCTCGCAATAAGTACGCTTATTATCTGAACTGCCGGCAGAATTCTCTGTTTTTCATTAAAGAGCTTTCTCTCTCTCTGAACATTTCGTGTTGTAGTTCATTCGTATGACTGGATTGTCATTACGCCATATTCTACGCAGCCGAAAAATATCACTTACCGCGTTTCCCACTCCTATTGTACAGCGTAGACACACGAGACACACAGTTTAAGGAAAAATATACTACTTTACTACCTGGTAACGACATTCACGTCAAGCACGGGTTAGCATACATTATCAACAAAATATGGGATACCGTCTGGCGATGACAGAAGAGACTCTGAAACATTCGTTTATCCTTAACCAAGTTGTAAAGGATAATTATCATGTTTTTATTGTGTAAAATATAGTTTTTTTATTTTCGGGCTTTAGTTTTGTGCAACAATACATTTGTTAATATCGTGTTATTAACAACGCTAATAGAATCTGATCTTACAAATCGCATTGCCTGTTAACCTGTGGTGCCTTAGTAGTTTGTATTAATTTACGTGGGCATGCAATATCAGTCTTGCTAAGAGTGCAGGGGATCTTTCAGCAAAGATTTTAAGTTCACTAAATTCATTCATTAATTCATTCAAACTGACATCATATAAAACACCCCAGTTGAGCAGTGCTCACGCTCTTACATGAGACTAATTTTTTGGCTACAGTTTTGCGTGACCTCATAACTTTCCATAACATCAGCCATAAGCGCTGTAGTTAACTGTCGAAAACGTAAGATTCGTCTATTGCGGCCAGAACTGCGCTATGTTCGGACCCTGAAGCTTAAGTGATTTCATTTGTGCGTGAAAGGGACGCAGTGTGCGAAATGAGAAATGCATATGTCGTAGGATACCACAGCAATGGAGTCATCACTTCGGGTTTTACAACAAAATCTCTTGGGCGGTACTGTAAGAAGAACTAAAGTTCCCTGGAAACCTACGCTTCCTGTTGTACGACACTGGAATTTCAACAGAATGTTCCGGTGGGTATCTATAATAGACAGGGTGCACCACCTTACTTTATCCGGCTAGAGCTTAAAAATATGCCGACGTACTCAATGACGGCGCGACCAAATATGTGTTGCTGACAATTCCATGGAGTAAGTGACTGAAGTCACACTATTTTCTGTGTTCTCTAAATTGCTTAATTAGGCGAGATTATTAATTAGCTTTTAAAACAACAAAGCTTGGCCAAAAATTTCAATTAGAAAGTTGTAAATATGTTTGCAAAGCATCCGTTTAGATAGTTTCTAACCGTCTATCTATTACGTATTGGTGTTTTACTGCTTACTGCACATGCACGCGAAATCCAAAAAATAACCCCATGATATGCCCGCTTGTGCGTCTAATGGGCGCCGTGATTGGAGTGCTCCCTAACGTTCTGCGTGCAAGTGACGATAGCATTTATTCGGGTGCGCTGCCGCCTGAAAGACGACAGAGCGGCGACAACGGTCGTGGCTGTGCGCGTGATGCTTGCGGCAGCACAAGCGATAACCGCTGCGTCTGCTTATCGCTGCCATGAACCGCCGCTAGTGAAGCATATCGTTCGTACGCGGAACGTTATGGAGCAATGCAATCATGGCACACAAGCGGGCATTTCATTTTTTTTTATTTCGCCGGCATTTGCAGTAAGCAGAAATATATTAATACCTACGTAGGTCGGTAATAAACTTTATTTTGGGTCCAACGAGAAATTGCCTGCCAGAATAGTGAGAAAGTTAGCGACTGTGTAACCGGACATCTTGCGAACCGATCTACAACTTTCGCGTTGGAATTATTGACCAGCTTAGTTTCTGCAATAATTGATCAATTAGTCTTGCCTGATTAAACAATTAAGCCGAACACAAAAATCAGTGTGACCTCCATGCAAGAGTGAGCAACATGAATTTTGTCGCATCGTCACGGAGTACGTCGGTATATTTTTAGACCCTGGCTAGAGTTAGGTGGGGCACACTGTATATAATTGTGATAGCTGTTTTTCTTGCGACAAAGTTCTTGTTTGCTTTTGATATTCGTTTACTTCGCACTGACCTGTGGCGAGACGTTCGGCCGCGGCCGAGAGATTGCGCGGCGTGCACTTGTCCCGAAATCTTGGTCACGAATGCCGACAGGGCCTGATGTCTAGGGAAAAAAAATAAAAGACTGCAGGAAGCGACAGAGGGAACGGTTTTAGGTCACAGTATGTATAAATAATGCGTGCGAACTGCCAAGTGTGCGCTGAACGTTGTGACCTAAAAAAGCATGCTTCCGATAGCATTCCCCCCCCCCCTTTTTTTTATTGAAATGGTGAAATAGGAGAGGTTGGTGCCATTATAGTGGCACCGGCTACTCCTTCTCGCTTAGAAGACAAAATACGTAGTAACAAAATTAGTAAGGGCACAAAATGCAATACAGTAGAACACATAGGAATTCCCTTTTAGATCTTTCGAAGGCTCCGGCGCTTTTCGTCACTTATACGCCGGGGATAATGAATGAGAGATACGAAGGTCGCGATCCAGTGCCCTAAGAAATCCGAGAGTAAAGTGCTCTCTTGTCAAAGCAGTTCACTGAAACGCGGACGTATCTACGTGTACTTACCACCACTTCGGTCTGAGCTGCACAAAAAAGCGAGCACTATGGCAACTGCGCTGTAGCTGATACGCGGCCACTCGTTTTCGTCTTTGATCGAACTGACACGTTTGAAGGTCACTTAACGAGTGCTCGAAGCCGTGTATTCGCCGGTAATGGAGCGGAAATAAACATTATACAGCGGAAGCCGCGTCTGAAAGGCCACGACACTTTTTCGGTTCTCCATCACTGGCAAGATAAAAGCTGCACTTGGCTCCTTCCGGCGCTGCGCAACTGTTCCTCATTTTGTTATGGCACTGATGCCATAGTTCCACTCTTCAAAGGTGGGAGCTGCGACAAAAGAAGCTTTGAAGAAGCCGAATAAAGCTTCTGTTCAACTTTCCGTTAAAGAGAAGTAAAATGTTTCATAGACTTGCGAAGCCGTGTTGTGCGGCGGTATTTCTTTGTTGTCTTTTTGTTATCTCGTGTTTGAACGTGCTCTTACTTGGCCCTTTCCAGGTTGAAGGTGAAAGGGCTTCCAACACTGAATAAATTGTCTAGACAAGGCAAAAAGTATTCTGCCGTTTTAAATACATTAGGATAGAAAATCGGGCAAGTTGCTAGGCGCTCCGCTGCGAATGCCCAGAAAGAAATCATGAAGAGAACTGGAAGGGAGGTCATCGAAAGAAGTCAGTTGAAGCTATCAATAGAGGCAGTGCTCAGTTAAGCAGCCGCTACTCATACATATCAGGAGTACACACGTTACCATATTTTTCTGGGTCCTAGAAATAAAACTCCAGTGAGGCTGCTTTATGTTGAGGTATGTGTTATGGCAGACCACACCATAGCACATAAAATACACAGCACACTGAATCGTCTTGCATGTCTGTAAACACACGGCAAAATATCGCAATACATTTACGGCGCATACGAGTGTACAAAACGATTCCTACAAACACATCAATCAATAGTGATTACCTGCAGACATCAGATACACATTTGTGTAATGCTATCATGCCCCGCCACGATGGTCTAGTGCTTATGGTACTCGAGTCGCGGGATGGAATCCCGGTCGCGGCGGCTGCATTTTCGATGGAGGCGAAAATGTTTGAGGCCCATGTACTTAGATTTAGGTGCACGTTAAAAAAACCCCAGGTGATCAAAATTTCCGAAGCCCTCCACTACGGCGTCTCTCATAATCATATAGTGGTTTTGGGACGTTAAACCGCAGGTATTATCATTTATTAGTAACTCTATTATATAGTCTTTGTTAGACGGCTGCGACGAAGTGCACCAGTAAAAAAATATTGAAAGATAAGGTTAACACCATTTGATTCGTGAGCTTCCGAATGATGTTTTAAGAAAGCATATTTCTAAATCATTCAGGCAAGCGAAGCGAATAATGCGAAGCACCTTTCTTGTTGGTCAGCCTTCTTCTGGTTCAGAAAAATGCTAGTAAGATAGATAGTCTTTTTTAATTTGTGTTTGCCGTATATGTAACAGTGCCCACCACGCATGGCTTTCTTTTTAAATGTGGGAGGAGGAATGACAGAAACAGAGAGAATAGCGACGTTATATTATCACATAGTCGTGACGTTGACGAAGGCAGCAGTAGGCGCGTTCTAGATGAAAACTCTTTATTAGGGTGAACTTACGCCCAGAAAATGAAAGGGGCAAAGTACAAGCAATCGAAGCTGTACACTGATAGCGGCGAACAGAACGTCGGCCGTCGGTAATCTGATCATCGGCGGAACGTGTCATCTTTTATACAGTAGCCATCACACCTTCCAGCGTTATCGTTGGCGCTCGCGTAAGCGCTCGAACAAACATGACTCTTCGCGTCCTGCGCGTAATCTTCACAGAATGATCTCAAATAATCACGAAGCTTCCCGAACATTGCGGCGTGGTGTGCGCCGAGCGTTGCTAACAGGTTTTATGTAAAGTCCCTGGATATTTTTGGGAAAGTACCGTCTTTCTTTTAACTAAGCCGCCACGCCGAGCACCCTCCTCTCCCGCCTTCCACCTCCCCGCTTCACGGGCCGTCGCCTGGGAAACGCGCGCGTTATCTGCGTGACATAGCATTCTTGATAGGAAATTGGCGCGAGCCGGGTTATAGGGCCGGCGCCCGCACGGTGGTCGTTTGGGAGAGGAGATAGATACGGTGTGGACACTTGAGAGAGGAGGGTTGGACACTTGGGAGAGGATATGGAGGAGAGTGTCGCTACTTTCTATATATCAAGGGACTTTAGTTTTATGGGGGAAACTCGAATACGCCAAAATAAAGCGAGAAACCCGCGGGGCAATATCTTTATATGCATTGATGAGACAAGGCTAATGTCGTTATCTTTTCATCTAGCATCCTTCTAAAAATAAACCACCCTCTCATACACTGCACTCAAGGCAACGACGCTTATCTTCCGCTATTACTCGAAATCCTAGTGCCAGAAACAAACAACATAACACAAACTGTGCCAATGAACTGTTCAAACTTAAACTACGTGTATTTCTTTAGCTGATAACACACTATCATAAGTTTTATTAACGCGAGAAATTGAGCTAAGGCTGATTAATTATGATGCCACCGTTGTTCCAATGTTCTAGGTCCAGAATTGTTGGCCAGGTTCATTACACGAAATAATTACATTCTACGAGTATATGATTAAGTTTGCTCCAAATTAAGCAACAAAATTTGCAAACATTGTTCATGTCCATAATTAAAACTTTTCCCCTCAAAGTACAATGCTGGTTATATATTTGCCGGAGATAAACTCGGACGTTATCTATCATTTTCCTAATCAGATAACGCGGTTCGGTGAAACCCTCATGTCTGCTTTCCGTCGTTATTATTTTCACGGGACTCCTTTGAATATTATGCTAGTTAGTCGTGCGGCGAAAGTTTATCATCTAGTGTTTGCTGCTGCTTGTGTCTGTCCATCAGATCGCTCAGCCTTATATTTTCATATAGCATATTCTGGTGCAGACAAGAACTGCAGAAAACGGTAATTAGAGGTTCAGCGAGTTATGATGGCATATTTTATTTCCATATAAAAACAGGTTTACTCCGGCAGGCCAGTTGTCCAAACAGGAATATTTTTGTACGTGGTCACAGTGCCACTGAAGTTCGGAGTAGTAAGAAAAAAATTGAGGTCTATAGTCACCTCAACGTGGCTACGGACGACAACAAATCATTGTGCTTCATTACCCCATCACTAATAAGGAATCTTCATGATTCAGACGTTCGCACAAATATTTGCTTTGCTGTTATTTCTCCAATACATATGGAAATTAGAATTTGTACCCAGAACTGTTTGTCAAACTTGCCTATAAAATTAACACGAGACAGTGCAACCAGGACACATATAGTTCTATCACGCTTCAGGCCATATTGGACTAACAACTACGTAGTAGCTTTTAAACCAATATGACGATCCGGCATGTATACTGTTAAATATAAATTGTTTTTTGTTTGACTGCATTTCAACCTGATGTTCAGTTCCATAGGCGTCGAACCTAGAATGATATAATGATATATATATATATATATATATATATATATATATATATATATATATATATATATATATATATATATATATATATATATATATATTGTGAGCGCTGACTGTGCCGTTCATCATCTTCACTTGTGCATACAAATCATCGTGATCATCATCATCGTGTTGGCTGGTCGGTGTTTGGTTTTTGGTTCGCGCGCCTTTGCTGTAAATATAACAATCGTTCTGTCGTACCTGACGTCATCTCACAAGTGGTGGAGCGTGCTGTGATTCCCACGTCCTCTTGCTCTACCGGTCACCCCTGGAGCTCCGGTCTGGTCGACGTCTGTGCTCGCCAACAACATCCATGGCAAAAAACGACGCATCTCCTGCCGTCGCTGCCGCGCCTGCTCAGCCTGCTGGGCCTCAGTACACCGTGAGTACCTCGCAGCGAGACCCTCCAGTATTTTCCGGCCTTCGTGGTGAGGACGTAGAAGAATGGCTGGACAATTACGACAGAACCAGTGCTTGCAATTACTGGGATGAGGCACACAAGCTGCGCTATGTTCCCTTTTACCTCAAGGAGGTCGCGAAGACGTGGTATCATAACCACGAAAGCGACTTTCCTGATTGGTCAGCATTCACGGTGCAGCTGCGTCAGATCTTCGGCACGTCTGCCGGGCGCTCTGAGGTAGCGAAACAGAAGCTCGCTACTCGCATCCAGGGACCCGACGAATCGTATACGTCGTACATTGAAGACGTTCTGGCTCTCTGCCGCCGTGCCCAAAGTGACATGCCCGAGGCCGATCGTATTCGTCATGTACTGAAAGGCATCAACTCCATCGCCTTTAATGGTCTGGTTATCCAGAACCCAACTTCAGTTCAGGACATCATTACAACGTGCCAACGCCTGGACGCACTCCACTCAATGCGCCTTCCACACGCCTCCTGTGACTCTCCCCTTACTGGAGAACATGAACTGCGCGCTCTCATCCGCACCATCGTGAGAGAGGAACTCCACGGCATTGTTCCTGGCCGCACAGCTACTTCATCTGTCTGCTCTCCTCCTACTAATCTGCGGGACATCATCAAGGATGAACTGGCGTTAATGACGAGCGTCGCACGTGCCCCGTCTCCTGCGCCCTTCCATGCGCCTTCATATGCCGAAGTTGCATCACGGCCTCCGGTACCAACTCCACCTGCGCCTGCGGACGTCGTATACGACCACTTGGCCGCGATGGCAGCTAAGGCACCAGCACAGCAGCACTCTCGCAAAGGTTTCGGAGAGGGGGACACGCTCCGCATAATCCATGCCTTTGTCATTAGTAGGTTAACGTACAGTCTCCCCTACCAAGAACTCAGTAAGGCAGAGATTGAACAAGCGGATACCCTCATTCGTACCGCCTACAAGGCTGCCCTGGGTCTACCAAACGGAACATCCACAGATCGGCTTCTTGCCTTGGGGATCTACAATACCTTCGAGGAGCTTAGGGCCGCAGTCCTCATTTCGCAGCGAGAAAGACTTAGCCTCACGCCCTCGGGTAGGGAAATCTTACGTGGCTTAGGATATCCTGTACGGCCCCAATACAGTGACGAGAATCTGGTGCCCCTTTCCGCTTGTATCCGTGCGCAACTCTATATTGCTCCTATACCGAAAAACATGAATCCCTTGTACCACCGAGCGCGTCGCAACGCCAGAGCCAGGCAACTCAACAAACAATTCGGAACGGACCCAGACACGATTTACACAGACGCAGCCCGCTGCGGCACGCATGGCTTTTCGCTGGCCGCTGTTGGCTCGGTACGAAGCCCGGGTTTATTCACCTGCGCTTCAGCCAAGACGAGCTCAGCGAACACGGCGGAAGCCCTGGCGGTAGCTCTCGCCATCAAAACCAAAGACGTTATGGGGCAGCGATCTTACATCCTCACGGACTCGCAAATAGCGTGTCGTTATTTCACTAACGGCCGTGTACCTGCGTGCGTCGCCCGCCTCTTAGGTGCAACACTAGGCCAGGAACATTGCATCATATGGTGCCCCGGACATATAGCAGAAACGGGTAACGATAGAGCGGACGGTGCAGCTCGAGCTATTACTCACCGAGCGACTGTCCCTCGTCCCGATACCCGTCTGCTTCTCCAGGCTCCCCACACTCCTCGGGATATCCTAGAACACCAGCGTCGACAACGACGGCGATACTCCCCGCCCCACTCTCGGCTAGGTGTTAAAGAAGCACATGAGTGGCGCCGCCTGCAGACAAATACATACCCGCATCTGCGTTTAAAACATGCCATTCACCCAACCGCATACGCGGGTGCTTGCCCGTGGTGTGGAGGACAGCCAACTCTTTCTCACATTACGTGGGAATGTGAATTAAGGCCCCCAAAAATTAACTCGCCTCAGATTCCGGCGCAAAAATTCAGGACGGAGCAGTGGGAGACCCTGCTCGCCAGCGAGGAAAAGGAGGCCCAAGTGGCTCTCCTGGACCAGGCGCGGCGGGCTGCTGAGGCCAGTGGAGCCCTGGACTAGGGGCCCCACCCACCTGCTTCTCAAACCCCTCTTCTTTTTTAATAAACGTTTTTCAATTCAATTCAGCAGCACTCCGCTCCCTGGCGCCCTGCACGCCCCATCTGTTTTTACTGTGGCATACGAGGACATATCTCCCGTTTTTGCCGCCGGCGCCAGCAAGATGAACGACGAGGATATTCTTCCTACGAGAGAGATTTCACTCCGAGGTCCGATCCCTACGTTCCGGGACCCTACGTTCCCTCGTCACAACGCTCGCCTTCTCCTCTTTTGTCCCACGGCGACCCTCGTCCTTCCCGCTCACCTCGCCGTCGTTCACCATCGCCGTTCCGTCGTACTTCTTCGCCCTTACGTTCTGCCGCGACCCCTCTCGACAGCCACTCGGAAAACTAGAAGCTGCAGTTTTTGGAGGGGAAACTGCTCGTCGTCTAAGTACAATAATTCCTCCTGCACGCCCTGCAAATTTACTGACTGTATGTGTGGAAGGTATTTTGGTGGACGCCCTTGTAGACACTGGAGCCGCTATCTCGGTCATTCATCGCGAATTATGCCATCGTCTACGAAAAGTGCAAACTCCGTATGTTGGTCCGGTGTTATGCGGCGCCAATGACAATCCAATTTACCCTATTGGCCAGTGCACTGTTCGTGTTCTGATCGACGGAATTCGGCATCATATTCAGCTTGCTGTACTTTCTTCGTGTGCTCACCAGATTATATTAGGCTGGGACTTCCTGTCAGCTGCTTCCGCTGTCATTTCGTGTGGTCCGCCCGTTATTCGCATTACAGACACAGAGCATTCTAGTGCTTACGATTTCTCGTCGCCTCACCTTGTCGCAGCTGCGGATTTCGTCCTGCCTCCAGCCCAAGAACGTATTGTCACAATTAAATTAAGAGACCCTATAGATGGCGACGCAGTGGTTATCCCTGATCAGCGGTGTATTTTTCGAGGAATCGGCTTCGCCTGTTGTCTAGTGCGGTTTTCACGTGGTCATGCCAGTCTCACCGCCTACAACACGACATCAGAGACGCAACTCCTGTCGGAGGGGTCCACTGTTGCCAGCCTTATCGACACAGCACCGGTATGTGTCGTCACTGTATCGCCTCCCTCGTCAATCGCAAAATCTACGCCCTCGGGAGGTTCATATAGTGCTCTCAAGGCCACTTTGAGTACCGATCTGACTCCAACACAAACCCATGACTTACTGGCCATTTTAACGAAACACCAAGCTTGTTTTGACGTTTGTTCGGATGGTTTGGGTCAAACTACGGCGGCCTCTCATCGCATCGACACAGATGGGTCTCGCATCATTCGCCGTCGCCCTTACCGTGTGTCGTCTTCGGAACGCAAGGTTATCGAGGAACAAGTCAATGACATGCTCGCACGCAACGTTATCCGGCCTTCAGCAAGCGCTTGGTCTTCTCCTGTTGTCCTAGTTAAGAAAAAGGACGGGTCAGTACGATTTTGCGTTGATTACAGGGCACTAAACAAAATTACCCGGAAGGATGTATATCCTATGCCTCGGATTGACGATGCCCTTGACACCTTACAGGGTGCTGAATACTTTTCAAGCCTCGACTTGCGATCTGGCTATTGGCAGATCCCGATGCACGAGTCTGATAAAGAGAAGACCGCATTTGCTACACCTGATGGCCTCTTCGAATTCAATGTTATGCCTTTTGGGCTCTGCAATGCCCCAGCCACATTTGAGCGAATTATTGATACGGTGCTGCGCGGCTTAAAATGGAAGACCTGTCTTTGTTACCTGGACGACATCGTCATCTTTTCGTCCAGCTTCTCACAACACCTCGAACGTCTAGACGAGGTACTAACGTGTCTAGCCAAAGCCGGTCTCCAGCTAAATACCAAGAAGTGTCGGTTTGCGAGTCGCAGCATCAAAGTGTTGGGTCACGTCGTCAGCAAGCTTGGTAATGAACCTGATGCTGACAAGGTGGCCGCTGTATTGCACTTTCCTAAACCTACTACGCTAAAGGACCTTCGCAGCTTCCTCGGCTTAGCGTCGTACTTCCGCCGGTTTGTCCGTGATTTCGCCACTATCGCAGCACCTCTTCACAAACTTCTGACCACAAGTGCTTCCTTCGTTTGGACGGATGACTGTGAAGCTGCTTTCCAGACCCTTAAGCGATGCCTCACGTCAGGGCCAGTTCTTCGCCATTTCGATCCCACAGCACCTACTATCTTGCACACTGACGCAAGTGGGCATGGAATCGGCGCTGTACTGCTGCAGCATGACCAGACTTCGCAAGAGCAAGTAGTGGCTTACGCGAGTCGCACTCTCTCTCCAGCTGAACGGAATTACACCATCACTGAACAAGAATGTCTGGCCATCGTGTGGTCTGTGCAAAAGTTTCGCCCTTATTTGTACGGCCGCCGTTTTACGATCGTCACAGACCATCATGCGCTCTGTTGGTTGTCCTCTCTGAAGAACTTGTCAGGACGCCTCGGCCGTTGGGTGCTCCGACTCCAGGAGTATGACTACATTGTCACATACAGGTCGGGTAGGAAACACCAAGATGCTGACGCTTTGTCGCGTTGTCCGTTGTCGCAAAATAACCATGACACACCTACCTCCTGTGCGGCACCTCTCAGCGAAGCGACCACGCAGCTGACCAGCCTTAGTCCCATCAAGTCTACTGCGCCGGATAACTTGCTTCAGTCCACAGACCTCGCCGTGCTCCAACGTACAGATACATACTGCCGTACAATCATCGATCGGCTCACTGGCTCGTCCCGTGCTCCCAACAGCCGCTTACGGCGACAGCTCGCGCGTTTCAAACTTCACGATGGAGCGCTCCTTCGGCACATTTACCATCCTCTCGGTAACCGATGGGTCCCAGTCATCCCTCGCTCACTTCGACTCCAAGTTTTAGAAGCCTTTCACGACGACCCGACAGCTGGCCACTTAGGTTTTCATAAAACCTACGATCGCATCAAGACTCGCTGCTTCTGGCCTGGCCTTTCCACTAGTTTTCCAAGTACGTCGAGTCCTGTTCGTCATGCCAGCACCGAAAACGTTCGACATCTCTTCCCGCCGGCCCTTTACAACCTCTACCGTGCCCGTCCGCTCCCTTCGAGTTCGTGGGCATAGACTTATACGGACCTCTTCCAATTACACCCGCCGGTCATCGCTGGATCGTTACTGCCGTAGACCACTTAACTCGCTACGCTGAGACGGCCGCTCTTCCTTCAGGTGCTGCCTCCGAAGTCGCCGACTTTGTCCTGCGTGCCATTACCTTGCGCCACGGCGCCCCTCGAGTTCTCCTTAGTGACCGTGGCAAGACCTTTCTTCCTCATGTCCTCGCTGAAGTCCTACAGGCCTCTGACACCATCCATAAGACCACCTCGGCCTATCACCCGCAGACAAATGGTCTCATCGAGCGTTTTCACCGAACGTTGTCAGACATGATCTCTATGTATGTTCAGCCCGATCACAAGAACTGGGACACAATACTGCCTTTCGTCACGTTTGCCTACAATACTGCCACACAACGCACTACAAGCTACAGCCCGTTTTTCCTCGTGTATGGCCGTGCACCGTCTTTTGTTCTGGACACCAGCTTCTTGTCCGCGCCCTCTGTCCCATCAGCGTCCCTTCCAGAAGAGTTCGCTGCCCGCGTCGCCCGCTGCCGTGAAATTGCCCGCGCCAACACCTCTGCCATTCAGGCCAAGAGGAAAGTTCGTTGCAATGAGACACGTAGAGTTGTGTCTTTCCACCCAGGCGACGAAGTGCTCCTCTGGACACCTATTCGTACACCGGGGCTCTGTGAAAAATTCGTTCACAGATACCTGGGCCCTTACACCGTGCTTGAACGAACCTCCGCTGTGAACTATCGCGTCGCTCCTGTTAGTTCGGCTTCGGACCGCCGCCGTCGCGGTACCGAGATCACCCATGTGTCTCGCCTGAAGCCCTATATCCGGCGTTCGTACCCTTCCTAAATGGACGACTTGCTGACCGCTTTCGTCAAGGGGGGAAATAGTGTGAGCGCTGACTGTGCCGTTCATCATCTTCACTTGTGCATACAAATCATCGTGATCATCATCATCGTGTTGGCTGGTCGGTGTTCGGTTTTGGGTTCGCGCGCCTTTGCTGTAAATATAACAATCGTTCTGTCGTACCTGACGTCATCTCACAATATATATATATATATATATATATATATATATATATATATATATATATATATATATATATATATATATATATATAATCTAAATGAAAGCGACGACGGAGTTGAAAACATAATATATAGCTTCTGTCACGCTTCGAAATTGTATAACAGAAAATGGAAATGAAAAAAAATTTGCAGTGGCTCAGCTCGGCTATGCCAGGATATACGTAGCGTTAGCAAAGGTTCAGCTGATTATTCTTAGCTTTCCAGATAGTCTAGAATTATTAGCCTTTTTCTGTTCATTCTTCGTACGCTGAACCGCTAATTGCCAGGCAACTACTTCGGGATCCGATGAGATAAGCTTCTCGGCTCTTCTGCGCCGTTGAGCAGCATTTGCGCTCTCCTTCTCCATGGCGTTACCCACCTGCAAACGCCAGCCAGAGGCGCTATCAAGCGGCTCCAACACAGTGTCAGACGGCGACTGCACAACGAAGGTGAATAGCTGCGCGCGCGCTGGCGCCAGTACGTCTGACAAGGCTACGACGTCACTCTGGAAAGCGCAGACCGGCGGCGGCGAGTCGCGCGCGGCGGTGGCGCCAGCTGCGCCAGTTTATCTGCCGCAGCTACGACGCCACTCCTCCTGAACCCGCAGACAAGCAGCGGCGAGCCGCGCGTGGCAGTGTCGCAGAGCGCGTGAGATGCCAGCTCCGGTGACCCAGCTGTGTGACATCACTGATCCTCGCGCATGCGCAGCACTGCTCATGAGGACCCACGCGAAATCGGCTCCGGCTAGGCAAGTGTGTCTAACGCTACAAAAGTACGGCTGGCCAAGAGCATCGGTGATTAACTGCTTGTCCTGATATTGATCGAAATGTGTGCCCGGCGTTGCGTGAGGAGAGAGATTGAGTGAAAGAATGAGTGAGAAGATAATGGGAAAGGACTGGAGATGTTATGAGCTGGCTTGTTATCTTGTATATTGAGGTAAGAAAAAAGTGAAATATTATAAGTGAGTGAGTATAAGTGTGCAGTACGATCATGAGTAAATCAGAGCGTTCAACACAAAAAGACGCTGGCCATGTAGTCGAAATGTAAGGGTGTTTACGCGCTGAAGAGGAATGCAAGCACTTCTTGCATGGGAGGCAAAAACGGGAAATCATAGTAGCAACGCAATGTAAATACCACTTCCTTCTGTCGACAAGGCCAATCGCACAGTAAACACACTATAGTGGTCGGCCGGTGAACGGCTATATAACGGGCACCATAAAAAAAAAAAAAAAAACATATGGGGTGAGAAAATAAAGCCGTTAAGCTTTCTTCAGAATGGAGGGCTTTTATAGAACGGCAAGCTGCAAAAGAGACGGTAAGCGCCATCCGCGGTAAGTTCGTACAATTTCTGAGTTTCGGGCAAGGCATTGGTCACAACACAATCCCATTTGAAGTCGACGAGAGCACTCGGGTTTGCTCAGATTTAAGGTTTCGTTTGTGGATGTGGCAATAGAGCACTGCCACAGACGTTGCTCTGGCAACCCATGTCGTGACCACGTGCAGTGAATGGCCGTGAACTTACTGAGGATACTTGGCCACCTCAGTGGATGCTTAAAAAAACACGATGGTTTTTGTTGCCGTTTTCTGATAGAAGGATGCCATTTATGATTAGAGCTTGCGTGGCTGTATACTTACTTCTACGTGTGTTTGACGATCTTTGTCCAAGTCATCGTCAATATTTTTCTTTGCTTTCCTATCTTCTTTCCTCTTTCTCTCCTCCCGAAAGAGTAGGCAGGTGTTGTGCCCCTCTTATAGGTGGCAGTTGCCGGCTTGCTCTCTCCCTCGTTTCTCTGTGTCCTCGTGCATCTAGATGTGCGCAAATAATAATAATAATAATAATAATAATAATAATAATAATAATAATAATAATAATAATAATAATAATAATAATAATAATAATAATAATAATGTCTAATATTTAGTGGCCCGAGCAGTGAGTGACACTCTTGTTCCTCTGCCTAGCCCTTGCAGTCCAGCACTTCCATAAAGTTGACAGTTGGGCGAGTTGGTGATAGTTCATGTTAACGTGTGAAACAGCGCACCGAGCGTCCTGCCGTTTCGTTCCTTGTGTGCCTTGCCTCTCCGTGTGCTTTTCCCCACGTTAACATGAACTTACTTCCGGTTTTCCGAATATTCTGAGTCTTCTAAAAAAATAAAAGTGGCGCGAAATCAATGATTCTGGTTCAAGTTAAGCGTTATATTGGATAGATGCGATATCAGAGCATAATATTGCTTAAGATCAGGACCAAATAACTGTCAGGATAATAAATGAAAAGCAAATGAACGGGTTCATTGAATGAGCAGATTGTTTTCTAGTGAGAAGCTGGAATCGTTGCGCCACCTGGCGCAGCAGATCTCAACCACGCACTTCTTTCTACGTGGCCTCTGAGATCCGCTTTGGCAGCGCAACCAAGGAATACACTTGACCACACGGACGCCGAGGTGCGAGTGCTACTATACCAGACTCTTAATAATAATAATATCTGGGGTTTAACGTCCCAAAACCACGATATGATTATGAGAGACGCCGTAGTGGAGGGATCCGGATATTTCGACTACCTGAGGTTCTTTAACGTGCGCCTAAATCTAAGTACACGGGCCTCAAACATTTTCGCCTCCATCGAAAGTGCAGTCGCCGCATACCAGACGCTTAAGTCTATGATAAGGCTCGCCTTCAATTTCAAAGACAATGTCTATCGTGACCTTTTACACCCACTTTATGTAACGGAGCTGCTTTGAAAATTGTTTTGAATAGACATTTACATGGGAAAATGCCACTGTCCGTCAATACTGCTGGGATTGGGCAATTCATACGCGACAGCATATTTTAGCGAACCCTCAACCTCGTCGATTTTTGCGGGGGCGTGACCAGAGTGCCGGCCATACCGCACTTACTAACACACTATCGGCACTAGTTAGCATTGTATATTGTCGGCTACATTGGGCTCATGACGGTAAGCGTAGGGTAATGTATGCTAAAACAGGTTGTCTGCCGTTATTACAGCAACGTTGGCCGCCTTAAGTTGTAATCAAGTGACGATAATAAACAAGTATGCACGGCTGTTAACAGTCTGAGTTGTTGCCGGCCGTGCATATTTGTTGCCCGTCCAGTCTGTGTAGCGTGTGTGGCATTGAAGTAAATGCGCTAAGTGTCTTGCGATGCACATCTTGGTATAACCACGAACTAAACCCCAATGACCCTTCTGCCACTGCCATATGGTTCCCATTTGGGTCCCATATGGGTCAAGTAAATAAAACATAATGCTCTTCGGGATGTCTTTTGTGTTGTAATGCGTTTCGATACCCTGTTGGCTGTTCTGCTGGAGCGTGAGCGGAGTGTCAACTGTCCGAAATAACTGCAGCAGTTAGAAAAGCCACACCGAACCTCAGGGACAATACATTCAGCGAGGTTAGTACCAGTTGTCAGCAAATCCTTCTGCCACTCCCATTTGGGTCCCATATGGGTCAAGGAGGAGGAATAAACATTTTATTCAAATGGCAAACTAAGGTTCCCGTGGTTGGAGCCCCTATTCCAGGGCCCCACTGGCCTGAGCGGCTCGCTTGGCCTGGTCCAAGGTTGCCTGCTGGCTTCCCAAGTCCTGCCGGGTGAGTCGCACCTCCCACGACCTATCGAATTCGTTGCGTGTGATGAGTGGCGAGTTGCCCTCTGCTGGTCTTTGTATCCGAACATACACACACTCAGTGAAATGCGGCCGTCCCAATACGCTGACCGCTGCCCTTGGTGTGGCGACACACCAACACTCATTCACATCACTTGGAATTGCCATATGGGTCAAGTAAATAAAACGCAATGCTCTTCGGTATGTATTTTTTGTCGTCATGTGTTGGCTGTACTGCTGGAGCTCGAGTGGAGTGTCAACTATTCGGAAGAAGCCACACTGAACGTCAGGGACATAAACATTCAGTGAGGTTAGTACCAGTAGTCAGGAAACGCATCAAGATGACCCGCGATAGTGTTCTCTTCACCCAAGTGATCTGTGTGGCACGTGCTGCAAACAGCTTGCGCTCGTGAAACAGGCGTTACAAGATTCACAGAGCGGTGTTATGGTAGAAAACAGGGAAGGGGTCGATAAACCTACTTCTTCATAAGCGCCGGCCGCCACGCTGTCGTTTCAAGCGGATACGACTCCCTCAAGGCTTGCTTTATGGGACAGAAAAACGACCTCCTGGAGTAAGTGTCAGTGCGTCATGGGGACATAGATAAAAAGCGAAGAGGCAATTCAAGATGTCACTGGACTTGTGCGCGGCGCACGCAAAGGCCACAGTCGATGCACGCCTAGGCCTTCCCAAGCAGCATCCAAAATGGTGCTCTACAATCTTAAGAGCGTCATTCTCAACGTAAGTTGCTCTATGCATATGCTGTGCCGCATGCAATCACACCACGATTGGTTAAATTAAGATTTACTAAATCCTGGAGATTTACGTGCCGAAAACATGTGATTATGAGGTACGCCGCAGTGGAGGACTCCGGATTATTTTGACCACCTAGCGTTCTTTAAAGTCAATCAAAATATAAGTACACGGGGGTTTTTGCATTTCGCTCCCATCATTATGTCGGCGCTATGGCCGGGAATCGAACCCGCATCCTCGAGCTTAGTAACGTCATAGCATAGCCGCTAAGGTATACCAGGAAGGCTGTCTTACTGCGTACAAGAAGAAACCAAGAGCTACAAATTGTAGGAGGAATTTTGTTATATGCCACAATTTATAATAAAAAGCTTTCTCAAGCTGGAAAAAGTAAGAAACAAAAACGCAAGCACAGGTCTAGGCAGAAACGCGAGTCATTCTAACATCGATGCATCTTGTCTTCCGTCCTACCTTGGAACATACGGCGAAGAGAGGACGGCCAACGTTTTGATTGGCAGAGTAGCGACCAAGTGAAGATTTTCGCTGATATTATTGGGCTATTGAGCGTACCCAGATGCACACCTGTGCTGTAGTTCCTCCAAGAATACTACAGGTCGAACATTCACAGCCTTGCACGGCAACATATTCGCTTGTTGGGCTATTCATTTCCAGAGGCAGAGCCCTCTTGTAAGCTTCCATCCACGCCAGCATTCAAATCACCTTAAAATTAAGAAACTCTTCACGCCAATATCACCACCGATGTACAGTTTCCAGAGTTTGTGATACGCAATGGCAAAGGACGTTTTCTTTTTGTTTCCTTTTTCGCCTGTTCAGTAGCTGCATCTTTTTCTTATAACCAGGCACACAACAAGGCGGACAATGGACGGTGCGGCATTCAGCGTGCACAAATTTATTATACTGCCCCCTCTTTTACATGAAGTCTGCACTGAAACAGAGTGCTTCGCACAATTGCACGGATCTGTATTGGAAATAAACGGTCGCAATCGAAGCACACGTGCAGACCAGATTTCAATATGTTTCAAAGACAGAGAGAGAGAGAGAGAGAGAGAGAGAGAGAGAGAGAGCAGAGACAGAGAACTCGGGCTTATATTTTGCAAAAACTGTCACCGGCGTTCGGTTTTTTTGGGATGCCAGATGGCTTGGTTTCGATGTGTGCTTTGGTCGCCATTCTCAGATGAAAAACCATTTCCATGCACAGAGAAATTTCAAGGATGTCCTTTATTTCAAAAAAAGTTAAGCGTTTCTTTCTCTCTCTCTCAGTCTCTCTCCCTGCATTCACTCAATTAAGCGCACCCAGCGATTCTTTTGTCAGCAAAGGGGATTGAGAGAAAAAAAGAAATCATACCGTGATGTACAAAATTTTCTTCGGGAGAAGAAGCACACCGTCTTTGGATTATTTGAAAGCCTCGTCCTTCCGGAATCGCTCGGCACTATTTACCGTTACCAGAGTAATTTCCGGGATTTCGAAATCAAATTTGTAATGGAGCCGTTCCTCTTCTCTCGAACAAAGGAACAAAAAATAAAGACGGCTGGAGAGCTGTAAAGCGCGAGGAGGACCGACCCCTGTGCGGTCTGAGAACACGCGACTGAAACGAGACAGACTGGAAGGTATTTTAAATACGAAACAATAAAGCCAAACACCGCATCGGAGAGGACTGCCTAAAGTGGAATACGTACGACATATTTCTTTGTAAGTGCCATTCGCGAAACAGGTTGCATCGGCAAGTTTAAATATCGTCTGCAAACAGGGATATCATATTAACGCCCGTGGAAGGGCGCACTCGATTCTTTCCAGTAAAAGAAGTAGCGTTTGTAAAATGAACTCTCCGGGTCACGGTATGTACATATGACTTGTGGCGTTGTTACTTTTGTTGTCTTGTGCGAACTGAATCTAAACCAGAAATTGTGGCTCTTGTACTTGATTAAGTTAGCCATATTTCGACTTCATTCCATGTCCACTGAAAGGAATTCTGCATACTAACATATATCAAGACGACCTGTAACTTTTTCCTCTGTAAACCCTAGCACTAGACGGACGAGTATTAGAGATTGAGAGTGGCGACAGACGTAATGCGTTCTCTTCTTTTTTGCACGTTGTGCCTTTTGCCAAAGCAAGCGTTAGGGAGGATTATCCCAGAAATGATGGCTAATTTTTTGAGCTATACATGTCACCTCTGAAAATAGTTTTCTCTCCTTCTCTCCCTCTCTCTCATTGTCTCCTTCAAACACACGTGCGCACACACAGCCGCACCTTTCCACATTTTCCCCCAGACATGGTTTTTAGACTAAACTGGAGAAGAAAGCATGAAGAGCCTTTGAGCATTCAAGCTTTTGTTTCATCGCCACCCTCATCCTAATGATGTGCATCTTCTCTCTTCCTCTCTTTTCAACCCCTTGCCCTTCCCCAACGATGAGTAGCAGGTCAGAATGTTAATTCAGGCCGAACTCTTAGCTTTTCAATCAAAGTAAATCTTCCTCTCTCCCTCTGCTTTTCTTTCAGATCTTTATTTGGGACAGCACATGGTCTATTTCCACAGCATGCCTCGCTGTCATCGTCGTCGGTGGATTTCTCGCGATAAAAAAGCTTGTTGTGCGAAATAGAAGAAATGGAAATAATCTGCCTCCTGGTCCAAGGGGCCTACCAATACTAGGTTACCTGCCGTTTCTGCAGAAGCCATACCACGTTGCGTTCAAGAAACTTAGTCAACAATATGGACCCGTTATTAGGTGGGCGTTTCCAGCTTTCATAAATGCTGGGTAATAAATCACGAAGGAAAAAGCAGTTAGGTAACAGTATGTGTATATAGTTAAGAAGGAGTGCGTGTTGGGATAGTTGGTCTGACATTATTACTACAAGTAAGTAGCGCAAGAATTTCACATACACTGGAAATAAATGAAGGAAGGGAATTTGTGAGGGCTCGATTCTTTGTTTGACACAACCTTAATGAAAACCAACAGATAAAGAAGCGAAGGAAGGTGAGGCTTCTTGGCGTCATTATCTGCTGGTTTCCATTAGGGTTGTGTCAAACGTGCAGTGGAAAGAAACACACCAGACAAAGGCTAGCGCTCGTTCTTGTCTGGTGCGGTTTTTCCCCGGTGCATGTGTAATTTTTTGCGCTAGTTACTTGTAGTAAGACTACATACACAGTGACAGGAACTGCACTTGTAGTCGACCTTGCTGCCTAACTCTCCACAGCAGCTGCAAATCTTGGGAGTTGTGGGCTAACCAAGGCCAACAAATACGCTTCCACGTACTCACTGACATGGTCACGGAGTGTTTAACGCTGTATGTACTTATCGAGTGTAACATTGTAAAATTCTAAATTGAGATCTAGAGATATTCTAAAGGCAGGAAGGTGAACCACAAGATAAGCATCCAGTCGCTATTCTGCACAAATGTGAAATAAAATAAAGAACACACACACACACACACACACACACACACACACACACACACACACACACACACACACACACACACACACACACACACACACACACTCACACTCACATCACTCACTCACTCACACTCACTCACTCACTCACTCACTCACTCACTCACTCACTCACTCACTCACTCACTCACTCACTCACTCACTCACTCACTCACTCACTCACTCACTCACTCACTCACGCTTAGAAAAACTAGTGTGGCATAGTCCTTAAATGAGGGTGGGTTTTCTTCGCCGTTTTGTTTTGAAGCTCGTACTTTGCCACAAAAGTAGGCATCAGAGACATCACGGAAACAACATGATAATGTTTCTGACGCACTGGTAGGAGTTTTCAGCGCTGGGTAGTTCTGGACATCTATGATTAATAATGAAAAATAAATACCCCACGTAATGTTCGTTCAATAAGAATTTGTTGTCTTTGTGCAAATGCACACTGCATGGGCAGAAATGAATGCGAGCTAATTACTCTGTTTTGTGACTTGGCACGACGTTACGGCTATGGGGGTTTATTTACTGAACACAACAACGAAAAAAAAATAAACAAGGCCAACCAAACAGAACAAGATAGGGTGGCTCCAACCTACTCAACGTCAGCGTTATTATCAGCCGTATGTAGGCTCACGTTTATACTCACGTCCACTCACACTTACTTCAACGCACTAGCGTTCAAACGCCAGCTGAATATTTATTGATCAGAGGCGTGAACAACATCAACCCCCGCAAACTTTCTCACCGGAAGTTCTTGATAAAAATAAATCGTGTGAGTCCCCTCTTTCAATAAAAATGTCCTTATTGGATTGGAGCCAGTGATAACTCTGATTTGAAGGTACGAGATCAAAAGGCATCGATTACGCGAGATATTTGTGTCGAAGAGCATTGACACCACGGACGAACAGGCTAATTGTACGCTAATGGACTCATGAGTAGATTCACTTAGACTCACACAGACTCAGATATAGCCGCGAGTCTGAGCGAGTTCGAGTGAGTCCGTTTAGAAAAATTTTAGTAACTCTGAGTTTGAGTGAGTCCAGTTGAGAAAAATTTTGGTGAGTCTGAGTCCGATTGAGCCGTAAGGACAAAATGTGTCTCATGAGTGAGTCTGATGGTACATTCGACAGGTCGTTTTCGAGCGCTCCGCAGGCGCTGAAAAAAGTGTGTAAAATAGCAACTAACCATTGCTACTAACATTATCGGGTCAAAACATGATCAGGAAGGAGAAAGATGACTTTCATACCTGCTTGTTCTCGTTGAAAAGGTTTAAAGCTGTTGAATTCAACAGTTTCAAACACAGTCAGAGCGCTCTCAAACGACCAGTCGAATATACCATGAGTGAGCTGCCCATTATTTGCTGACCTATGGTGAAAGGTATTGTGCTCCCCTCAGAGCCTATTGCCAGCCAGCTCTCTAAATATATTCTCGACCCGGTGGTTTCTTTTCATTTTAATAAACTTCTTCCCTCAGTCACTCACTCTGCGATGGATATTCATGCCTCGCTTTTCGCACAGAAAGGACGCAGCGGGCTTGTGAAGTATTGCGGAATGGGCTATAATGACATGGCGCCACTTGCAGGGTTCGGCTTGGCTGTAAAGATGTGGTTGTCCTCAATGACCTCACGTCCATACGCGAGGGCCTCGCAAATACTGACGTGCTGTACAGGCCGGAGGACTTCTCCTTTCGCTACCTCGGACTGAAAGGTTGGGAAATTGCGAAACAACTTGCTACGTTATGCAGCTCCTCAATTTTAACGAATCAATACTGACTGCGTAACGACAACATACCATTGATTGGATGCTTTGCAACTGATACCTCTTTGAAAATCATCATCATTTTTTTTGTTCAAAACAGCAATCGTAGCATTGAATGGCGAACCATGGCAAGAAAATCGGAAGTACAGCTTTCGTTTGTTGAAAAGCCTCGGATTTGAAAAGAAAACTATGGAGGAGCACGTTCAGGTAAGCTACATTGCTTATTTTCTGGCTACAAACGCTATGATATGTAAGGTAGCGCTGAGTGAGTGCTGGGAAGCGCTTTGGGGGAGGTAGCTTTATGAAAGGGAAGTAAATTCATCCACCTAAAAGTCCCGCCGAAGCTACAAAGAGAACCTTTACAGACTTATCTGGTAGAAAGCTTCATAGCTGAAGAGTAATTAACTCTGTGCCAGTGTGCGACTCCGCTCGAAGTTAACAATAATTTTATGGTTTTTACGTGCCAAAGCCACGATGCGATTATGTGGCACGCCGTAGTGTGGGACTCCAGAAATTGAGGCCATCTGGTGTTGGTGCTCCTTGACTTACAGTGACATAGCACATAAATGGACTTCTAGATTTAGCTTCCAGCGAAATGCGACCTCCGTGGCCGGGATCCAGTCCACGTCTTTCGGGTCAGCATCTGAGCGCCGTAATCACTATACCACCAAGGCGGATAATCCACTCGAAGTTAAAAGCCCGAAACGCGGCGGGATGTTCGCTTATCTTTATTTATTTGTTTTGAAATTTTGCGGGTATGCTTTAAGGCCGAAACGTTGGATTCACTGCTACGTTTGCAGTCTTATAGGTTCGTCAATAATTTTCGCTCGCATTGTATTTCTTTTTGTGCCTTTCTTAGGAGGAAGTACAATGTTTGGTACAAGTTGTGTCTTCAACCAATCGGAAGCCAATGGTTGTAGCGAAGGCTCTGGCGGCTAGCGCGGCAAACAATGTGCTGTCGTTGGTGATGGGCAAGCGGTACGACCTGGACGACCCCTTAAGCAGTTTCGTCGAGGGGCTGCTAACCAAATTCCTTCGTCACGCCGCCATATTCTCTCACTACGACTTCTTCCCACTCGTGCGGTTCTTCGCAACTTACATCCCCAACACGAGGATGCACGCAATGAATCAAGTGTTTTCGGGGGTGTCAAAGCTCGTAAGGTGAGTGCCGATCGATATTTACGAAGAACGCCAGGTGTTATTCCTCATATTATCAAAAAAGACATAACTTTTCTATCAAACTGTAACGGACATAGGTGTGTGCATAGGGGCCGAGGGGAGCTCCACCGTCCTTCCCCTACCGTCTAACACGTCGTCTTTGCACTGGTTTCTAATCGTAAGGACCTCAGTTTGAGGGGTCGGAAAGAGCGGAAGGACGCTCTGCGTTGAAAGTTCACCCCCCTTCCTTTCCCTTCTTAATGGAGAACCCTAATCACGCCTATGGTAGCGGGAACGACTTGCAAACGCTCTTCATGCGAAGAGGGTTTCCAGCAGTAGCGTAGCCAGAAATTTTTTTCGGAGGGGGTTCAACCATACTTTATGTTTGTTCGTGCATGCGTTTGCGTGCGTGCGTGTATATGTATATACACATGGAAAATATTGAAACATATCGGAGGGGGGGGGGGGGGGGAGGGGGTTGAGCCCCTTGGCTACGCCAGCGGCTTCCAGCAAAACGCACTGACACGGACACAGAAAGAAAGACGACACACCGCTGGTGCTTGTGTCAGTTCTTCCTGTGTCCTTGTTAGTGTGCTTTGCTAGAAACCCTCTTTACGATGGGCAACTAGCTAGCTCAGACAAACACAGCGCTCTATGGCGCTGCTCTGCTGTTTCGTCTCTTCATTGTGATGGGGTATCACATTGAGGATCTTACGCAGCCGCCGTCGTGGAGTCGCGTTCTATATTAGCTTCAACAATGTCCATTTTTCGTATTTTGGCGCTGTTGCGGACTGTACTTCAGCCCCGCACCAGTACTGTTTACAGAAAAATATAAAGGTAAAAAATTAAGGTAGCTTCGCACAGGAGGGCGACGCCTGAAGGAAGTGCGGAGCTGGGCAGCCATCTTTGTTTCTCTTCGGTTTTCTTTTTCTTTCCTCCTCTCTTTGTTTCCTTTTATCTTTTTCTGCCTTTTCTTCCTCTCAGGCCGGGCCCTTGAAGTGCTCCGCACTTTAAAAAATATAAACATGCGCGCACGCACAAACACACGTGCGCGCGCGTTTGTGTGCGTGTGTGCGTTCGTGCGTGTGTGTGTGTGCGTGTGCGTGTGTGTGTGTGTGTGTGTGTGTGTGCGTGTGTGTGTGTGACCCATCGCGCGCGCGCGCGCGATGGGGGTCAATGTGGAGGCGTAGCGTGAGTATACAGGCTTTACATGACGAATGGTGTTTACAAACAACTTGGGGTTTTCAGCTCGCGATTGGCAGATAACCAAGTCCAAACATCGAAGTCGTGGGCACGGAGGAAGCTTTAAGTTTTCAGTTCGTTCGTTGCCGGTCTGTAAGTCTGAACTGTCGTGAAAAAGCACGGATCGTGCAGGTCGTTCTCATACGAAGGTTGAGAAAGGCGTCTATCACCGCGAAAGTCCCAACCAACTTCAGCCAGTTTTTTAATCGTTATTTGCAAACGCTCTCGCACTTTACCATCTGCTCTAATAGAAAGTAGCAAAAAGCTAATTATGACGGTCAGTATGGTTTGGTGTCGGTGTTCGCACGTTGTTACGTAGTCAAGGTAACTTGTGCGAAAACCGACACTGTATGCGCGGTGACCCAAACGTATCGCGGTAACGGTGTCACGCTTCCCGAAAAGCTATGACTGCCTAATACTACAGTCGAATTTAAAGGATGCAAAGCAGAGTCCCCAGTTAATTTAAACAGAAAGATTGCGGTCATTTGAAGACGTAAGACAGCTTCGACCATAGAGTCCCCCCGTAAAACTGCTACTAAAGGCTGTAGTTATACTGGGGACATTTTGCATTGCAGGGATGAGCTCAAGGAACGGGAAGGAAATATGGAGGCGTACTCAGACAAGGACTTCATTGGGGGATACTTCAAGAAACTTCAGAACAACAACGTCAGTAGTTCTTATTATAACAGTAAGTCTGTAGATTTCACAGCATTCGAATGCACTTCTTTTGCCGTTGTTGCATGTATATCGTTCATATACTTAAATTTACGAAATTTTTAAAACATGAAACAGCTGCTTGTGGAAACCTGCCACAATTCGTGAACGCCGATCTTCCTCGAAGAGTTCTGCAGCCGCCGTTTAAGTTACAAACGCGGTTTTCCTCGAACGATCTTGTGAGATTCGTACATCTCGTGAAACTGCAGTAAACTTTCGGATGTAAAAGTGCACGGTGGTGTTCTGATTTTTACCTCTGTCCCTGTTTCATGTGAAAGTCGTAGTGTCATCATTATATTCAATGAAACCAATGAATACTAATTCGTCTGACCTGGTCATGCAATTGTACAGTGCAGTGCAATTGATACGATGCAAAGTCATAAGGGAAAGATTACTTTCCTCCTACCGTACTCCCCCGCCCCATTTTTTTTTCTGCTCGAAGTGCACGACTGTATCTTTGCGACTCGACCATAGACCAACGACGGCAGTAACCATTTTGGAATCTTGTCCCGAGAAGTCGACGCGAATGAACGCGACGACAACATTGCCCAGATTGTTGAAGACACCAGACTTGCACCAGCGGTTATAGACCAATGGCGATATCGCGACAGTGACGTGTGTGTGCTACGCCCTTTCTCTTTCTCTCTACCTTTCAAACGCCCCCTTTTCCCCAGTGTAGGGTAGCGTACCAGTACTTCTAGACCGGTTGACATCCCTGCGTTTTCTTCTCTCTCCTGTTCTTTCTTCTGAAGGCTTTTCTGTTAAAGCTATATAGTAGTCACCGTTGTATATACACATATTGCAGGGTCCATATTCTTCAATACGAGGTATCATTTTGCTTCGAAAAAAATAATAGTAAACAAGCAAACAAACAAACGTATAAATAAATAAATAAATAAATAAATAATAAATAAATAAATAAATAAATAAATAAATAAATAAATAAATAAATAAATAAATACAACGGAAAGCCAAATGATCTCCATAGCCTCTCGCCGTAAGTGGTGTCCAAATTATAGCAACTCGGACCTCACATGGCCGTTTTGCGTCGTTCGCTTTTTGGACAGAGTATGACCTTTGAGTTTAGCTTCCGCTCCTTCCTGGGTGGCAAGGTGACGAGAATATCGCGACATGCGAAGACGAAAGCAACTTCGTACTTTGTTTTGCTGGAAAATGAGGCAAGTAGCAGCGTCAAACGTAATACGCAATATTAAGGATGATATTGGACATTTCGGCGATATTTGAGCGAGAACAAAGGAGTGCAAAGGAACCATTTATTTTGTTATATTCAGGGCCTCTGTAGGCGCATGTGCACTGCGACTAATTTGTTTCTAACGAGGGAAAATGATATTCGCTTCGTTTTCTGTTCAGTGCGGCATCTGGAAGGGAACTCTCTGAACTTTTTGGCCGCGGCCACTAATACGGTGCGGACTTCCGTGCTGTGGAACCTTTGCATCGCCGCGAGCGACCCGGATGGCCACCAGGCACGCGCTCAGAGGGAGATCGATGCCGCATTGGGTCAAGACAGCGCTCCGACTTGGGACGACAGGCATCGGCTGCCCTATACCATGGCGACTGTTCTGGAGACGCTGCGATGGAGGACAATAGCGCCCTTGGGTATTAATAGATCGTGAGTTGGTGACGTCGGTGCCACTCCATTGATGCCTATCCTAGTACTCTCGGAACGAAATGTGGGCATAGGGGTTTTGCATCTAACATACTTAACAGCGAAGGCGCCTATATACACCGGCCCTCGTTGAAGCTTCAGAGGGAAGTGCTTGAAAATTCTACAAACATCGCGGGGTTTAGTGACTCTGTAGGCTTCTGCTGGTTCAACATGAGGTCGCATGTTCGGTTACCGGTCCTGACAGCAGCATTTTTTATATGAGCGCAGTACACAAATGGTCGTTTTCTTATACACGGGTATACATTAAATGACCAATAGTTCTCGAGATTTAGCCGATGCCTTCGTTTTCCAATACGGCAACTGTTACGGCTTGCTCGTTTTATTGAGACGTCAAAACCCATAAGGCCAAACACCTTGTATTCGCACCTTGCAGTAGCATACAACATCTTATGCTAATGCAACCCAACCCTTATGAACAGCGACAAGTGGTTAACAGGGTTTCGCAACCAACCAGGACCAATGACTTCCTGGACTGAGGACACAAGACGCGTGGATGACGGCCAAACTCCTTTTTGCTTTACATGAACTTACAGTATAATTTATCACTCTACATATATCCATTCACCTTTCTTTCAAATTTAAAATATTTATTGAGAACGAAGCGAATGACAGGGAATCCTTGTAAAAGTGTGTTACGTTGTGGCCCAGGTTAGTGTTACATATTTATTCACATAAATACTGTCGTCTTTGATCTACCTCCAGCACGGGGCGCGACACTGTGATCTGCGGTTACGACATTCCTGCTGGCACCATAGTTCTGCCGAACCTCTGGGCTGTCCACAACGATGAAACCCACTGGCATCAACCGTATTTGTACGACCCTACTCGATTTCTGAACTCTGACGGAACAGCAATGGAGCAGAGACCTCAAGCGTTCCTTGCTTTCAGCTTCGGTAAGCTTGTTATGTCATTGATGGGCAGAAATATGAGAAAGGAGGTAGAAGAAAAGGGTAAGCACATCCGTATTGCGTTCTTTGTCCCTTTGCCTTGGCGCTATGAAAAGTTGTGCCTTCTACAACTCTTCAAAAAGAATGGAAGGGTCTCAAAAAAAGAAAAAAAAGAAAAAAGTTAGCGCGTATCTGTAAAGGAAGTTGTGTGCGTGGAAAGACAGGATTCACCAAAAAGAAAACTAGGTAATCTTTTCTTTTGTTAGAGTGCAGGAGGGTGTAGTGTGGCGAAATTTTTCGTGAAGATAACTTTCCATCCCTATTTTTCCCTTCGCAATCACTTCTGGCATATTTGTTCTGTTTTATTTATTTATTTGCGAACTGCTGCAGCTTCGTTTGATTCGACTGCGGAAAGGAAAGATGAAAGTAGCGCGAATAACGACTGCATTTTCTCGTTCGCAGGCAAGCGAGGCTGTCCCGGCGAGACCGTGGCGCTTACAGAAATATTTTTGTACGTGGCTACGCTGCTGCAGAAATTCAGAGTGCTACCCGAAGAAGGAAAAACTATGTCCCTGGATGTCAAGAATGGTCTCATCGCGATCGTGGACGACACCCAGAAATTGCGCTTCATACCTCGATGACTAGAGACCGTTTTAATTTGGATTCTCAGCGCGTGTATATATATGAACGGGTGTCTGTGTTTTTCTTACATCTGATGATAGTAGAACACTTATAGCTTAAGGCCTGAATTCCTGGTGAACGCTGTTATCAGCAACGACAATAAAGCATTCCTCTCTCAAAGCAACCTGCGAATACGCGACGTGATTTCATTACGCGACTTCATTAGGCATACAGTTTCCATGCTTGCAGCCTATGTTATTTCGCAGTAGCTTGGCGTCTTCGAATACTAGTGAATAAATTATGCCTTCTAGTGGGAATGTGCGGTGTTACCTCGCGTAACCCGTGTTCGTGTTTAGGAATGTCGTGTTTAGTTTTTGTTTTGTTTTATTTTTTTCTGTTATGGTTACGCGAGAAGACAACGACACCAGGCGAACTCCCTCTAGATTCAACACTCTCAAATAACCCCTAAAGAAGTTTGAAAACATAGGTGAAAGTGGAATTCCTGAACAAAGCGCTGTCTTGGCAGAACATTTTGCAGCTTCGCCACTTTGCGGTTTGGCAACACGTCGAAGGAGGAGGACGAAGATTTTTATCCATTTTAGGTTTAATGTGAGTGTTTACGAGCATGAAAATTCGCAGCGTAAGATGGAGACCATATGCCTTCACTTACTTAGCTATATGTCACCTATTGTTTTCTTACGCGCTTTTTTTCTCTTCTTTTTCTTGCTATCACCAGCTCATCACTGACAACTGTATGCACTAGTATATTTGTTTCGCGCTGCTAAGCTAGAGGACACGGGTTCGATTCCCGGCCACGGTGGCCGGTAATAGTATTTTGATGGGGTCGAAATGTAAAGAACTGAACTTGATTCGAATTTCGGAATTTACAACATTTCGACAAAACCACGCTGGCAATCATAAAGTCCGTAGCACAAGCCAGCGACGTGATTTTTACAGCCGAGCAGTTATGCTTTTCGCTATGCCGTTACGCGTTCACAAAAAATATCATCATCATGAATGGCCTCCACCTTTCTAGCGCGTGCGACGCAACAACTGGGCCGGCGCGCGCTCTCTTCCTCCTCTTCTCCATTTTCTGCTTCGCTCTCCGAACGTGTGCCGATTTGTCCGGGCGTGGGATGCAATAACTCGGATGGGCGGGAGAACAAGTACAGAGAGAGAGAACGAAAGAGAGAATGAGAGAGAAACAAACAAATAGAAAGAAAGAGAGAGAGAGATAAAGAGATGGGAAGAAACAGACAAAATAAAGATTGAAAAAAGAGAGAGCCCGACAGAAAGAGAGAGAAATAAAGAGAGAGAAAGAAGTAGAAGAAATTGATAAAAAAGATAGGAAGAGTGAGAAAGAGATAGAAAGAAATAGAAAGAAAGAGAGACAATAAAGAGACAAAAAAAACAGAAAGAAAGAGAGGAAGAAAGAAAGATAAAAATAAAGAGAAACAAATGAGGCCACCCAGCGCCTCTGTCCCTTCAGGTTTGACGCCACTATTGCGAAGCTGCCTTACAATTGAATAACTGCGCGAAAATTTGCGCGATAAAGGTTGTAGCTGACCCGGCGGCACTGCTGCCTATCGTTAAAGAGGTCGCAGCACAGGACATTTCAAATATTGCTGCGCGATTGCACGCTCAAGCACAACCACGGTCAACCAGGCTGAAAGAAATGAGCGGGAAATTGCGGTGCCAGAGAAATCTTGCTTCGTCCTCCGCTTTATTTAAAGGAACGTGAAAAGCTCAGCCATAACGTTGGGCTTGCGAAACTCATGCAGTACACGTCGCGAGATGAAATCGTATAGAAAAGCTTTTGAAGCGGCATTGCAACGCGAAGCACAGCTATTTTAATGCAAGGACGAGGTCGTAAAGGGCGTATTTTTTTACGGAGGGACGACAGGGACCATTTTTTTTTATTGTTACGATAGAGACAACGACGATGCTCGCTTTAGGTTTCGCCAGCGGAAGTGACTGTATGCTTAGTACGAAGCCCGCACGTCGTTCCATCTGCCAAAGAGATACAGAACGTGGAGTCGTTGGCCCTTGCATTGGTGAGGCTAGTCGTTTTCTTTTTCTTCATTATTATTTCCTGCTCTATCACACACTGCTTCCTTTCTGAACACGTGGTTAAAAGAAAAGGTAATATTTTGGAAGCACGCTATGGAAATCATGCTATGGAACGCACGGATGTACCATGTACAGAATAGCGGTCTTTTATTCCTTTCTTTGCAGCTTGTGCTCGTAAACGGCTACTACAATCGGAGTTTGTTTGAACCTGTGTCATAGAAAAAGCTGACGCACTGTTACGAAAGGGACGCTCACCATTACTTAATGCGGCTGTAGTCAAAGAAGTCATTATTTCGCAAAAGTAATGCACCTAACATATGATATGGCACGAGTGAATGACAAGAAATATTGCATGCACTAATATCTTTCAAAGCCATTGGTCTAATTTGGCAGTAATGCGCGTGCCTTTGGGCAACCTTTCAATAATATTGCGGGTTCGTAGAGAAGAAACCTAAAAGAAATCTGTTCTGTTATGACGACTGCCTTTTAGACAATGTAGTTTGACTAGCAGGCTAATAAGTGCCGTTCATCCACTGGCACACGGGTGCTGGCAAATGAGCAAACTTTCCTCGGTGACGCATTGTTAATATGAATAAGAAATGCCATGATACAGGGCACAACGAATAAAAACCAACGATGGAATGTTTCGGAATTAAAATTCAGTGTAGCGTATAGAGGCAGAGCTTTATAAAACTTTTGTGTTCCTGAACATTAATCCTAATTAACTGCAATATCAGGATTTAACAGTAGCGAAACTTGGGCGTATTAGTGAAAATTTGTTTGACAAACAATAAAACTAGAGCAAACGATGAAGTTTCATCCTCACTCGTTCCAGCGCTGCTGTTTTTGTGTCTAAATTGTTCACATTTTGTTCTACGCACAAATATCGTGCGTTCGTATAATAGGTAATTACGTTTAACTTTTTTCATTCCTGTAACCTCTTGAAGCTATTAATCTTTGGGGTGTGTTGAGTGATAGCCCTGTGGATGCAAGCTTTGTGATTTTAAGTCTTCAAATAGGTAAAGCTTCCTACTGCCAATAGTACCATAGAATATGGCTGTACTGGCATAGCCGGCGCGTTTGGTAAACTTTGACATTGATTGATCACGAAAACGCCTCAAGCACTACTATTCGTTTTAAAACGAAAAAAAACAAGAACAAAGGATTTTACTCTATCTAACAAAGCGATATGCCATTTATCATTGCGTCAAACATTTTCAGTGATCCTTCAAGATTCATAAAAAGTTCTTTCCTTAACATATAGCTGGCGCACTTTTTAAAGGGGAGTGTTCATTTATCGGAAAGTTGAAATATTGGGCATGGCGCAGTCAGCCAAGGGTGACCATCGCGTCCTAGATATTTGTGCTTTCGCTTTGCTGTTTATGCTGTAGTGCTTAGACAAGGTAAAATTTACCCTGTCTTATTAGATTGCTGTATGAGAAGACACGGTGGCGCTTGTCGAAGGCGAAGGGTGCTTATGGAACTGCGGGGTGGAGCGACTATAAAGCGTTTCTCTTGCCTTATAGACGATTTTGCGTAAGACATATTGGCGTCGTCACCTCGGGTAGCTAAACCAATGTTTTCTTATTTTTGTATCCAGTGACGGGAATTGATAAAGTCAGGAAACGTTGACTACATCAACCCAACAGTTTTCATGCGTATACGTCCACCATAACGCTGTTCGTTCAGTTGTTAAAGATACAGAACGGCAAGGTTAACAGCCCAATATGGCGGCCCGAAAACACATCCGTAAAATAGTCTATAAACTGCCGCTTGCTGAGTCCCGACATGGGAGAGATGACGAACAACATACGTTCACGTGTTTTCTTTGATTCTTTTGGCTAGAGCAGATCATTTTGTTCAGATACTAAAGTAGCAAGAAAAACGCATGCGCTCGAGGAGCACAGATAAATGTGCAGCGTTGTAAAGTGGTGTCTTACCTGCGCCTCGCAATTCAATACAAGGCACCTCGCAGCCTCTGAAACAACAAATTTCGCGCGTATATCACCTTACTGCCGATCGACATTCCATAGTCGGCATTTTTCAACTAAGCTTACCGTTAAAAAGCCATTCTCAATTGATATACAACGACAAGCATACGAAGAAGTCGTTGTCACTGACCAAGTAGAGGTGAAAAACGACGCAGGCTCCGCATGTGTTTTTCGCTTCGACTGGGTCAATAGCCACCGCTTCACCATCATCATCATGCTAGCTATAACCAGGTGAGCTTTCGTTGAACTTCTGACTACAGCGATACGTATTTACCTGTTCATGCATCATGATCGTCATCATCATATTCAGCCAACTTATGTCCACTGCAGGACGAATGCATCTCCCAATGATCTCCAGTTTACCCTATCCTGTGCGAGCTGATTCCATCCTATTTATCCCTCCGAGCCTCCTAATTTCGCGACTCCATCCAACTCTCTGCCTACCTCGACCGTGTTTACCATACCTTGGTAACCCACCTGTTGCTCTTACTTTCCAACGGTTCCGTGTTCTACGCATTACGTGGCCAGCCCAAGTCGATTTCTTTAGCTTGATGTCAACTAGGATATCCGCCAGCCCTGTTTGTTCCCCGACCTCCCATCTCTTAATGTTACTCCTATAATTGCTCGTCCCATTGCACGCGGCGTGGTCGTCCAATTATTCTGTAGTTGCTTTGTTATCCTCCATGTTTCAGCCCCGTATGTTAGTACTGACAGTATGCAGTGATTGTATACCATTCGCTTTAATGACACCGGCAGGTTTTATGTCATTACTTGGAAGTGCCTGCCGAATGCGCTACAGCCCATACTTATTCATCGGTGGATCACTTTTTCGTGATTAGCCTCCCCTGATCGTAATAGTCCTAGGTACACATATCCCTATATACAACCCAATGTATGGTTTCGCCTATGCATATCACCCATTGAATTGTTTCTTTGCAGGTATCCTCTAGTATATATAGGGACATCGTCATTTGCTCTATACCATGTGGGTTTGGATCACAATTGGAGCGGTAATTAATATCACTTGGCTTACCATTTGGAAGAAGGGGGTTAAACGGAAGCGTTCGCCGCCTGGTCCGAGCGACCTGTCGATGCTTGGTTACCTTCCGTTAATCAGGAAACCGTACCACGTTGCTTTCAAGAAGCTGAGTGAACAATATGGGCCAATCGTAAGGCAAGCAACTCCTGTTTGACCCATAGTACCATTGACAGAATGTAATCCTGTGCATGACAACGATATATCGTGCGTTGTCGTCATCCTCATTCCCGTGATGTGAACTCCTGTTCAGTGTTAATGACAAGTGAAGCACAATTTTTTTCCTATTCTATAAGGAATTGAAATATAAAGGTAAAGCAACATATAAGTATGACGCGCATAAAGTGTGCAAGTGTGCAATTCAAACAAAATAAAAGTTCAGGGGAAGATCAAGGCTTGCAGTGATGAAAAATCATTGAACAGAAAATGTCGCTGGAGCCAACGTCTCGAAAAAATGGACCTGCCTTCGTCAAAGCAGCAGTCAAGTGGCTGCTTTGACGAAGACAAGTCCGCTTGCCGAGACGTTGGCTCCAGCGACATTCGCTGTTCAACGATTTTTGTTCACACAAAGTGTGCGAGTAACATTATTTTGTAAAATTGAAGCAAAAAAAGATCCACTTTTACTGAAGCGTTCGTTACAACCACATTTGTTCTTTCTTTTTACTTACAAATTGACACCACTTAAATGTATACAAATAATATAAGCATTTGTTAAAGGTATACAAACGAGCCTTGACCCTATGATGATTAGCGGGATTTTCAGGCGCAAGGACCATGGGTGGCCAAAGGACGCCATGTCTGAGCCTTGACCCTATTCGCTAGCAAATGTGTCATGTGGAATTCGAAACGGTGACAATTTCATGTCCGCAGGCTTCAGCTGGGCTTCAGAACGTCGTCGTGTACGTTTTCTCCACTTTAAACACAAACTGATTTATATAACTAGCGGCTCTATATTTAAAACCTTCTGGATGATTTGGTTAAGGCCAGTAGCCAGAGAAGTCTACATTTCAGCGTGGAGCGGTGCCTTGGGGCGTGCTTGTTTATTCAAAACTGGGCTAACCGTATTCGTGGATAGCATTGTTGTAAGTTTGAATTAGATACCTAAAAAAACCCTGCTTACACTTCTGACTTTATGATTGGTAACGATTGCACTCGGTCCTCCTGTGAGAATCCATTTTTTAAAGTAGGGTTTATTACAAAATTGCAAGCACCGTAATAAAAAGCTTTAGGCTGAATTGATCAACAAAACATAGAATTTAATGTTCACTCGATCAAGAGGTTATGGTTTCTCTTCAGTGGACCACATGAAAGCTACTCGAAGACAACCAAAAGCGTTAGCCCTAAGTTTTCTCCACTGTGGAACACTCCTTGAAACACGTCACCGCAGCGTGGTTAGTCAACTTGCGAAATGTCAGAAATAGCAAGAACAGGTCTTGTAAAACCACAGCTCGGCACATCGGTTGTTTTAGGCCCACCGACGTGGCGATGCTCCACGCTTCAGCACACGCATTCTGGTAACAAGATAACAGTTATATATATATATATATATCTATATATCTATATATATATATATATATATATATATATATATATAGATATATATATATATATATATATATATATATATATATATAGTGATAAACTTTGTACTATACAATATAGGAAACAAAACAAATATTTATTTTATCCTAACAGTCACGGCTGACGGTCCAGCCTTCTTCGGAAGATGTAATTGAAATATTCAATTACATCTAAAGGAAAGAAGTGTTAATTTCAAGGGCTCGTTTTCTTTGTTATACACTATATTAATGAGAACTAACAGACAATAATGCCAAGGAAAGTATAGGGGATGTTTTTAGTAATAAATGCAAGGTAATTGTGAAGAAAGAAAAGTGGAAAAGTGGTAGCTCAGTTGGTAGAGCATCGGACGCGTTATTCGAAGGTCGCAGGTTCGGTCCCTGCCCACGGCAAGCTATCTTTTCGTCCACTTTTCTTTCTTCACAATTACCTTGCATTTATTACTAAAAACATCCCCTATACTTTCCTTGGCATTATTGTCTGTTAGTTCTCATTAATATAGTGTGTATATATATATATATATATATATATATATATATATATATATATATAGAGAGAGAGAGAGAGAGAGAGAAGTTAATATAAACGACTCCTGTGAAACAAAATAATACATGTAGTTTGACGGGTAAAGGAAAACCAGATTGTGTACTAATCTAAACGTAAATATGTGTGTATTGTAGGAACTTGTGCAGTGATGTTCTCGTAGGGCCTCGGTATGGTCACCTAATATTTGTTATTTTAATTATATGTCATAACTCTGCAGATAATCTATTCAAGTAGCAGAAAAACCGAAAGTAAGCTCACGTTTAGAGTTGACAAACAAGCAAGAACACACTTTCGAAACTGCAGGCAAGGAGGAAAAAAAAACACGATATACGAGATAAGTGCTTCGCCAAATGTCATAAAGAAAATACAGCTTGCCATAAGGTGTATTGACAACGTGGCAATGATTGAAACGTGCATTGTATTCGGGCATTTGTTGCTCGTATATATGAAAATGTCTATCGCCGTGCCGTGTCCGAGCTGAACAGATCACAAATGTATATTTTTTTTGTTCTAGATATAGGCGTCTTAACAATGAATGGAGAGCAATGGAAAGTGAATCGCAGATATTGCTTTCATGCATTGCGGAACGTGGATTTTGCGTCGAGAGCTATAGAGAAACATATTCAGGTAAGAATAAATGGAAAAACGCTGTGAAAGTCTCGTCGTATTGGCTAAAAAGACAGAGACATTCCCTAATAGTTGTTAGAGGTGAATTCCTGGTCATGTGCCTGGCATGCTACTCCCGTTGACAACGGATATGACTCACTTCCGATAAGAGCATACGCACAGCTATAGCTCAAGTAACAAACACAAGCGCACACGGCACCAAGCTAATAAAGCGCATATAGTTGAGGCTAGGTGTACTTACAGCGCCTTTGTTGCACGCAGCGCTCTGGCAGAGCTGTGGCACGTTTCAATCATATGCTGCATGAGACGGGATCGCGCATGGGGCCGTCGGAGCTAGTGTAGACGCACAGAGGAAGCAAGTCCAGACACATATTTCCACACCCTCCAGCATGCCTCCGCCGTCGGCGGGCCCCTCGAGGAAACGGAACAGCGAACTCAGCGACGCCGACAGTGAGTCCACCGAACTGTATTCGGCGAGCAGTGACGATTCCGACGATGGATTCACGCCTGTTTACAGTCGTAAACCAAAACGAAGATCTATGGGTGCTTCATCAGCTTCAACCGCATCTACTGTGAAGCCGAAGGTGGCTTCAACGAACTACACCGTCTTATTTGTGCCTGTTACGCCATCGGACAATCTGAGACACCTGAATCGGCAGACCATCTCGAGGAAACTCGAGTCTCTGGCTCCAAACGAAATCAAGGATGTTCGAGTCAACCCCCGCAAGAATGTCTTGGCCATCGATGTTATACACCAGGCATCTCTGCTTGCTCTGACCAGGGTCACAGACTTCGACGGTATAAAGGTTCGAGCTCACCTTCCACTTAACAAGGACATGGTGGTAGGCGTCATATACGATGTCGACATCTCCATTCCTTGTGGCGACCTTCCAATGCTCATCAAGGAAGTTAGTGATCATAGCAACATAGTCCTAGTCTCACGTCTGGGCAACTCGCGTTGCGTAAAGATTGTCTTCAAAGGCGACATATTGCCATCCCACGTGAAGGTCGGACACTTTCGTCACGTGGTCCGTCCATTTACACCACGACCACTCCAGTGCCGTAAATGTCAAAAAATGGGTCATGTGAGCGGAGTTTGCAGGAACGTGGCGATTTGCCCCCGCTGTGCAGAGCCACACAATGCGGAATCCTGCCGAGCAACTGTCCTGAAATGTACCAACTGCCATGGATCACACGAAGCCTCATCAAGGGACTGTCCATTGGTGAAAAAGGAATGGAGCGTCATGAGACAGATGGTACGGGACGGCTCAACGCACAAAGAGGCCGCTGATGTGGTGAGAAATAGACAACGACGCTCGCGTCGGCGACGACCGTCCAAGGCTACTGCGGTGCGATCTGGACGGACAACGCGATCTCCTACTCCGACAGACCGTCAGACTTCTCCGAAGCGACAGCTACCACCACTGCCGCCACCACCACCGCCCACTGCATCACAGTCGGAAAGCCGAAAAGACGCAGAGGCTTTGAAAGCGGCGGCGGATGTCGCGTGGCCCTCACTGCCACCCCTGCGCAGTCATAAAGAGCCGATGCAGAATGGCCCGCAATGTACATCATCGTCCACAGATGATTGCCACGACAAAAACCTACAAGTCCTCGCTGTGTTGAGGTCTCTCATGACCACGATGCGCACTCTCCTCAACGGAATGACAACTCCGTCAGCGAAATGTGCTCTGCAAGTTCTGGATTCCTTGGAGCCAGTCCTTGCAAGCCTTTGTTAACGCCTACTTCTAGACAACCGCAGAGGAAGCGATGTCAAATATTTCTCGGTTGTGACTGTCTGTGTGTGTGCGGTGAACACTGTGCGCGTATTACTTGTTCCTTCTTTCCTCCTTGCTCTATCTATTCTTTTTTCTCCCCTTCCCCCTCCCCCGTGTAGGGTAGCAAACCGGGTGCAACCTGGTTAACCTCCCTGCCTTTCCTTCGCTTTTATCTCTCTCTCTCTCATCAATTAAGCCTCTTCCTATACTTTTGATCGGATATTTCATTATTTAATTCACGATGTTCAGGATTGACTCTGAACATCGTGAATTCTCAGTGAACTTGCGATAACGTTTGATTAGGTCACACCGGGGAGCTCGCGGAAAGCTACTTTAACATACACTCTCAAATCATAGAAGAAAATACTTAAGGGAGAAATGGCGAAGGGGTTGAAGCAGCATGAAATTATGCGCACAAAAAAAGATATAATAGCCACTTTAGGTTTTGGAAATGTGCCCAGATTCCTGGTGTTTTCCTCTCAGGTGGAAGTGCTACATTTGGTCGATTTCTTAACCTCGAAGAAAAGAAATCCTACTCTGGTGGCCTAGCCTCTTGGGTCGAGCTTGGGAAACGTGATTTCGGCGCTGGTATTCCGACAACGATTTCGCCTCGAAGAACTCGGAGGTCGTTTCATCGAGCGGCTATCGACTAAACTCTTGCATAGAGAGAGCTTCTTCTCGTTCATGGACTTATTTCTGGGAATTCGGGCTTTGCTGGCCAAGATCCCCAGGACAAGAATTCAGAATATGAAACGCTTAACGGATGAAATGGCGCACTTTGTGACGTGAGTGCTTTGGTTAAAATACATTTTGTATAACTGCGCATTTTTAGTGAAGGTTGCGCATGAGCGGGGTGCTTCTGTAATTTCATAAAAGAAATATGAAGGAGTTTGTACAAACGACAAAGAAAAAAAAAGAGAACCTTAGGTGGAACGACATATGCACACCGCGCTGAAACATGAATGGTGAGAGCATCGTCATGCAGGACCTGCGGCACAGCGAGCGGAGGGATAAAACCTGACAGAACAATCTAGATATTAACGATGTCTTCTCCTACTAGAGGTCGTATATAAAAGCAAGTTAAATAGACAAAACTCAGCTGCACATTCATATGCCGGAATCCGTAGCCTCAACATGATTTTTGACATAGTAATGAGATGCACGGCATGTTCACGATACTGTCGCTTGTACGTTCAAGAAGCACATTCAACTACGAAGAGTACTCATAGGTCACAACTTACACATCTTTAAAAACAAGAACTCCAAATGACCATTTGCACAGACTAGTGAAGAACAAGCCCTAGAATGCTATTCCGCAAAAGCACTCACGAAGCTGTGAAACTTCGTTCGTTTGTAAGTAAACTTACTTCATATAATGCAGTTAATATAACGTACGTAAACTCGCATATCCAAAACTATGCTTTTGTGGAGTTACATTGTCGTGCACTCATTTAAATCAAGAATATGTTTTAAGCTTTATTAAACATATAACCCCTGTAATATGCCGTCAGCGTTCGCGTTTTACCTGGATTTCATGTGCAACTTCAGGATGTCTGTTTTAAATGCGAAGCATTTCTTAGCGAACCTCAGGCACTTTGGGCGTTTCTATCTGCGTATCTATCTATCTATCTATCTATCTATCTATCTATCTATCTATCTATCTATCTATCTATCTATCTATCTATCTATCTATCTATCTATCTATCTATCTATCTAGCCGCCTACGTCTGGACGCTCTCCCGGTCGTCTCCATAGGTTGTAATATACCAACATTTGCATAGCATAGGATGAGTGCATGACGGACACGATTCACTGGTGATGACGTGAATAACGCAAAATTCCTGTCGCGTACGTCATGAAACCCTTTCTCTCAGTCACGTGTGGCACATACCCGCATACCAGCGTTCATGTTATGCGGGTATGTGCCACAGGTGATAACAGAGTCTCGATCAACGCATAACCGCGAACATACACATTGACACGAAACGAAAGTGATAATAATAGTAATTTGTTGGGTTTTTACCGCCCAATACCACGATATGATTATGAGAGACGCTGTAGTGAAGAGATCCGGAAATTTTGACCATCTGGTATTCTTTAACGAGCACTGACATCACACAGTACACGCGACTGTAGCATTTCGCTTCCATCGAAATGCGACCGCCGCGGCGGGGATCGAACCCGCGACCTTCGGGTCAGAAGCCGAGGACCGTAACCACTACACCACAGCGGCCGACGCAAGGAAAGTTAGGCACCTGAAGACAGAGCACCCCTGGAAGACGCTGGGCAACCCTCCACTCGTCCACGTGGTCCGTAACGTCGACCACGTGGATTGCGCAAAAACTGGGCCAATGCTTCTTACAATAACTCTGCCTAGAGGACCATGTCCCTCATGACTACCGGTGACTTCAGCATTGAGTTATCAAAGCCCAACAACGCCTGTTTCTTAGACGGCATGAAAGACGGCTTGGATGTGGACAGCGCATCACAAGACCGTGGTGCTACGTCCAGGACAGGAGATATATCATAGATCCCTTCTTCGTAAAAGCCATCCGCGGCTTCCACCAGCTCTACTATACCTCGCACTTCACTACACTTGGACCGTTAGTAGCTGCGATCACCAATGGATCCGAAAAACAAGTCCTGTCCAACTGCTGGTGCTCACTGATCACGGTGACGATTACCATATTCCTGAAACGCCAAGAACTCCTTCCACACATGCACACAGGTTCGTGAAACGTGCGTGCGTTCTCCGTCATAAAGAATAAGTTAAGCATAACAACTGTAACGCAACACTAAAAACTGCAACTGTGACTGTGACTGTAACGTACGTGCAGTGCGCCTGCGCGTGGCACTCGCCTGTGTATATATATCTAGGGACACTTTTCTGAATAAAGCTTAGTTGCGAGTAGCGCCTGTACTGTGCATCTTGTTCCTTCATTGTCCTATTCGAATTCGCGCTATCCAGTATTGAAGAATATAAGCACTACATATCAGCTTACTGTGCCTGGCCTTGGTAACACCTATGTTGCTGTTGGAATTGCTAAGCAACTGTAAACAGCTGGTTATATAACATATGTGCGACTCTACAAGGTATGCGTGTACGTACACAATTTGCACATTTCTCTAGCGTCATTCAATAACATTTCGCTCAATGTGAAAAACGGCGAAACAATCACCTTCGAGCGCATGCTTCGCCTAACATCGATTCCCACGGAACGTGGGATCTGCCGAATTTTTTTTTTAATTTTTCGCCTTATCTATACAGGGAAGAAGTAACCAAGCTGGAGGGGAATAAGAACGAACGCGGTTAGAGCAACTTTCTTGATGGACAATTAACGAAAATTTAAGAAGACACTGGCTGTCACTACAGTTGTAAGGACCACTGTTGTCGCCTCTTTTGTGCGCAAAAAATTACATACTATCCGAATGTCATTGTTGACAGCAACACTTTCAGCGAACTTCTATATATGAACAAAAGTGCCATGCAACACAGGAAAAGCTCTCTAGTTGACAATTTCATGAAACATGGCTTGGTCAATCGCTAGATGAAGAATATGGAGTACCTGAAGGGTTGAAGCAAAATAAGGGTGTTTACACAATGATGAATTATTAAAATGAAACTAACTGAAGAATTTACCCCGGATCTCTGTATATATAGTTATCAAAAAGAATCTATAAACGAGCGATTTCTAGCACAGTATATGCTACGCAGACTACGACAACGCAATATTTCGATTTAAGCATAGGAAACATAACTTGTTGTGTACCATTCAGCCGAATCAACACCTAATAAATAATAATTTGCTGCTATACTAGTTCTGTGTAAACTCAGATAAGGTACCATTATTTTTATTTTTACCAATACAGGGCCGTGCATCTAAACGAGGTGTAAACAAGTTGTTTCAGAGTTTCTTCATGCCCAACTGTAATCTTGTAGTCTACGCAATGCCCATGCGGCTAATATTTCTACATCCTATACGTAGAAACGATTTCACCTCTCGTTCCTCGCAACGCTGATTTACTGTATCGTCAATACTTGGCAAGCAGACAAGGGTTTTTCTCTAGTATATATCTTGGAGCGACTTGCCCATAAGCTATACACAGCTACACAGTGCTCAGCTCTGTAGCTGGGTATATAGTGTAGCGCCAAACAGTTAAAGATCTCAAAGATAAGTTATATACTTTAGCGTTTTTCAATGAACGATCCCTGAAGCGATCCGCAAGACGATTTCTGAAGATTGAATAACGTGCTTCTTTAAATATGGTGACAGACATATGAGCATTCTCTTGTCTTTTACTGAGGCCAAAATTATGCTCGATTTTAGTGAATGTTCTACAGCCTGCCAATAAAGGAATGTACACTGTTTCATAAATTTGGTTTTGTTTATTGCGGGTAAATGAGCACTTGTGTGCTATTTTATAAACGAAACCGTTAACGGCAGGCACATGGTCTAACCTTAAAGCCCACTGCGTGTTCCCTTAAAATCTTTGTTCGTACCCCGGCAACTTCAGGAACTGCAGATACTGCCCGGAGAGTGCTAAAACCCTTTACCACATGGTATGGGGATGCCGAAACAACACAAGTATCCCGACCATAGACGAACACAGCATCCAAGAAAATCCGGAAGACCAGTGGGAGGCGTTGCTGACGTCACTAAAACCTGAGGACCAGCTCCGACTGGTGGACAGGGCTCTGGCATCAGCTGCAAGCCATGGCTACCTGGAATAAGGAAGTCACCCACCTCTGGGCGAAGAGAACGCGCGCCTGGTCAGACAATAAAGTTTAATTCTCTCTATCAGTCCACTGCGGTGGTACAGAGGTTACGGTGCTCGGCTGCTGACCCGAAGGTCGCAGGTTTAATCGCGGCCGCGGCGGTTGCATTGCGATGGAGGCTAAATGCTAGAGGCCCATGTGCTGTGCGATGCCAGTGTACGTTAAAGAGCTCCACATGGTCAAAATTTCCGGAGCCATCCACTACGGCGTGCCTCATGATCATATCGGGGTTTTGACACGTAAAGCTCTAGATATCATTATCTTCGAGTCTTTATTTTCTTTGCTGCATTTTGCATGCCTTGTTAAAATAAAAGATAACATGACATCTGCTGTGGGACCAGCGCTATTTTCAGTGTGATTATTTATGAGTCCCAACGAAATGTCAGTGATACTACAGAAAGAAGTAATGCGCACCACAGAAATAATACATGCAAAGCTTTGACGCGTAGTACAAACTGCTGAAACATTTTTCACATTTGCGGTCAGTCTTTGCACCTACCGACATCGACACTCGTGCATTGCTTATACATTCCCAGTGACTGTTTTCAGCGGCTAACAGCTGCTACAGCATAAAGCACAGCTGTGGTCCTTTGCGCGGTAAAAGCCCTATAAAGCCACTTTCAGGATGTGCCTCTCACTGTGATAAGTTCACGGAATACAGTAAACTTCTAGATGGCCTAATGATAACGTTCGCTTGCAGTGCCCATCGTTCACGGCGGTAAAAGCTATTTATCAGCTATTCATTCAGTACAGAGATCACTGTCGTGTTCAAGTGTCTTCAAAGGTGCTTCTTCTAAAAGGTATGGCTATGCGGAGCTGACTTTCCGGTAGAAGTGAAAGGGTGTTACCGATACATAACACCCCTTACGTAGCATAACTAGACTCAGATCAGTGGCGCGAATACCCGTGGGCGTAGCACTGAACACGTAATGGATGTCACATTTCAGGCGTGTTTGCTACTGTGCCGTTGAGGGCCTATGTTTACACAACACTCGGAAGAGCGTTTTGCCATCGGCTGCGACAGCCTTTGCCAAGTCTATTGTGACGATGGGATTGCTTGCTAACGCTTTTATTAGAACAGTTAGAGTGTAAGAACTTCCTTGTGAGTTGTGGAGCCGTTCTCTAAAAATGGGGCACTTACAAAAACCAAGTTCTTACTGCGGTTTTGAAAGAAAAGCTAGAGAAAGTGTTAGAAACAGGTTTTCGTTAACTTACGTTGTCACAGCCTTACATTGATCCCGGCTTTATTGTTCCCGGCACACTTCTGAGCACTCTACAGAATTGTTGTGAATATATGCGGTGTACGAATACACTTTGACGCGATAAGGTTGAGGAGCTCTTTTCGCAGAAATTCCGCTGTCGGCGTCTTTAGTTGTGAGCGACAAATCAGCGTTGTCTGTGAGCGAAAATTCGAAATACATGCAAATGTATAAATAATAATAACAAAAAAACTTTGATTCGAGTGGGAATCAAACCCAGGCTTCCAGCGTGACAAGCAGGTGTTCTACCATAAAGCAACGCCATTGCTTGGTACTGCTTCCGAAAAAAAAAAAAATCCTATATGAATGCCATGTAACGTGACGAGTCTCCTTAACGCATGTAATGTTGCGTGGCAGATGCGTAGAATCGCGCGAGGCGTCAAGACGTATGAATTCTACAACGAGTGAGGGGCTTATAGGCCTACTCATTACAATCGCTCAGATATATTTAATCGGCATCATCAACGTAGCTGCTCAACAAAGCGAGCAGCTGCGTAGGTTCGTTTCTTGCCTTACGGACGCGTAGTGGGTACTTCGCCGATTCGCAAAAGGAAGAATTATGGCGTAGTGGGCACTTCGCAACTGCACTGCCAAGAGGCATTGTAGGATAAACTTTAAACGGATAATGTTACGTGTACTGATGTTCCTTCCCTTGTCGCACGGTTGAGGTGTCAAACCGAGAAGCGTAGCTAGGCTAGCGATTGAGAAGGCCGTGCGAACGGGGCCCGATTACGCTATCGCGTTCTACTCCTGAGGCGAAGCTCAAGCGTCCTCCAACTTTTATACCAATATTTTGAAGAATGTGTCTAGTAATCTTGATGCACCGGTTTAATCCCTTTGCCATGCTCGCTTTCTTGTGTTTTTCTTCTATGTGTAAGATACTTCAGCAGAGGCTTCACAGTATGGATAAATCGTTAACTGATTAATTAATGAGCGAATTTCAGTCGGTACGCTTTTAAAGCACACTGATGTTGCATTACTGGCGATCGGAAACGACGTGGCTGTCCATGAGCCCCATACCAATGGCTGTGCGTTGAAGCGTACCAATGGCTGTGCGTTAATATTCCGATTTGAATGCGGAATATCAATCCCGTGTTTGTTGCAATACAGAGCACAGCGTTTTTCTCTGAACAGTTCCGTATATCTGCAGTGGTGTACCAAGTTGTTCGCGAGAGAGAGAGAGAAGTTCATTCGCACTCAATTTGATGCGATTCTTCATATACAGACATAAAATTTGGTTAGTGGTGTTCAAGAACATTACAGAAAAAGTACAGTCAGTTCTACGTAGCATACACTGGAACAACCATACATATACGTGCTCTGCTTGTAATAGTATTGCAAGCAACACGTTTTATACACTACCCGCACAATTTTATGCTTGATGAAATCTTCAGCGCAAACCAGCGTTGCTCAAACACAAAGAAGGAAGCACGAAACGAACGCACAGGTATACACAGGATGAACGCTAACTAACACCTGTCAGAGTTGTTACAACTTTTTGTTTGAGCAGCGCGCTGCAAGTGTCGACTATTCACAGCCAACTAGCCCCTACTTTGGCTCTTCTAGCTAGCAGGTCACTCCTTTCGTAAACGCGGCCGCTGCAGCGAGCGAACTGACCTTCGAGCAGTCGATAGCTTTAACGCAAACATTGCGGTGAAAGCACAAGATGTACAAACCTCCCCATTCACGAAATAAGAGCGCGAGCACCGGCGACTTCGCCCTGCAGGTGAAAGTGGGAGAGGGAAGTGGGAAGAGGCGGGAGGCACGCGCGCATCCAAAATCCAGCGAAACGCGAGCTTTAAAGCGCGCCCTTCGCGCCATCTCGCAGGCGATAGTGAACACGCAGAAGCACCTCCGAGCTTTGCCTACCGCCAGCGGTAAAAGTTGTATATTAATAGCTCACCATTAGTATATTGAAGGACGTAAGCCGCGTGGTGGAGCTATCTAACGCGGCGCGCTGCGGAGGAAGGTGTCGCACGTTCGAATCCCCGGTCGCGCGCTTCGGGAAGTAATTCTTCTGAATTATTTTTCTTTGTTACTTCTAATATATATATATATATATATATATATATATATATATATATATATATATATATAACACCGGCGTTGAGCAGGAGGAAGAGGAATAAACTTTATTCAGAGGAAAGAACAGGAGTTCAAAAAATAAATAGAATGTTAGGAATATAGGGATCAACAATTTTATCAAAAGCTGCTGCTCCTTTGTTTTCATTGTGCGCTGTTTTCGTTACCTTGCATCGATAGAGAGTCCTCAGTTCATGCTCATAAAACTAAATGACTTCCCCAGCGGCGAATGAGTTCAGCGGTCACATGTAGTTGCCATTTTCACGCAGCTGCAAGAGTTTTATGGTGAGGATACGACTGATATGGCACCGCTCTTGTATGCGCCTTAGAGGCTTCACCGTCATGTATACCTCGGCACAGGAAAAGGTGCTTAAGTGAAGATTTTTAAGCACTGTTCTCTGAGTGAAAAGGAAACAGGACGGTTGAATGACACGTTAAAAGTGCGAACACATCAGAAGGCGCGGTAGATTGATTTAAGTGCGCAAAGTAATTGAATATACTCTGATACAAAGCTGACTTTGAACTTGGCACTTTGCGCTCGTCCTGTCGATGCGTTCCTTTGCGTTTCAGTCTTTTTTTATGCAGACAATCATGCTAACCTACGTGCAGATTTGCTTTTGGTAGAACAAATAAGCAACTGAAGTGGCAGCCACGAGAAAAGTGCAAGCAAACCGCGCTGACGCTGTCACATCCCTCAAGAAGCATCGCGCCCGTGATTAAATTGAAGGAAAAGCAATAATAAGATTCAGCCGGGAACAGCGAGGATATACTCTGTGCAAGAAGTCGATGCGTATCCCTTGCACTTAAACGGGTACTGATACATTTTTTCGAAGGCGAGTTTACTCTGCCACACCAACTCTCCTGCATGCAGAGACGGCTCTGATTAAGTGTGAAGCTCAGAAAATGCTGGTAAGGTATTTTAATTTGATATTAAAATCAATTTTTCCATGGCGCACCTACTGACATCGACACTAGCTTGACGTCAGGCTACAGTACAAATTCTGGTGACTTCACGCAGCAGTCTGGCTAGTTGTGATGACGTTAGGTACCAAAACTTCCAAGATGGCCACTTGTGCGTCATCAAAACTTCCAAAATGGCCGCTTGTGCGTCACCAACGGAGCCACGTTGCGGAGGGGCCGTGGAATCGTCATTGTATATTGTGCGAGCACGTGACGAGAAGCTCATCCCGTGTTGTGACGTCAGGGTGCAGCAGGAACCGAAACTAGCTTTTAAAAACACACTGTAATTACTTTTTAAGGGCGAACTCGCGCTTAGCACTACCTTTTCTAGGCTCTTAAGGGCTTGAATTTTCATTTGCCGCAAAAAAACGACAACTGAAAATATTCGTGCCAGTACCCCTTTAACAAGGAGTTGCTGGTTCAGAACACGGATGCATGCAGGTACATGATTTCAGCGCAACTTTCGGAGTCGCGTACATCGTAGGAAATTGTGGTAGCGAAATCGAAGGAAGTACTAAAATACATCGTTGGCAAAGTATAGACAAGGATTTTAACCCACCGCTTATTCTTTTTCCGTTCCGGCAAGACCCCACTGAGAACTGAAATTAAAGGGGATATGAACCACCCCTCGGGCAAGATGAAAAAACTTGGCGAAGCTTGCACTAAGTCGCTCAAGGCTTGAAACAGCGAGACTGGACGATTCGGAAGTCTAATCTGGTTGCTCTAGGTTTTTGCTAGGCTTTAGCGGGGTCAATCATGACACGGATGTCCAAACTCCCGAACCGAGCCTTCTCACCTCCCGTAGATCCACGGCACGTCGTCGTTGGCGTAGGGCTTCGATCGCTTCGCGCTCTTCTCGAAGCCGCCGTTGCCATTCCCGTTCCCTATTATGGCAGCTTCGCACTAGTCGTGCCAACTCTTTTTGTGTCTTCATTCCCATCATTTCACTCTATTTTTCGCTCTCTCTTTCTTCCTATAGCTTTCTCTCTCTCTCTGTTAGTGAACCAGTGGTGAGTAGTGGGATTTCCTCCTCCCCACCAGCACATCTGTCCCCCTCACTCTCACTTTCTTTTCCCAGCCCCGTGCTGCACTATACTATATACAAGGCTATGCTGTGCTCTGCTAGCGTGCCTGGATAGTCTACCATGGTTGCATCTCATTCAAATGGCTCTTCAGCTAAAAGACTTTTACGAACAATTAGAGTTTCAACCGGACTGGTATCCACTCTTCATGAAATGTATAGCTTTAATACCCTTTTAGGACTTCTGTGTAACGCTTGTGCGCTGGTAGAAGCCGCCTTGAGTATTTTGTTCGCTATGTATGCTAATTACACACATTTGTAATAAATACCATGAAAGAAAAAAAAAAAGTGCCTGGATAGTCTAGTGGTTAGGGCGCTCGCTTCGGATCGACGATACGCGGGTTCGAATCCTACCTCGTGAAGAAATTTTTTTTCGGTAAGAATTTTTCTATTTCTCTTTCTTTATACCTTTCTTTCCGTCTCTTTTTTCTTTCTTTCTCTTTCTATGTACTCGTTCCCAGGGTTATTACAGGCCGCACCAAAACGGTGAGTAGTGGGATATGCCCAAATTCTGTTTCACGTATACCCGTTCATGATGAAGATAGTTTTCTGATGGGGCGAACACACAAGTTACGGCTGGCTTAATCAGCTTCACTGTTAAAAAGCCCATCCTGCAGAAAGCAGATAATGTTATGAACCGCTCAGCCAAATATTGAAATCGTGCGAGTCAAGGAGAGTTTACAAACGGAGCGCAAGCTGCCATTTCCTCAGGCGCCCTTCTTTCATACAGAGGTCTGTGCTCACACTCGTTCGGAGCTGCCGGCGCCTGCTGTTTTACGTCAAACAACAGGTAGCGTGCTATTGGCAAAAGCGGACATGAATCAAGCGCAGCGCGTGGATCAGGTGTGCTTCTTCCCACGGGGTGCCACCATGTGTCGGTGCCGCGCTCCATGGTCTGCTCACATTACGCAGTAGCCACACTGGCGAGCGGAGGATGCAAAAAGGAAAAGAGCGATCGCGTTTCATCGCGCGGTCATGACGCGCCCTGACGTAACTTACTACCCCCGTGCCATCCCTCCCTGTGCAGTTTCCAGCGTGCTTGTCGTGGCAAGAGAAGAGAGAAAGCGTTTGACTCTTTCGTGACCGCGGTAAAATTGGCCACATTTTGTATGTTTTAGTGAATATGTTTTGTTATGAATAATATGATAGATACAGTGTAATATTATAGAAGCTAAATGCTGTACTTTCTAATGGTATTACTTCGAAAAATTCATATTAAGGTATAAAATGCAAGAATATTTATAAAAACTTGAATTATTGAACATTGCAGAGAACATTTTTAATGTTATGCCCCAACATAAAAGAAAAAAGAAACGAGAAATAATCTGAGATGCACAAAATATTTGCTCAACATCTTTCTATATTAGAGGAAACTTTAAATGATCTAGCTCAAAAAGCGTATGAGTTAGAATTTTTTTCTGTCTGCCCAGTGGGAAATGCATTATTTCATCGGGTTATATTCTTTCCTTCTACAGCTTCTTAAAGCACAGCAATACAATAAACATAATTGAGAAGAGGAATAAATTTGCTATTGAGCGATAGGTATTTTAGCAAATTATGCTAACCAGCAGCCCAGAAAAAAAATTCAGATACCAAAACATAGCACTGAACACGGCACCAAAACATCCTAAAGCAGGGCTTCACCGCACAAATTAAAAATATTGTGAACTTGTAAGCTACAAAAAAGTCTTGACATTTCAATGTCTGACATTATCGAAATTGGGGGAATTATGTCTGAAAGCTCTAAGATGTAAAAAAAAAATGTCTTTTTCTCAGGTTGATGTGCCACTGGGCAAAACAGGCGTTACAACACTTGTCCAGTCGTCAAGTGTCTTTTCTTAGCACTTTTTGTATTTTCTCCGCTTTGTCATTCGGTAGGACTTGTTCTGAATGTACTTGTTTTGAGGAGATTTAGTCGTGGAAGCTCGACGATGCCCATATAAATTAGCGGGCAAATGAAGTTCACCAATTCTGCGGCCGTGACCATTTCCCAAGAACCATCATCTTTGGCATAAGACTGTTTCTACAGGATTTGCAACCACGCACACTCATTTTTGTTAATACAAATCCTGTTTCATACTTCCACGGTGAAAAAGATGCCCGAAACGCTGACTTTCCTGGTGAGACATATCGCTTCACTGTGCAACATTACTCTGACGTCACGGCCGGGTAGCCTTCTTGGGCTGAACATTACTCTCTGCTGGTTGAAGGTTACGTCACCGAAATTTTACCATGTATTGTCGAGACACTACAAATAAAATATATAATAGTGCGAACATCCTCAAGACATTTCAGTCGGAGTAAAAAATCGATGAGCGAGAAAGCGTAATGTGCTGATCAACACTTGACTACGATCCGGGCTCGTTGTACGGTTTTTTATCAACCGAACTATATATATCCATGATTTGACATAATCCTCGGACTAATTTGTGCTACAAACAGCAGAAAAATCGTTTACGGACGCTAACTATGTAGGAAACGAAACATTGGTGCTTACAGAATGTGCTAGATGGTGCAACTAGCTGATAGGAGCGCCCGTACTTTTAAATTCTCGTTCAGCGCGTTCGGGTCACCGGTGACCCACATTCTATAGGCGCGGTCACGAAAGAGTTAAAGCGTGCGACAAACCCATATAACTTGACTCGTTCTTGACGGACCCGAGAAACTATTGCGGCGATCGAATCGTGAGGAATAAATTCCGATACTGAGGTCATTCGGTGATTACTTAGAAAAGTGTTTTAGGACCCCTTGAATAGGGCTTGGATAAGAATCAGGCGGGTAGATGAAACGGTCTATTCTCTCTGGCTAATTTACGCGGAGTTCGAAAATGAACACAATCGAGAAGTATACAGGGCAGGATATGATACCGTGAACTAGCTTGTAAAGAAATTACAGATCAGAACGATTCCGTCGGCAGTCAAGTGATGGCAATGATAATAATCCAGCAGTATTTGAACGAGATCCAGAGTCACTTCTAGCAAAGCGGTGATTATATATGCTGAGGAATTTTTTCTGGACTTGTTCAGGGGTGTTACCGCCGGATTAATCAATGCCATTTCATATCACGGACGCATACTCAAGTTGTGGAAGACATTATGCAGTGTACAATTTGTGGAGCACTATACGAGAACTGAGTTCTCGAGAGAGAGAGAGATAAACCTTTTAATGAAGCTGGAGATGTTTGCCTGGCTGTTCGCCTGACATGCTACTCCAGGTGCTGGGTGACGATTATGATATATACAGTGATAACCACATAGCACATACAGTCACACAAGTTTACAAAGTTTGGTTCAGGCTCGTGGCCCGCAAGAAATTCAACAGCGCTTTCGTGGCACGTAGCGCACAGGTGCTGCTTTGCCATGGGCCCAGAACATGTCGCAACTCTAAGCACGATCCCCGTTGAAGATGCAAGGCTGCCTTCAGAGACTGTCTCTCTGGTGCGTATCGCTTGCATTCACAAAGAACATGATGTAAATCTTCTTGGACGTTGCATTGGACGCACATTGGTGAGTCCGACAGCTTAATCTTGCTCCTGAAGTAGTTGGTGTATGCGACGTTCAGTCTGATGCGGTGCAAGCACGTTTCATCTTGCCTGTTTAGGTCTCGCGGCATATCAAAGTTACACGATGGGTCAATCTTCTAAAGTGGTCCATACTGGTGATTAGCATCTGTCCAGAGGGATCGCTGGAGCCGCCAAGCGTGTGCCGATACGATTGTCGCGGCATCTTTTCTCGAGAAAGGTATCTTGATGATTTCTCTCGAGGCTTCATGTCCAGCTTTGGCAGCGTCATCAGCATGGACGTTGCCTTGTATTCCACAGTGGGCAGGTATCCACTGCAGAGCAATGCGGTGATGGAGGTCGCAGGCTTTGTTGCATAGATATTTGATGTCCATGACGAGTTGGTCTTGCGTGCTTGGGGACTTCAGAGACTGCAGCGCCGCTCTTGAGTCGGTGAAGATGACCCAAGACTCAGCTGTCTGATCTACAATGTAATTAAATGCAGCCCGTAGTGCAGCCAGTTCAGTCGCTGTAGATGAAGTGCGGTGACTAAGAGTGGCAGAGATGGTGACATTGGCAGATGGAATCCAGACACCAATTGCAGACGATGTAGGTGTAACAGAGCCATCAGTGTAAATATGACGGTGAGCCCTGTAATTATTTTCCACGTGCTGTAGGGTGAAATATGTTAGTGCTGGTCCGGGTGTACGTCTCTTGTTCTTGAACCCAGGCACAAAAGTGATTATTGACCACGAAGGAATTTTCCACGATGGCTCTGTAGGCATTGATGCGCTTTCATAATGCAGCGGAAGCAAGCTCCGCACCACAAGACTGCTGTCTGAAGCAAGCGGATGACCCGGCATTCTGGTGGCATAACGCAAGTGAACTCGAAGAAACTCCTGCTGCAGAAGCACTGCAGCTGATAGGCGTCTGCTTTCGGCAAGGGTTCCAATACTTGATGTGTTTTTTGGTAGGCCAAGGCACACTCTCAGGGCTTTCGCTTGAGCTCCAGTCAGCGCTTGTATGTTGGTTTGTGAAATGCCATGTAACGCAGGAAGGCTGTATCTTAGAAGACCTTCACAGAGAGCCGTATACATTCGCAGCAGGGCACTTACGGAGCAGCCCCCGGCGTTGCTTTGTAACATGCGGAAGATGCTCGCATATGATGCAACTTTTTCCTTTAGTATTCGAACTTGGGGCGTCCATGTCATTAGCCTGTCGATTGTCACTCCCAGAAACTTGTGACTTTGCACATACCGAATGGGAGAATTCGCTACCTTTAACGTATAGCGCGAAACATCACGCCTCGTAAAAGCAACGGCGGCGCATTTTTCTGGTGACATCATTAGACCTCGTCCGAGTAAGAATTTTTCGATTGAATTGAGAGCTTTTTGTAGTCTTGCTCGTAGGACACGTCTGTTGCGACCACTGCTCCATATACAAATGTCATCTGCATAGAGAGAGATTTCGACCGACGCAGGGATACACTTCTCCAATCCAATGAGAGAGATGTTGAATAAGGTTGGACTTAGAACACCGCCCTGGGGAACTCCTCGATGCACTGTGTGCGGGGCTGTGTCACCTTCTCTTGTGGACATGTAGACTGACCGATCAGTGAGGTAGTCCAAGATCCAGCGGTACATACGACCGCCAACTCCGACAGACTTAAGGGCGTATAGGATGGACTCGTGAGTCACGTTATCGAACGCTCCCTTGATGTCGAGGAATACGCCGATAGTGATGTTGCCCGTAGCTTTGTTGAGTTTTACGCAGTTAATGAGACGAATCACATTGTCGATGCTACTGCGGCCCTTTCGAAACCCTGACATTTGTGGAGGGTATGCATTCTTGTTCATCAGCAACCAGTCCAGGCGCATCAATACCATCTTCTCCATAAGCTTTCCTACGCAACTTCGTTCTCTCGGATGCGTTTGCAGAATATCTCGAGAACTCGTCCCATTGCTCTTCTGAGTTCTCGAGATATTCTGCAAACGCATCCGAGAGAACGAAGTCCCCACATAGCAGCACGCTTAACGTGAGCAGAAAAATTTAACGTGCTATCAGCAACAACACCAAGATAACAACACCAAGATAATTGATCTCATAAACCTCGCATAACGACACAGAATTGACAGTGTATTGAAATGTAATGCTAGATGTTTTGCGAGTGATACACATGAACTTTGTCTTTGAGGTATTCAGAGAAAGGTTGTTGCCGTTGCACCATTCGGAAAAAGAACACAAATCTGACTGCAGCAAGCGACAGTCGTTAACTGAATGAATTTCCTTAAATATCTTGATGACATCGGCATACAAGAGGAAAGGAGAATTACGAATGACAAAACAAACATTATTAACGTAAACAAAAATAGGAGTGGGCCTAATACCAACGCCTGACGGACGCCACCAGTCACTTTAAAGAAAGAAGACGTTTGGCCATTCACGGGAACATAACAAGATCTATTGAGATGATAGCTGTGCAGGAGATTCACAACCGACAAGTCAACATCGAAGTGTGCAAGTTTAACCATAATCAGTGTGTGGCTGACTACGTCAAAAGCCTTACTCAGGTCACAGTAGATTACGTCAACCTGTCCTCTCTGAGAAATAGGTGTGGAGATCTGCGCCATGAAATTAACAAGATTTTTGGTAGTTGAGCGGCCAACGAGCAAACCATGTTTATTAGGAATCAATGAATTTTTCACACCAAAAGACAATATGTTGTGAAGAGCCAGCCCGAAGGTCTTTTATGTGGCACATATTAGAGAAATGGGGCGATAATTGCAAACATCTGTTTTAGAGCCCGACTTAAATACTTGGAAAACACGAGCAGTTTTCCACATTCTAGGAAATATGGAAGTGTCCAGGCAATAATAATAATAATAACAACAACAACAACGACAAGCAGAAAATAAGTAAGTTTGAAACCAACACGACAGTAACGTAATCTTAGGCGCACAAATTTCGTGTTCGCAAAACAATCGTTATTTGCCAATCGTGTTTGTCGTAATAATTATATAGGGTAAAGTATTTCCCTCACCCAGGTTGCATTGTTTGGTGTCAAATTTTGAGTAAGAATTGCTTGTCTAAATGTGATTTCATCATTTTTATTGATAAATGAAGTACGCTGCTGCAATTCGCAGATGTCTTTATTCTTTCCAAAGACAATATTTCAGTGGAGCCCGGCGAAAACACATTGATTTCCTCCACGCGAAATTTAATTTGAATACGTCGCCTGTGGCAAGCTTCCCACTATTAAATAACCTCCGTCGGTTGTTGTGTTCTAGAAATCAACATGGGGATGTCGACGGCGTAAGCTACTGAATTGCGACGCTTGCGCTTCCTGCAGGCTTAAAGTGATGTACCCAGACATCGCACGCTCATAGATTTGGCGAAGCGAGCAGGAAGACAATGCAATTCTAAATTTGCCTGTACTTTATGGCATACAGAGAAAAAAGGTTTCACTATTCACAATAAGCACTTCTGATGGTCGCGGTTTGGAGGTAGCTGCTTTTTCCGAACATCGCTTGTTTTTAGCGTACATGCAATGATAACGGTTGCGGAGGAGAAACAGCCGGAAAATCAGCTTGTAGAATTTTATCAACATATGGAGCTCTGGGGAAATAGTCTGTAAGGACCAGTTCTTGAGAAGTCGGGAATATTAAATTCCACGAATATCGCTAAATTTTATTCCAGTTCTCTCAGTGCGTGAGAGAGTGAATCAGAAAAAATTGTGACCCGAACAGGAATTTATTACTGACTAAATGTTGCTTTGCGGCTCGATTTTTTACCTTAAAAAATAGGGGCAGGTACGCTCTAGCGGTGCGAAGACTGTGGAAACAGCTGAGCTGGTGGCACCGCCCTCCCCCTCTCCCTCCTCCTCACCATCACTTCCGTTTCACACCCCCTCGCTATATTACATTATAAATGACCATGCTATGCTTTCTTTCTCTCTTTCTTTTTCTCGTTAACCCGCCCATAGCAACGCAATCATGTGGTTCCCATACATGTGCTTGTTCTGCTACCTACCGTGCCTGGATAACCGAGTGGTTACAAGGCTCGCCTTCGGACCGTGGGTACCCAGGTTCGAATCCTGTCACACCAAGAAACTTTATTTCGCTTTATTTATTTCTTCACTCCCCTCTCCTTCTCTTTCTGCTCTTCACTTTTCCGAGCAGAGTTTTCGCTCAGCGCTCGCCTCCCTCCTCCTTCCCGGCTTATTGCCTCAGCATTCCTCGTTTTTACTCCCTGCCGCGCCAGGCTCCTTCCGCACTGCTGTCAATCACTCTCCTTCGCTCCGCCCTCTCCCTGCAATGTCCTCGCTTTCCCTCGCACCTGCTGCGCTCGGCAGTGGGGCTTGCCCAGTTCCTGTGGCAGCCCGGCCACGGCGGTCTAGTGGTTATGGCGCTCGACTGCTGACCCGAAGGTCGCGGGATCGAATCCCGGCCGCGGCGGCTGCATTTTCGATGGAGGCGAAAATTTTTGAGGCCCGTGTACTTAGATTTAGGTGCACGTTAACGAACCCCAGGTGGTCGAAATTTCCGGAGCCCTCCACTACGGCGTCTCTTATAATCATATCGTGGTTTTGGGACGTGGTGGCGGTAGCAACTTTATTAACAACTGCGGCAAATTCGTGGCCTAGGCCGCCCCCGAGAAGGACCGGAGACCCTGTCTCCTCGCCGACTCACGGTCTTGCTGGATGGCCCACAATTGATCTTTAAACCCCAGATATTATTATTATTAATTATTCCTGTGGCACACACACACCCGAGTTTTTGCGCACGAAATGGTGGCAGCTCCGATGTTAAAAGATGATTTTCGAGGTGCACGCAGAGGTGCGCTGAAAACAGCGTCGTATAAAAAAAGGTCGATCAAGAAAACGTGACACAGAAATGCTAAATGTAGGTAGAAACGATCATATTATTGCTATATCAGCAGCAGACGAAGTTCTTTAAGGTTAACTTGATTTCACGTGGCTTTGGCGATGTTTACCGCGTTAACTTTTTTTGCTCGTCGCTTCATTACATAATTTTCCACATGTTAGACAACAGTGGTCGACACCCCCGTGAATTCCGAATTTTTAGTGCCGCCGGATGTACCAAGCAGTGGAGGTGAAGGCGAACGGAAATGATGGCGTAGAGCTCACGTTTTCATTTTTATTTTTTTATATGAGCACATTACCATAATGATGAGCACGTCGTGATAGTAAAGAAAAACACGGTGAAGATGTGGCTGCCAACAGTGTAGGTATCATTCGCCGAGCTATGCACCTTACATGGTACATTCACCTTGAGATCTAATTTAATGCGAGAAACATTGAAACTATAGTTTTATAACATATAATCAGGCCAAGCAGTGAAGTACCTCCGCAAATTATTGAAATGTGCATAACGAAGTGTGGAAGTTTGCAGTGATATTTCCTCTTGCCAACAGAACCCGCAAACCAGCATTTGGCAGTTCAATTAAGAGCAATTTGTTTTTACAAGCTCGGCAGACATCTTGAACTTCTGACCAGGTGCAGATCAGTTTAATTTCTGTCGCCTATTTTCGGTGTCACCATGCTGGACCGCTAACCTTGTCGTTTTCTATCATTTAACAAGTAAGCAGTGCTACAGATTGCGCATGCGCATGAAAACGGTCGGGTTGGTGCATTGACGTTTCTTAACCGTGTTAATTTTACGTCACGACATACAAACAATAGAAAAACATTTGTTTAACAGCCCAAGAAGGCTGCGTACATGCTCCCAATGTAACATCGTCTATAGAATCGGCCTTCTGCGAAATGATGAGCAGTGACAACTTTCGAATCGCGAACTCAAAAAAGAAAGAAGAAGACGCGACCCTATACACGTCCTTCAGTTCAACGCCTGATGTGAACCACGCCAGAGGAGACTGAGGAGGCAAAACGCCACCAAGGTATCAACATTCCCACGAGCCGAAAGGAGATTGACAGGAGATTGATTGTATATAAATAAATGTGAGTTTTGCCTGACGGCAAGCTCGTTAAAGTGTGGCAGCTCCAGCATGGCCTATTGAATATCGTTCGCTCCACTGCAAAGTTCTACGGCATTGGTGAGTGAACCACTGCCCATGTGCTCTACTTTTACTACATTGCAACCGGAGTGGTACAACTGACAATGGTAGCCTACTTGATAAGCTCCAGCGCTTGCAGATATCAGGTCAGCAACCATGCACACACAGGATAAAGAAAGAGAAACACGACACAAGAACCGCAGAGATAGCACTGAATATGTAAATAGTTTGCGTACGGCTTTTGTGAAGATACAGCAAACCTTCTTTCCTCTTATTGTTTACGATGTGTGTTTGCTATATTATTATTACGGGCGGGGGAAACGGAAGCAGCGGAAAGTTTGTACTAGCCGATGAAACGTTACAGTTGCGGTAGCATAGATGGTTCGATTTCCCAGGTTTATGACGCGCCTTTTTTTAATTGGTAGTAGAAACACTGTCGCGTGATTTATATATATCGGCCGAAAAGAATCAAGCAAATATTCTTTTCACTTGCAGAAATGCTAAGTAAATTTTCTCCGCTGAATCAGATGGGTGGCCCGTTTGAACACCAAAAGATAGTTAGTACAGGCAGACTATATCTCAGAAACCCAAGAAAGAGTGCTCTGTATAATTCCAACATTGCATCGACTGACATGACCTAGCCAACACCTGCAAGACAAATCTTCGCGTTCTACAGGCTGCACAAGCTCAGGCATTCAGAGTTTGCCTAGGTCTGCCCAAATGTGCGCCAACAGAGGCGACTATTGCCATCGCCAAGGATCGACCGATAGAAACGCACATTGCGTTAAAAGTAGTGATGCAGAACTATCAGTAAATTGACGATCGATAGTATCGATAGTTTTTTTGAAACTATCGATAGTGTAAACAGACTATCGATAGTGCTACTATCGACAAACTATCGATAGTGCAATTGGTAGTACCGTCGTTAATATTACTATAGCGATATTACTATATTACTGTCACGCGTGTTTATTGCTTTGTTTTGACGTATTCGGGTTTCACCCACAAAGACTGTTAGTAACGTTTGACACAGACCGCGCCGTAATGTTTGAGAAGGTTCACAATTGTTTGAGATCATTTGTTAAGATTACGCGCCAGACGCGAATAGTCAAGTTTATTCGAGAGCTTACGCGAGCACCAGCGATAACACTGGAAGGTTTGATGACTGATGTATAAAGAACGACGCGTTCCACCGATGATCCGATTACTCAATGGCTGATGACTGCTCCCGCCCCTATCAGTGCGCAGCATGTATCGTTTGTATTTTGAGTTTTGATTTTCTGGACACAAGTTCGCCCAAATAGAGACCTCCGTATTTCCTAGTCTTGCTGCAGCATTCTTCACCGTCACAACCACGTGACAATACGTGATGCGGTTGCTGGCCGGCCATATTGCCAAAATATTTGCGATAGCCTACTACCAGCTTCGCTTAATTTATGAACAATTTTTGGCAGATAAATTAATTATTTCCGCAGTCAAAATGGCGGAATATGTCCATCAATAAATTCGTATCCAAAAGCAACCAGTTACACCTTACAATTAACTTGGTATTTTTTTTACTTTGAAATCATAAAATGCAATATCAATTTGAAGCCGCGCAGTCCTACCATATGTAAAGGCTTCCTTTCCGCTACAGCAGAACAGTTTGACTTTATGATCATGTGTCAGCAAAGCACTCTGGTGAAGAACACAAGCATGTCAACTTTCTTGCCCTTCAGCCTGCTCCTCTGGCTCCACTATGTACCACGCGCGCGGAAAACCAAGTTTATTCTGCAGTGAGTCGGCGCTGTTGATTTTATATTATCGATAGTATCATTGAAATTTTTTACTATCGATAGCGCTATCGATAGTATTTTTCACCATCGATAGTTCGATAGTGACCCAGCTATCGATAGTATCGATAGTACCATCGATAGTTCTGCATCACTAGTTAAAAGCCCTGAGAGCTCACATCAGGCATTTTGCTCGAGCTCCTAACCACCACCTGGCAACACTGCCCTCAGAAAGACCGCTAGCATCATACTGCGCAACAATCTCGAGCTCCTCCGCCAACCTACCGTCAGACTTCAGCCCCGCATCCAAACCATCGATTCCACCTTGGTGTTTGGTTCGTCCTGCAGTGCACCTCAGTGTACCAGGAATCAAGAAAAAATCTGATTTGTCATCGCCTGTCCTGAAACAGCTATATCTGCTTCTACTGCACGAGAAATACACCGACCACATACATATTTACACCGACGGCTCAACGACCATCCGTGATTCGTCCGGAGCAGTAGTTGTCGTCCCCGCGAAAGGTGTAACTGTTAGCTTTAAGACCGACCACCCAATAACATCAACGGCTGCAGAACTCACAGCTCTTCGCGCTGCACTTTGTGTTATCAATCGCGAACAACCGCAGCGATGGTCAATTTTTAGCGACTCCGAAGCAGCCCTGCAATCTCTCTTGTCAGCCCTGCGGCGTGGACCATAGGAACAACTGGTATTCGAGATAAGACACCTCATTCATAGGTCATTCGATAAGGGACATCAAGTGACATTTCAATGGTTGCCAAGTCACTGCGGCGTGCTTGGCAACGAACATGCCGATAATGCTGCTCGGTCAGCTTTGCAAGGCGACAAGGAAGAGGCTATACCCCTTTCAAGGTCTGATGCTGCTGCCATGCTTCAAAGGATCGCAAAGAATATTTCATTTCGCACTCAACAGTGAATACCTCAAGAAGCCAAAACTATCGGCAACACCACCTAAACGAGTTGTGGTGACTTCAACTACCATCTGGACTCCGCCGAAGAGAGGCCACTCTGCTATGCCGCTTATGGCTAAGAGTGGCTTTCACGAAGTCGTATTCGTTTCGAATAGGGATGGCCGACAACGCTCTTTGCGACGCCTGCGGCACCGAGGAGACCTTGCAGCATATCTTCCGCGACTGTCCTCGCTACGCTACGCAGAGACGATCCCTCATATTCGCTCTCGCTCGTCTTCACAAGAACGATGGCACTAGAAACAATTCTCCAATGTCATCCTGAAAAGTAATCGAGAATTCAAGCAACCAAGGCATTGCTCAAATTCCTAAGGACAACAGACTTACACGAACGGCTGTAGACTCGTAATGATGCCGCATACCGCACAACACTGCCGCTCTGCGCTGTGAAGTTATGTGTGTGCCTGTGTGTTCCCCTCTATTTCTATCTCTCTTTACTCTTCTTTCAATCTCCCCCATCCCTTCCCCCTGTGCAGGGTAGCATACCGGTTATGCCAAACTGGTTAACATCCCTGTCTTTCCTCTCTCCCGTTTTCCTTCCTAAAGGTAGTACTTATGGAAGTGGGTAACCTACCTTCCCCACAGTGCTCGTGTGGAAGATGTGGTCATACATCAATCATTACTTATACTTGGTGTCAAACTTATAGAGAACAGCGACCGCAGTTCTCAGCTCATACGCCTGCAGCAGATGTCCGCCACCCATATTAACCGGGCCCTGTGCGCAAATACCGGGTCCACAAAAGTCACTGGCGTAAGCGGGTGGGGGTGGGGGGGTAGTTAAAACCCCTTTTCCCCCGAAAATTTTTAAATTTGCCTGTGTATATATACATGCACCAAACATATAAACACACGCGCAAACATATGTAAAGCATAGTAGAACCGCAGAAACACGAATGATGACATAGTGGGTGCTTCCCAACTTCACAAAAATGATTTGTGGCGCAGTGGATACCATGCATGTGTACTTGTATTAGTTTCTCCAGGAACGGGTTCTAGAAAGGCTGCTCTTCCAGCTTTCGCTGTGACTGTGCGGCGCGCTCCGGCATGGCGTTTTAGATGTGAAGCATATTATAGCGGAGTTCAATCCGGTGGTGGTGGTGTGCGGCGTGACCACCCTTACTGCGCATGCGCAAGCCATCTCCACACACCTCCTCTCCCTCTCCATACTCCCTCTCCCCTATCCATATCTCCCCTCTCCCCTTTCTCTCTCTCCCCCCCTCTCTCCTTCCCCTGTCCACTCCCCCTCTGAAACGCAGGCTCTACATGCCGAAACGCTGCTTCGCATCGCCTCATGGTCCCCTTTAGCGCGAGATGGTGTGATTTTTTTCCAAGAGGCTTCAGATAGCTGGTCTCATTGTATGTATGTATCAACACCTTTGGGTTTTCTTTATAGGGGTCAACTCCCTATACCTCTCGCATGCTGATACGCTGCGGCAGTGCCGCTTCCACCACTGGCGGCTGCCGGGTATCCAACTAGAAATAATTCACAAACAAAATATTCCTTTCATGACGTCATTCGTGACGTCGTCAAATAGAGGGAAAGGGCGTGAAAATGAGCGGAGGAGGGTTGCCGCGAAAGCTCTCCTTTCCCACAATGCATGCAAGCGAAATGTGTTCGTTCTTGCATGCCCGCTGGCCGCTCGGGCGACGCGGCCATTCGTCAAATTTAGTTAGACATTTTTTAATTTTCTTCGTATGTTGTGAAGTGGAGAAACTAAAGCTGACCGATTTCTCAATAATACAAACTTGATCAACACTAGTAAATATTCAATCTTGTTTTTTAATCACACGTTTCGTAGTAAAAAACAGAGGCATACACGTAGTGTGACAGTCTCAATCTGCAAAAGCAGCTTTAATTCACAACTTAAATACGTCTACAATGAGCAAACATTGAACCCAGAATATCCGAACCAACGCGTAAATTATTAACAATCACGAGCAGGCCATGTCATACTTGACTCAATGACGTCTGTCATGACGGCGAACATATTTTTCTTACAGAAGTTGACTACCAAACAAGACAGAAGTTCAGGGGAAGATGGAGGCGTGAAGCCATGAGAAATCGTTTAAAAGGGAATACCGCTGGAGATAATGTTTCAGTAAATTGACTTGTTTCCGTCAGGCACTGCTTTGACGAAGAAAAGACCACTTGTCGAAACGTTGACTCCAGCGACATTCCCTGTTAAACAATTTTTCAAAGCATCAGTGAGTCCATTTCAGTGACGGTATTAGAAGTAAAGGCCCACAAAGTTTCAAACTGGCTACATTCATTTCCATGCGCAAGAAGGAGCCTATAATTGCTTCAAATAATTAGAACTACACGGCAAAAGTAATAGATAAACAAACTGTGTCGCTGAACCAACACGCATTTAAGCCTTTCATTAAACGTATTTTGCCGGCAGCAGGTAGGCTGTCGTCATGAGGAATCAGTCTAGCGACGCGACACTGCGCTTATGTCAGTCCAGTTAGCCTTGAAGAGAACTGGATTTACTCATGTACTCATGCAAAATGAACACCTGTTCAAATAATGGACCCAAATACTTGTACTCACCAGTTGTCGCTAGGAAACCTGAAAAGCCTTCGCGGAACTGGAAATTCCTGGGTTGACACAACAGAGAGTCGCGAAAAACATGTGATGCCCCGATTTAGCCATCTTGGTCTAATGCACGGCTGACGTGCTCGACGTGGCCTACCGCGGCTTCCGTTCGCTGCACACCACATCAAAAGTCTTATCTTTCCCGTATTCATACTTGGTACGTCAACCGAGCGAGATAACCTAGCTCGATCCAACTCGTGGTATCGCTGAGCGAGTGGCAAGGGTGAGCGGAGGCAAGCGCTACGAATACCAGTCAACCAGTTCCCACGCTTCGCTCGAATTCAGAAAATAAGGAATAAAAACACATCATCCCCCCTACGGGCAACCATGGTGGGATGCGAAAGCATCGCGGGGTGTGCGCATCGAGTTCCCGTTTCTCTTATGCGACTTATGAGACGGTGGTTGTCGAGGCGTTTGAATTACCGCTTGCCGACGCTCACGTTTACGTTCGGCTTCCTGAGCCTTTCTCTGCTCCGCGGCGGTGGCGCGCTGCCGCTGCAACTAGCGCCGACGTTGACGTTGTTCATGGCGTTTCGCACACTGTTGCACTGAGAGAGAATGACGGAAGCACAGCGAACGCGCGCTTTCGCAGCCTCGCAGCTTCGAGATTCGATTGCCGGCGTTGCCGTTTACGTTCAGCTTCGCGATCGTCCATATCGCTGTTGCGAAGGAGGGTGCAACGGGAGCGAGCGCGCGCCGCATTATTACGAGCGCACAGCTGTGACTGAGAGAGAGAAACGGGAGAGGAGAAACGAAGTGGAGGCAGCACTCACGCCACCTCCTCCCATCTCCTCGCGCTAACGCGAGGAGAGGGGGGAGAGTTGGCGCATACGCAGTATGGGGGCGGACGCCGCAGAACGTACACTGCCCCGAGCATAAGATGCTTTCGCATCTAAAAGACAAACAAACAAAAGAAGAGTTCTTTACCGTTCAATCAAAATGATTTATTTGTAAAAACTCGTGAAACACAATAAATGCGAACATCCATATGAACCTCACTTCGTTCAAGCAGATCTTAGGATGCCCGGCAACCGCTACGAGCGCACAATTCCTTGAAACCGAAACTGCTGCTCAGTTTCCGGGCCTGCTACAAGGCGCCCAGACGCGCAAGAACAGCGCCGGCGACTTGGTCTCTCAGCAGGCCCGTAGCCAAGGCTACGGGCCTGCTGGCTATGGGCCTGTCCCTCAGATATATTAGCCCTAATATTCGAGATCAGCCCAACCTTTCGATGCATTCCGCACAATCAGGACAACTTGCGCAGAAAGCATCGAAAATCATCTTCGATGGCTCCTGCACAAATTTTATGTAGCCTATCCCAACCGCACAGTAAACTGAACAGGCCTGCAGGCATTGACACCAAGACTCTTGCAGGTCGCGGCATACCCTAGCCCCGCACTCTTGCGCAGGATCTATCCCAAAATTCAGACGTCAAACACTAGCGCGCTTTGCTTAGACATTTGCCAGCTTAGACCATGCATGCTCTGGCGGTTCCCCGCGTTACGGGGTTACGTCGTCCAAGTGGGATGCTGCGATACGCAGTCCGGATTTGGAAGCACAACTATGGGCAGTCCAACGGGCCCGCAACGTGGCGGATAGGCTAGGTCTATCTGTCCCCACGTGGGAGCGGCTCGTTACGTTCTAGTTCACGACCCGAATGACCTAAAGAAAGTTTTTCTATTCAGTCCCGCTTCCAAACTTCTTGCGTTCCCCTGAACGTTACATGCAAAGCGAAGTATATTCTGGTTACCTTTCCTTTTCACTGTTGATCTCCATTTACGTGTCATCAAATATAAGTACCTCGTACTCCCTTGGAAGAATTTGTAGCTGCTTTCATTGTGTTTGGAGCTCGCCGGTTGTATGAGAATTTACACAATGACCGATCCTTCATGGTGTCTTCTTTAAGTTACTTTACCGGTTACAGAAACGCCTGCTACATTGGTCAAAATTAATATACGTTCATATTTGCTTATACAATGCACGAAGCGCGGGAAACACGCTTTCTTGTCACACTTAAATCAGTAAGTGTTTTCACCTTGCTAATGATGGGACCCTTGGCGATCACTTGCAACGAGATTTATTTGTTAAGCAAGGAAATGTTTCGGTAGAGATACGGGGTCGCAGTGAAGGCAGCAATCAAGATACTTGTAAAAGAAGAAGGTCTTTATGACGACTGTAAGCCATGCGTTGCACATGCGCGCGGTTGATGGCAATGCTACACGTGCTAACTGCAGAGTTTTCGGCAAGAATGCAACGAGGTTGAGCGCACTAGCGCAGGCCGACCTCTCTGCCTTCCAATAAATTATCTCCCTCTCCCTCGCAGCGAGGTTCATCATATGTGCAGAGCAAATGAAAGATATCGCCGAATAAAGCACCGATACGTGTTGCTGATTACGGCCAAAAGTACTGACTACCCCGAACAAAAGCAATACTTGCAAATTTATTACGACAAGCATATGAACGAATTGTAGGGAAATACTTGCGTTTGAGCGAAAGGCACTGCCAAGCACCAGGAAATAGTCCTGTCATGGCGGGCCTGTACCTTTCAGAAACATATTGATTTTAAACAGCGTGATTGCGATATTTGGACACTTTGCAACAACACAATGCAACGGTTGGTATTCTCTTAGCGGAAGAAGAAAAAACAAAGTTGTGTTACGGGGAGCCCAGTAAGAAAAATGCCATTTCGTGTAAACAAAAGATATAGGGGCTTAGTGGATCGATGTAGGAGCGTAATGGCTATGCGCTAACGCGCAAAAGAACGTGTAACTGCCGGTAGGTTGTCCATGCCGTAACGTAGCAATGAGTGGAACCTCACACAACCACATACAACTTATTTGGACATGATTTTTATTAATAATATCTGGGGTTTAGCGTCCTAAAACCACGATATGTTTATGAGAGACGCCGTAGTGGAGGACTCGGAAATTTCGACCACCTGGGGTTCTTTACCGTGCACCTAAATCTAAGTACACGGGCCTGAAACATTTTCGCCTCAATCGAAAATGCAGCCGCCGTGGACGGGATTCGATCCCACAACCTTCGGGTTAGCATTCGGGCTCCCATAACCACCCGGTCGACATGATGTTTATTAAAATTTCTTTCAGGCTGCTATGGGGGAAAACTGCTGGCTACTGGTCACAGCTTGCTTGGCGGTCTTTTGCTTTACGTCGTCGGTGTTGCGGCTCTTCATAGTGACAAGCAGGAAACAAGAAAAGAAACTACCGCCAGGCCCAAGAGGGCTCCCGATGCTTGGCTACTTGCCTTTCATACGGAAGCTATACCACGAGGCATTCAAGGAACTGAGTGAGAAGTATGGTCCCATTATAAGGTAGGTGCACGAAGAATGAAGGCTCGAATGAGGCACGAACCTTGATCCTATGGCTAAAAGTTTGCTTCGAAGTTGACAGAACGCGAACTACCCCATAGAGTGACGGCGACCTTGTGAAGTCCGAGATCAAGAGAATAAACATAATGAATGCCAAAAAAAAATTCTCGAGACAATTCTAATACTTTAGTGTGCCCTGCTGTATTCCTTGGGTTAACTTCGTGCTGTGCGCGCTGCCGAAGCGGACCTCTAAGTTCACGGTTGAGATCTGCTCCGCCAGCTACTGCAACGGTTCCAGCTGCTCAGTATCTTTCAGTGAGCTTAATCAACTAAACTTCTTTAACTGTCTTGACAGTTAATAGGTTCTTAAGTCAAGTTATGCTCCGTTATCATATTTATTTAATATAGCTGTTAACTTGAACGAGAACTATAGAATAGATAGATAGATAGATAGATAGATAGATAGATAGATAGATAGATAGATAGATAGATAGATAGATAGATAGATAGATAGATAGATAGATAGATAGATAGATAGATAGATAGATAGATAGATAGATAGATAGATAGATAGATAGCAATCTTTAATGATATTCCCAGATATGTTAGCCTGGTTTATTGCCTGGCTTTCTACTCCAGGTGTCGGGTGATGACTATGATATATACAATGATCACGTACGCACACATATAATGCGTACAGTCACAAACACACATATATAAACAAAAGAGCCATTCATAAATTTTTGGTAAGATAAGTAGTCCGCATAAACACCAACAGCGATCTTGTGTTGCGCATCGCACAAACGCTGCTTTGCCGCGGGCCGAGAAGGTGCCCCAGCTACAAGCTCAAGCCGCGTTGCAAATATGCGCTGCCTTCAGTATCTGTCACTGTGCGTCGTAACAGGAACAGTCACGTAGCCACAGAAGACGTATGCACATGCGTATGTGGACGCATGAGGGAACGTGACATGGATGCGATTCAGGTCTCGGCGGTGCAACACGCTCTGCGAAATACTGCTTTTGTATTGCCAGGTTGCTTTGTTCTCAAGTGTATAGACACTATGTGCTTACTCATTGTGGTTGCATTGGCTCAGTGTCGTTGTGTGAACAGCTATGTGGTATTCGCAGGCTTCGACTCGGATGTAGGGAAGTCGTGGTGCTGAATGATCTCGACTCTATCAGAGCGGGACTCAATAACCCGGACGTGCTTTATCGGCCTAACAATTTCATCATGTCTTGTCTGGGAGTAAAAGGTTAGAAATGTTTCGTGCTGTAGCACTCGCCTCCTAACTCTTTCGCTTTCTGCAACTGCCGCTGCTGCTCATCATTTTGCGGAATTCTACTTCGCATTTTCAATAAAGCGCTCGCTTATCGTTGTCTTTCATTGAAACAGGCATTACGTCACTAAATGGAGAACCATGGCAAGTAAACCGGAGATACTGCTTTCATGCTTTAAGAAACCTGGGATTCGCTAAGAAATCTATGGAAGCACACATTCAAGTAAGTGACCACTTTTTTTTAGAGTGATGTTCTTAGGGGTACGTTGGTCGGCATTTTCGGTGCCAGTGCGCTTTGTCCTCAGTCGGCAGAAAATGTGGCCGAACCCGAGGATATGCAATAGCAGCTTGACCTGTCGACTTATGCGGACCTCCTTCTCAATACAGAGGTGCAGGGCGCAGTTTTAAGACTATCGTGCGTTCGCCTAACAGCGGTAGGCAGTAGTGACGCGATAACGACGCATAATTCTCATCGACTGAGCAACTTTCCTTTCTGAGAAATCCGTATTGATTTCCTCGTATTTGTGCTAGAAAAGAGTGGAAGATAAATTTCTCTTTGATGAGCCTTCTTCTCCCTCGAGGGATTCCGAAGAAGTGCTTTGGTACCGTTTGCCATGGTGTTTAGCAGCTCCTCTGGCAAATCGCCTTAGAAGAAATAAGTGTCCATGGATTCCTTTTTCTCGCGTTGATTTAAACAGCATGATTTAAACAGCATGATTAGACACTTTGCAACAAGCGAATGTAACCTAATTTAGGTTGTTATTCTGTTAGTGGTAAAAGAGAGAACGAATTAGTGTTGTGTAGACCCTTTCTACGTTAGACAGATTAAACGAGAGCCTCTAGTGTTGTATTGCTGAAGTTTGCATCGCTTGACGTTTCAGTCATTACGGTTATTTCTGACAGGAAGAAATAAAATGCTTTGTGAATCTCCTCGCATCCGCCGAGGGACAACCTATGGTGGTCGCTAAGAAGCTGGCTGCCAGCGTGTGCAACAACATTTCTGCTTTGGTGTTCGGGCAGCGATACGAGCTCGATGACCCCAGGTGTCACTATATCGAGGGATTAGTGAGCACATTTATGCGCTACGCAAGTGTTCTGTCGCTACTGGACTTCCTGCCAACAGTCCGCTCAGTGTGCAACTACATCCCATACACGAAGATCGGCACCTTGAACGACGTAGTCAAGAATATGAAGCAGGCTATCAGGTGAGCTGCTGTGAAATGTGAAGGACGAAGAGTATAGTGTCAGTAGTGACAAAGGAGGTTTAAAAAAAAATTCTGGAGTGGAAACATTCACAAGGTCTTAGCGGCAGATATGAAGCCAGAATCTGCCTTGAGCTTACCTCAAAAGCGTGGCCGCCTTCTTGTGCGATACCTGATCTGAGATAAAGTGAACTTTGTCTGCTAACGTAAACGCCAGCATATATATTTTCATAGTTTTAGGCTAGCGTTTACCTTAGTAGAACAAAATCACTTTGTCACTTTATAAGATACTGCTGTTCGCGACATCTGGATAAGTATTGAAAAGGTACCGAGTGTAAGCACCGAAAAAAAAGAGGGACTGCGTCTGGTATCGGAAACGCCGTTCAGTAAACTACGAAAAATCGGTGAATTGCGAACGCATAGCTGACATTCTTAAAGACACGTACACCATCTGATTTGCATAATGATTACTGGTGGTATTTTTTTTTTAACACGAAAGTGTTTTATGCCGGGGTGCACCAAGCCTTTCATGACGTATTTCCGTCACGGAAGTACGCCAGCAAATTGAACACCATGAGATGGCAAAGAAAAAAAACTTTCAGAAAAGCTCCATTGACAGGAGTCGAACCCACGACCTCTCGGTCCGCGACATTAGCATGCGGGCGTTTAGCCCACTGAGCTACCGCCAAACACTCAACGAAGGCTACATGAACGCGCCTCTCACTATTGGATAGATGGATGGATGCTATGAACGTCCCCTTTATAATGGGGCGGTGATATGTGTCCCGCCAGTATAAAAAAAAAAAAAGAAAACTTCGTTGCCTCCGCAATTTGCTACGGCAATGCGCTGTTGCTGCGACCGTCCCATTCGGCGCGTTTCCAATAGGAGAGGTGTAATTTGTTCAACGCTTTAACACACCGCGAGGTAACGGCTTTAACCCTAGCCTCGCTCATAGCATCCATTCATATCGAAAAACGGCTCTCCGACGCTCGCCTGGCTGTCTCACCGCGTTCCCCGGTCACCCTGTGAAAATTAACGGCCAGGCTAGAGGGAAGACACGACGCTCGTCGCGTTTCTCTTCGCGTTTCACGACGCTTTGAAGGAGTGCATATCGAGTATCAGTGTTGACTATGTGCTTGTTGATGCCATCCTTGCGAGGGATTCACCATATCCGCGTCCAGGTATATCGTGACAACTTCAGCTACCGCAATGGTTAAATCATGATCAATGGCGTTAGTCGTCGGTACGGGGATGGGCCACTAGGCATCAACGTGGGTGCGTCCACATCAAGCGGTGCTATATCTGCCAAACAACAATAGACATTGTACAAGCTTTCATATGCCAATGCACCATAAACAATCAACTAATGTGACGACACGTTTGACTTTCATGCTATAACGATTGCTATGACGGAGGGATCAGCCATCTTTTTTTATGTGTATGTCGCAGGACGGAAGTGAAAAAACGAGAAAAGAACATGGAAAGTTATTTTGAAAGAGACTTTATCGACGGTTACCTGAGGAAAACTGAAGAAAACAAGGGAACTAACTCGCATTTAAACAGTACGTACTACTTATTACAATACTGCTGTGGCGCTTGCTGAGAGCAGGCACTTGTTTATGCTTACCTATAGAGAAAAGGAATGTTTTGTATGTTATTTTCATTATTTAAGAATTACATCATGCTGGGTTTTCTCAAAACAAGCAATGTAAAAAAAAACTTATGCGTTACGTTGAACGTTTTCTTCTCTTTTGTTTGTTTGCTGTTTGAAGTCTTAACAGGCAATATAATTGCTGAATATTAATTTCGAAAATTACTACTCGGTAGTAGTGACGCGGTACCTTCGGAAGTAGAATTGTGTAGGGATTATACATGACTGGAACGCTTGGTGTCCTAACACAAGTACTGATGGTTCGCTTCTGTTTGGGGGCACTAACGAAACCGCAGGTATCCGTCAGTAAATAAATAGTCGATCTGGGCCTATATTTGTAGTGATTAAAAGTTACCAAAAGGTAATTTTTATTTCTGTTGCTCTGAAGAGCCAGCAGTTCTGTCGACGTGACATAGTGGGGTCAGGACTGAGTGATTCTTCCTATTTTAGTATTTTTCATTGAATTTAACTAAAATAAAGGAAGTGTTGTCGCCATTTCCTGGCGACGGCTACGCCTTTTCACTTGGTCATTCGTAAAAAAATCTTTTTTTCATTTCTCGAGGAAGGTTATAACGAGATCAAAAGTTATAAATGTAAGTCAACGGAAAGCCATGGATAGTGGGTTCGGTATTGTATAAGTGGGCCGCAACTTCTGCAGAAGGAATAACCAGTAAAAACAAGTATTTCAGTCCGTCAGTCATTGTGCATTGGTGCGCTCCTTTTTCTCCCGCGATCCGAAACCGTCAATGTTTGTCACTGACCCAATTTACCACACGCTTACTTCTGTTAAAGATGTATGAGCGACTAAGTGCGCAAACGATTATGAAGAATCTTGTCTCTCGAAGCCCCACGAGACATTGAATGAAGTGTTGTTTTCCAACAAAAACTTGTCTTTCAGATTATTATTCCCAATTTTGGAGTTCCTATAGCGTCGGAAGGCGCTTTTTAGTCTGATTTTTCATTTGTGTCTGTTTAATGTTGCGTCAGTTCCTAAAAGTATTTGAGCTATGCTGGCAGCTGATGCGGTCTCACTGTTTATATCACCTTCACATGCCTTTCTATCTCACTACTGACAGCAGATTTTGATTCTTTGGTAATTACACAACCAATGCTTCGCGTTAATTGCAGTGGACCATTTGGAGGGAAACGTAATCAACCTGTACGGAGCAGCCACTAACACAGTGCGGGTCTCCATCCTATGGAACTTGTACGTCGCCGCCAGTGACCCGGACGGCATGCAGGCTCAAGTGCAGCGTGAGACTGACGCCGTGATCGGCCGCGAGAAGCCGATCGAATGGGAGGACAGGCGCAGTCTACCTTTCACTATGGCGTCTGTCCTGGAGACACTACGATGGAGGACAACGACGCCCATCGGAATACACAGGATGTGAGCGGTTTCTTGCACCGATACCAAAAGAACTAACTTACGGATTCGTTAAAACAATCTGTGGTTATTAACGGTGCCCTGTTGAATGCAATATACATATACTCTTTCCCTGCTCTTTCCCTGTGCTCCTTCTTCCTTCTTTCTGTGTTTTAGGCGTCTAGTTTTTTACCCTCAATACATATACTGATAAGCAAAATAGAATGTGCTGATCTGAATACATTAAATATCATGTGACAGCGTGCCCGTTCGTCGTCGCAACTCTGAAGTGTTAGCAGGTTCTGTGTTAGATTGAATATGTGGCATGCGAAATTGACTTCATTTAATACTTCACCTTTTCTTTGAAGCTTGAAATCTCGCGGATGTAAGTGATCCAGAGACAGGTATGGTAAACTCCGCGTAAACAAATAAATAAAATATAATGCGATTCACTTGCCTTAAAAGAGCTAAATATTCCGCATTTTTGTGGCGGAAGGTAGCAGGTATCATTTTGTTTGATTTAACGACATGTTTTGGGTACAATGTCTAACCGGCTCTTTTCAAACACTCAGCGCAACATCGCCGTTAAGCTGTGTAAAAAATATTTTGTAACCTACTTGGGTCTTCAGATTGCAGAAGCAACTTTCTCTTGGCCATTCGTTTGCCTTGTAGCACCATGAGTGACACCGAAATTTGTGGATACCACGTCTCTGCGGGAACCTTCGTGATAGCCAATTTTTGGAGCCTGCACAATGACTCCGCCCATTGGTACAACCCGTTTCAATACGACCCGACACGATTCCTGAATTCCGATGGCACGGAGCTCGCTGAGAAGCCAGTGGCTTTCCTGCCTTTCAGTGTAGGTAGGTATAAAGTGCTATATTTGGTTCCTGTCAACATGCTTACTGCTCAGGGGTTCACTGGTGAATCTTGCAATTTCTGTGCATCTTGCAGCGCTGAATCTCGCCTTAGTCACTTTCCCAACTGCGTTTCGAGCTATATTCGAAATTTATGAGACGTTTCTTCTAACACCAACAGTGTTTTGAAAAGAGTTTTCGGCTTGCGAAGCAAAAATCTACTCCTCCAAGAGGGTGACATTACCTGCACAATAAATCCACATCTGTTCGGTTCATGACAGGCCCTTTCAATTAGTTGGGGCTTAATGAACCGTAGCTAATATGACCAATCGCTAGATTACAGTAATAAACTATAACTCGCAAAACTCGCTGAAGCGGCTTCCGTATCCATCTGTATGCGTGGATGTTCACGTTTGCGCCAGTAAGTTGCTCAATGCGAAAACAGTGCTGTCCTCAGATATTACTTCTTTCTAGCAGTAAGCATGTGCAAAATTCCGCAACTAAGATGTGCACATTATCTGCTTACAGGTAGACGCGCTTGCCCAGGTGAGACGCTGGGCCTTATGGAAGTTTTTTTGTACGTGGCCACGTTGCTTCAACACTTCCGGGTGCTTCCAGAGAATGGCAAGGTCATCTCCCTAGAACCAACGAACCGTTTTCTTGCTGTGGTCAATGACACGCAAAAACTACGCTTCGTACGACGAGGAGTGAAGGTACTCTCGTGAGGATGCTGAATTTTTTAGTGGCTTGAGAACGTTTAAAAAACAACAACAACAACAAGAATGCTGTCGAACGTTGAAATAATAAAATGCTTGAAACCGTCCAATCTTAAGATTATTAGCTATTAACTTCCATTATTAGCTCACTTAAGAGAAGTGAGCTAATAATGGAAGTTAAATTACTCTTCCGAATGTGAAAATAAAGTTAGAGACAGTCTAAAACACACGGTTAAATGGATGAAAGCGCACGTATACGCGTGACGGACTCGAAAGTAAATAAAATGGCGAATTATTACCCATGTATGATTTATCGGAAATCGCATACATGAGCAAAGTCTGAACGACCTAGCGAAGTCCACAATTCATAAGTACATCGACCCAAGTTGACGCTCTTAGTACATCTATGCTCGTAGGCGTCGTGCAAGTTATCAAATGAAGAAGCAGTTCGTAACGCTATTATGTAGATAACATATATCTCGTGATAATATTTCAGGCGTTTACTGCGAAAAGCAAACCATAGATGGGAGCTGTAATGACCGTCTGGTAGTCACTTCGAAAGATTGCGATACATCACTACACAAACGTGTCACCTTGTCGGTTTCCACTCTTTTGTCCTCCCCTACGTTCAACAAACAAGCCAAACTGGCCTTGAAATGCGCAGTGCGAATAAAACAGGGAAATAAGAAGAAAAAGACATCAAAGCACGGTTTATTCGCGCTGCGCTTTTAGGGAACTATGAACCAACTCTCCCAAATCAAGATCTTACTCCAGTTGGTTACTCTCATCAACTTCAGTTCTAGTTCATCAGGCCCTTTTGTTTGCAGCATCAGGGATCCTTGCTCTCTTGCCGCTATCGTTTCGTCGGTCGAGTGTCTGTCACGCCACATCCTATTGCTTTCGTTTCCATACACTTCTACCAGAAATCAGTCTTATTTTGGCCCACTTGAGCCTCATAACCATGGTAAACGGACTACGAAAATATCGAGAGCCGAATGGAGAAAATAAGCCCATTGTACGCAAGGCTTAACCTGGGCAAAAACATCCCAAACGCGGCGAATAGAAGTAGAGACTTCCTTCATATCCTCGCAAACACAAAGGATTTTTAATGGAATCGTACACTGGTATCCCCGCTATAGCCCTCCGACACTCTTTCAAGAACGCATGACAGTTATGTCAGTATTCCTTTCGTGTCCCTGAAAAGATAGTAAGCAAGTGTCCAGTACTAAGTGTTGCAGGGTAAATATGACTGAAGTAACAGCTCGACTGATACAATTGTACAGGTAATCAACTGCTCTTACACCAAGGGCAGCCCACTGATTTTCAATCCGGCTGTACCACCAGATAAGTTGCGAACGGCTCCTCATACCGACACGCAAGGTTTCAGTACAATATTTCCCAGATGTCATTTGCGTCAGCGTACAGCTGCTCTCCGCGCTAACACGGTAATCTTCCAGATTTTCACTTACTCGTAAGTTTCTGTTCTGTTATGTTTTAACTGGTTTGCTGTGCAGAGGTTGGTGTTTACTTGAACTCGCCGATTCCATTTCTATAGGTTCTGCAGCATAAGTTTAGTTTTTATGATGTGCGTGAAACTTTTGCCCTGATTTCCTCTAAATGATCTGTTTGTGCGACAGTACAAGACATGAATATCGTAGAAGGAAGTAAGGCTTGAAAACACGAATGCGACAGAAGAGGAAGAGACAATAAAAAAGATCGTTGTTCCCTCCTTCATAGGAATCGGAATAACACAAAAGTAAAGCGTGGCCTTACAGAAGTAGCTGAACGTTTACAGAAGTAACTGAATTGATATAAGAGTTTGCACAATGTATATTGATGTCTGGCAGCTATAGCACCGTTTACCGCGTACTTAGCTTTAGGTGCACGTTAATGAACTCCAGGTGGTCGAAATTTCCGGAGCCCTCCACTACGGCGTCCCTCATAATCACATCGTAGATTTGAGACGTTAAACCCCAGATATTATCATTATTATTATTAATATAGCACCGTTTAACGTGGATGCACCCACTTCGATGATTGGTGGTACACCTCCATCCCGACCACTAACGTCCAGGTTATATGATTAAACAAACCCTTGTGGTAGCTGTAGCAGTTAACGGTGAAAGCGTAATCAGAGAAGAGGTGTGATAGCCAGAAGAGCGTCGCATATTGGACGCTGAACTTAGTCGCCATCCTGCAGCATGTTAAAATGTGAATGAACACCACGGCCGGACTAGATCGAAACGCAAAGCGCGTCCTGCCGCCCCGGTAGCCCAGCCGCGATTTTTCTCGGGGCGGGCGCGTCAGCGGTGAACGCGGTGTTACAGCCAGGTGAGGCAGGCGCCCGTCGCAGAGCTATTTTTGGTTTGGATTAGCGTGATGCTATGAGCGAGGCCGACGCTTTTACGACGCTTGGTCTAAGATCGCCATCTCGCGGTGTGTTAAGACATTGACAAAATTGAACTTATATTGAGAACACGCCGGATGGGACGGACATGTAACGCGTTGCAGGTGTTAATCGCGGAGGCCACAGCAATGACCGATTACTTGACTTTACCGCTCCTAGAGGGCAACACCACCCCGCCGACCGGGAGAATGGTAGATATAAAAGGCGCGTTTGTAAAGCCTCTAGAGTCTGTGGCCGTGGCGCAGTGGATAGCGTGCCCGGCATCTATTGCTGCGGACCGAGCGGTGGTGGGTTCGATGCCCGTTGACGAAACTTTTTTTCTTGACATCTGATCATGTAATTTTTTTCTACGTCATTTCCGTGACGGAAATACGTCACTGAAGTCTTGGTGGACCCCGGCATAAAACACTTTCGTGTTAAAATGCCGGCTATATCGTGTCAGTTTCTCTTCTCGTGCGTCCGTGTTTGAGCGCCTTAGTTTGTTCTGTAATGACTCACTACCAAATAGCTAACTTTCCGTCGTTTTACAGCGAACGAAATGAACGAGATCGGGCGCCGTGTTCTTTATGATATTGTACACGGAATAGAGAGAAAGTAATCGTGAGCATCGAGAACTGCCCCGTATCTTCGGGGCACATTAGCTGTCCACGGGTAGGTGTTTGTGGAAGTCTCAGAAGTAGAGAGACAAAGGTCGTCCAGACGTCATGATCCTCTCTTGCGCTAAGAAAACCGCTACAAAAAGACAAGCATCCATCTTGGTATCCAGCTATCCTTGACATCGATAGCTAGGCAGAAATCAAGGGGCGGGGTTGTGCGTGGGCAGGGCAAGAACGCAGATCAGTGGCTATACACTGAAAGAAACAATGCTGTATTGGTAGTGACTACCAATCTCGAGACGCTGGAAAGGTGATAAGTGTCGCAAATAGTGTTGCTGGCCTTTGTACTTATATCGTGTATGAAGTTTGTCTAAAAACGCCAGAAATGACCGATGCCTCACGGTGTCTTGTTGGGTTACTTCACACGTTAAATAGGAACGAATGCATTAGAAGCAACACCACCACAGCTATCTTTTTCCCGAGATATCAATGACAGTGATTAATTTTATCAATGTTCCTGCTGTTCTCCTTTTTATATAATGCACGAGGCTCGAGAAACACTCTTTCTTCTCGCACTTACCTCCCCAAGTTTTGAGGTTCCGTACTTTTCGGACTTTCGACGATAATAATAATATTATCTGGGGTTTAACGTCCCAAAACCACGATATGATTATGAGAGACGCCGTAGTGGAGGGCTCCGGAAATTTCGACCACCTGGGGTTCTTTAACGTGCACCTAAAGCTAAGTACACGGGCCTCAAACATTTTCGCCTCCATCGAAAAGACTTTCGACGATCAACTGTGGCGGAATTTCTATGTTTAGCACGAGAAGGTTTTGTAAGAGAAACAGGGGCGTAGTAAATGTAGCGAGCAAGATATTTAAGACCGAATAAAGTGTCTATAACGACAGCGAGTCATGTGTTGCGCATGCTCACGGATGGAGAGGCATTTCTACACTTCAGGACGGCATAGTTTTCAAGGAGCGTACCACCAACCCTATAAAATCTGATGCGCAAACGAATACGTGTCGCTGTCGTAGGCAAATATGGTGGCCTAAGGGCTAGCGGCTCGATTCGAACCGGCTGCGGGGAAGCTGCGGAAGAATCGGCGATCGCATTGGGAATAGCTTCCACGCAAGCAAAAAGATGTAATCAGCGACTGCAAGGCCGTTGTCAGAAATTTTGCCAGAGGTCGAATCTCGCCGGAAGCACAAATGAGCTTGGTCAACTTTCGAGACCAAAGAACAATCCAAATTATTTGGGAGCCTGCACACTCTTCTCTTCCTGGCAACGAGACGGCTCACACCGCGGCTCGAGGACTTACATGCTGCTCAGCACAGACAGAGAGGAACAGATCTGGGCAATCCGACGGGACGAGGAGGCCGCCAGGACACAAGGGCTCCTGGCTGACGCCTATGCGTGGGACCCGCACCACCGAGGCCGCCGGATTCTTATAATAAAGTTTCATCCTCCTTCTCCTTCTCGATGAGAGAGCCCTGAGGTGTATTTGTGATTTCAAGCAAGAGTACCGATAACAGCAACTAGGAGCTAGAAGTACCCAGAATTCTTACGACGAGCACCTATGAATAAATTTTGGGGCAATATTTACGTTGGACTGCAAGCTATAGTGATGCAGAACTATCGATGGTACTATCGATAGCGGAGTCACTATCGAACTAGCGATGGTGAAAAATACTATCGATAGCGCTATCGATAGTATAAAATCAACAGCGCGAACTCATTGCAGCATAGACTTGGTTCCCCGCGCGCGGCTACATAGTGGACCGGAGGAGCGGGCTCAAGGGCAAGAAAGTTGACACGCTTGTGCAACTTGTGACACGCTTGTGTGCTTCGCTGATACATGATAATAAAGTCAAACTGTTCAATTGTAGCGGAAAGGAAGCCGTTACATGAGGTGGAACTTCGTGGCTTCACGTTTATATTGCATTTTCTGATTTTAAAATAGAAGAAATTATCAAGAACTAAGTTTGTTGATTGTAAGGTGTAACTGGTTGCTTTTGAATATGAATTTATTGATGGATATGTTCCGCCATTTTCACTGCGGATATAATTTATTTCTCTAGCCAAAAATTGCTCATAAATTAAGCGAAGCTGATAGTAGGCTATCGCAAATATTTTGGAAATTATGGCCAGTCAGCAACAGCATCATTATTGGCACCACTATGGATAGTTTGCCACGTGGTTGTGAGGGTGAAGAATGCTGCAGAAATACGGGGCAATACGGAGCTCTTTATTTGGGCGAACTTGTGCCCAGAAAATCAACTCAAAATACAAGCGATACACGCTGCGCACTGATAGCGGCGAGAACAGTAGCCGGCTGTCGAGTATTCTGATAATCGGTAGAACGCTTCATCTTTTATACATTAGTCATCGAACCTTCCAGCGTTATCGCTGGTGCACGCGTAAGCTCTCGAATAAACTTGACTATTCGAGTCCGGCGCGTAATCTTAACAAAATGATCTCAAACAATCGCGAAGCTTCTCAAGCATTGCGGCGCGGTCTGCGTCAAACGCCGCGAACAGTCTTAGTTGGTGAAACCCGAATACATCAAAACAAAGCATTAAACACGCGTGGCAGTAATATCGCTAGTAATATTACCGATGGTACTACCGATTTGACTATCGATAGTTTGTCGGTAGTAGTAGTATCGCTAGTGTGTTTACACTATCGATAGTTTCAAAAAGAAAAAAAAAAAACTATCGATGCTATCGATAGTCAATTTACCATAGTTCTGCATCACTACTGCAAGCTCCAGCTAAGAGACCTGAAACATTCTAGCCATCCATGGTCTACACGTTTGAGAAACACAAAGGACAAATTGCTTATTGTGTAAACAAAAGGGAACAAAAGGTTGGCATTTCATTCATTACGACTATTTCTACCAACAGGAGGAAATACAATGCTTTGTGAATCTCCTCGCATCCGCCGAGGGACAACCTATGCTGATAGCGGCGAAGCTGGCTGCCAGCGCTGCCAACAACATTTCTGCGTTGATATTCGGGCAGCGTTACGAGCTCGGTGATCCGAAATGCCACTATATTGAAGAACTGGTGAGCACGTTTATGCGCTACGGAAGCGTTCTGTCGCTACTGGACTTCCTGCCAACACTCTGCTCAGTCTGCAACTATATCCCTTATTCGAACGTGTGGACACTGAAAGACGTTATGAAGAACATGAAGGAAACTATCAGGTAAGTGCTACAGTGAGAGGTGAAGGAAGTAGAGTGTATTGTTATTAACAAGTAGAGGTTGAGAAAGAGAGAGATTGAAGCAATAAATAATAATAATATCTAGGGCTTAACGTCCCAAAACCACGATATGATTGTGAGAGACGCCGTAGTAGAAGACTCCGGAAAATTCGACCACCTGGGGTTCTTTAACGTGCACCTAAATCTAAGTACACGTACACGAGCCTAAACATTTTTTGCCTCCATCGAAAATCTAGCCGCCGCAGCCGGGACTCGATCCCGCGACCTTCGGGTCAGCAGTCGAGCGTCATAACCACTAGACCACCATGGCGGGGCTAAGATAAGCAATAAAAGGCAGGCAGGTTAACCAGACGCAAGTCCGGCTTGCTACCCTGCACTGGGGGAAGGGATAAATGGGCGGAAAGAGAGACAGAAGAGAAGGATGGACTGAATTACAAGGACACTTGGGGAGCACATAAAGTCTACAGGTTGCCGCACAGACCTGTTGAGTTTAGGTACGTCAGTAACGCTTTTGTTGCCTTCTACATTTTCCGGGCACATCTCCATGGCTCCATAATTTTGGCTGCAGAAAATGTCCTCGACTCCAGCTGCTCACTTATCATTCTAGCTGAAACATGCACGGGAATAATCATTTTATAAGAACAGCCAGATATAAGCAAGAATAATTTACTGCATTAAGGAACTACTGATGTTAGCATTACTAGCAAAATGCACCCCTCGTTGCGTGGTTTTGTAAATCAATAAAAAGCTTCAAGAGAGGATGAACGACCTAGAAAATTTAGTGACATTGAGGGAAAATAAACTGTACACAGTATCTCCATATTGGACAGCCTTGCACTCTTGTAAGATTGAGAGCTTACAGTGATGTCGGCGAATGTATGTTGAGGATATGAAGCAGTGTGAAAAACAGGTGTATATTTCTGGTATAAGCAATGCGGATCGTTCTGCCTTGACAAAATTGCAAGTTGTGAAAATGCAGTTGACATTCTCATAGACCCGTACGCCGTCTCATTTGCATAAAGATCATTGGTGTTCTTTTTCCGCGCGCGCGCGTGTGCGTGTGTGCGTGTGCGTGTGCGTGCGTGTGTGTGTGTGTGTGTGTGTTTCACAGGACGGAAGTGAAGAAACGAGAAAAAACATGGAAGATTATTTTGAGAGAGACTTCATCGACAGTTACCAGAGGAACATAGAAGAAAACAAGGGAACTAACTCGCATTTTAGTTGTAAGTGCTGCTCATTAAAAAAAAGTTGCTACGCTTGCTGAGAGCAGGGACCCTATAGATCACGAAGAGACAGCTTAAGAGTCTGCATTTGTAGAGCACTTAGTGCTCTAACCTTTTGCGGCAGGGCGTCTTCATTTGGAGACGTGACATACTTTTGCCATTTCTTTGCACTCTTGGACAGGAAGAGACCACGAACACTGTGCTAATAATAAAGCGAACATCTCTTGTTACCTAAAGTTCCTTTGCATTAATTTTGGTTGAAATACTTTGCTACACACATGATCGCTTTGGGGAAGGCAGTACCGTGTTTCACAATACGTCGGACGTGGGGCGTTTCTGCAGGAATCTCAAACTATTTTGTTTAGTTTTTGGGAATGCTCCCTGCCAGCAGATAACTATAGTTTTGAGTGGGTAGTTGAATTCGGCATACGAAGAAGTATATCATGATTGACAGTGCAACAATTATATGATGATTTACTTCATAATTTAAATCTATTGCTGTAAAATACACTATAATTTATTCTGACATTTGCTTAAAATTTGAAGCCCAGAACCTTGGCATAAAATTCCACAAATTTCACGCTGTTGTAAGCAGTCGATCATAATGCGTGTCACAAAGGGCTAAATCATGGCCATTTTACAGCGGAAGCTGTTATGAGATCATTTCACCGGCCGTTTTTGGCGCCGTAGTTGTCCGCCGCCACCGCCGCCGCCGGTGTCCGTAACCAGTATCGCTCGAAATAAGAAAAAAAACGAAATAAGAAAAAAGTTCCAGGATGGAACGAGGTTCGAACCTGGGCCCTCTGCGTGGGAGCCCAGTATTCAACCTCTGAGCCATGCCGGTTCTTTTTTCTTTATTCTCGACTTACACATTTGAAGTCACTGGTTACATACATAAAACGCGTCGGCCACGCTTTGGCCAACACGAGATTAAAATTGTTTCATGCAGATTAACTCATCGAGCACAGAAATCCACACCGGTGTGTCAGGGAGCGTGCGAAGCACCTCTTTCAAACGCACCACGCTTTCAATAAAGTGATCACGAACGGTGCTTGAAACCGCTTTGCAAAAAGGTCCTATACAGGCTTCATGTCGGGAAGGCACCACATTAGCATATGCAATATAGTGTGGTAGAAGAGTAAAATAAGCACCAAGCGTCGCACAACGCGAATTCAAGGCGTCACACAATGCGCATTGCGCAACGAGTCGGTTGTTGAATGCTTCCAACCCATTACAAAGGGATCTGCCATAATTCTTCGTCGTCATCAGGCACAGCATCAACAAAGTGCGCATAATGCCTTACATGCGTGAAGCAGGTACCACGGCTCTCCGTAGAATGACGAAAAATGGCACAGTGCCTGCTACCGTACTTCTCAAAAATTACAATGATTTACAGCGTAGTGGGTTCCTCGCAAGTGCACTTGTATTTGTTGCCAAGGAAGCCCATAGGCGCATGATCCATTTCTTCGGGGTCTCATAAAATTACAATGATTTAGAGCGTAGCGGGTTCCTCGCAAGTGCGCTTGTATTGGTTGCCAAGGAAGCCCATAAGCGCATGATCCATTTCCTCGGGGTCTCAGTAAAATTACAATGATTTATAGCGTAGTGGGTTCCTCGCAAGTGCACTTGTATTGGTTGCCAAGGAAGCCCATAAGTGCATGATCCATTTCCTCGGGGTCTCAGTAAAGTTCTTCGCCCCCCCTCCCCCGTCTCTCTCCCACGTAAACGTATGTTATACAGCATGACGGGAGAGGGAAATAGCGACCGGGCGTCACCCAATGCAAATTACATAACTGGTGGGCCGTTTAAAACTTCCAACCCATTACAAAGGGCTGAGCCATAATGCTTCATCGTCATCAGTCGTCGCGTCAACAAAGTGCAAATAATACCTTACAGACGTGTAGCTGGTGCCTCACTTCTCCGCAGAATGACGAATATTGGCTTAGTAGGTGCTTCCCGACTTCACAAAAATTGTTATTTATGGCGTAGTGGGTACCTTTCTAGTGTACTTGTATTGTAGCCCCAAGAGAGCTTACAACGGGCTCTAGAAACGCCGCTCTTCCAGCTTTCGCTGTGACTGTGCTGCGGTTTCAGCGCAGGCCTGGCGTTTTTTCTGAACGAGCTTACGTAAGAACGCTTACCTAAGAGGAAGTGGATGATGTGTATGTAGTTCTCACTGCTTTAGGATTACATGATGGTGCGTTTTCTCAAGCTAAGCAACGTGAAGCGGAAATTGCCAATTACATTGTGCCCTTCTTTCCTGTTATCCGGCTGCTTTGTTAGAACTTTCAAGAGGCAATTATATTACATAAAATATCGACATCCCCTCTCCACTAAGTAACTTTCAATAATTAACAATTCGTAATGACACTTCCACTAATGAAGATTTCTCTAATTAGGTAAATCCGTACTCACTTAATAAGCTTTGGTAGTCATCATTCAATTAGCTTTCACGAATTAATGGACAAGTCCCGTAATTCACTGTCATTATTATCATAAATATGCATATTCATGCCTTGATTCGCTATTGTAGGGATTTCGCTCCCCTAGACGTCACGTGATCTTCTTTGCTTCACTTCTCTCATGCCGGCATTTTTTTTTTGTAATATTTCCTTCAAGACCACGTTCTCGTGAGATATATATAAGAGTTTCGCATTATTAGGGTAAGGCGGGGCAAAATGAGACGCGGGGCAAAACGCGACATTTTGACTTGCCGCCCTCTAAAGCTAATACGAAAGTATATTTTCTTTGTTTCTCTATTTCAGTGATAGGTGCCCGTAGTTTTCGACATTTTATGTGTAAATGTTGATGATTGCTCAAAGCGTTCGCGCGGGATAAATTGCGCGGCTGATGTCAGTGTATTCGTGACCCGCCGAAAAGGGGCGAAATTCTGCTCGGCCAAATTTTCGGATCCGTGCATGAAGCTACTACGCATCAGTACAACAACGTAAGTATTTATGTTGTTACCTTATACTACTAGCTACATGCCACCAAAAGTTTAGTTCATTTGGTGCCGTGGACCAAAGGGGAAATTTTTTTGAATTCGGGCATGTGAGATGGGCAAAACGCGCCAAAAGGCATTGCATTGCCTTAAAGAGTGTCTTATTAAGTGAACCATTTATTTACGCTCATTATATATGATATTTGTTTGTTAAGGATGGTACGGACGTACAAGAGAATATCATCTAGAGTTTCCGGGGGGGGGGGGGAAACGACATGAATAAAACACTGAATGCTTTTCAGGAGTTTCGGAGCAGAACAGCGCCGGGTTCTGTGTGGATTAAATACTTGGAGTGTAAAGACTGGGCGCATGAAGACTGCGTGGCGGTCCACGGAGTGAATTTGAAGTGCTTCTACTGCAAGAACTGAAAGGATAAAATTTTTTTCACGCTGTCTCGTTTTGCCTCACGCAGCGTCTCGTTTTGCCCCGCAGGTTGGGGCAAAATGAGACATGTGGTGCATTTTTTGTTTATTTTTAAAATAATATTTTGATCAGTCTCAGCATAGCCATATTTATGTAGCACATACCTTGTACCCAAAAGAAAGTTCCTGTGTTGACATTTTATGGTAACAACTGAAATAAAAAAAGATATTAACTATTTTCACATTTTTTTCGCGTTTTGCGCCGCCTTACCCTATATTGCACTATAGGAGACACCACACCGAGCTCATAACTGCGTTATAGTTAGTGAGATCGTTTGTTACGGGCACCATAACGACTGTCGTTAGCAGCGAACCTTAATGCATTCTCAATATCCTGGGAATTCACCTGCTAGCGGACGACAGCCATGATGGAGCCCGACTGCAGAGCAAAGGCCGAATAACCTCATTAAAGTTGTAACACTTGCGGCCCCGGACAAATATTAACAAGGCGTTTTGTTGAACGCTGCGTGTAATAAAAGTAAACGAACTTCAGGCGCCGAAGTCTCTATTTCACAAGGGTATAATACACACCAGTCCATTGAAAGTTCTCTTCACCAGATGGGGAGGTTGGTAAGTAGGAGCTCGTTAAGCTCTCTTGGGGCTACAATACAAGTACACTAGAAAGGTACCCACTACGTCATAAATCACAATTTTTGTGAAGTTGGGAAGCACCTACTAAGCCATTATTCGTCATTCAGCGGAGAAGCGAGGCACCAGCTACACGTCTGTAAGACATTATGTGCACTTTGTTGACGCGACGACTGATGACGATGAAGAATTATGGCTCAGCCCTTTGTAATGGGTTGGAATCTTTAAACGGCCCACCAGTTATGTAATTTGCATTGGGTGACGCCCGGTCGCTATTTTCCTCTCCCGTCATGCTGTATAACATACGTTGACGTGGGAGAGAGACGGGGGGGGGGGGGGGCGAAGAACTTTACTGAGACCCTGAGGAAATGGATCATGCGCTTATGGGCTTCCTTGACAACCAATACAAGTGCACTTGCGAGGAACCCACTACGCTATAAATCATTGTAATTTTACTGAGACCCCGAGGAAGTGGATCATGCGCTTATGGGCTTCCTTGGCAACCAACACAAGTGCACTTGCGAGGAACCCACTACGCTATAAATCATTGTAATTTTTGACAAGTAGGGCAGCAGTCACTGTGCCATTTTTCGTCATTCTACGGAGAGCGTTGGTACCTGCTAAACCCATGTAATGCATTATGCGCACTTTGTTGATGCTGTGCCTGATGACGATGAAGAATTATGGCAGAGTCCTTTGTAATTGGTTGGAAGCATTCAACAACCTACTCGTTGCGCAATTCGCATTGTGTGACGCCTGGTTACAGAATTCGCGTTGTGCGACACTTGGTGCTTATTTTAGTCTTCTACCACGCTATATTGCATATGCTAATGTGGTTCCTTCCCGACATGAAGCCTGTATAGGACCTTCTTGCAAAGCAGTTTCAAGCACCGGCATGGCTCAGAGGTTGAATACTGGGCTCCCACGCAGAGGAACCAGGTTCGAACCTCGTTCCATCCTATTTCGTTTTTTTCTTATTTCGAGCGATACTGGTTACGGACACCGGCGGCGGCGGCGGCGGACAACTACGGCGCCAAAAACGGCCGGTGAAATGATCTCATAACAGCTTTCGCTGTAATTTAGATGCGTTCTGCCCAATCAGGACAAATTCTGCAGGAAGCGTCGAAAACCATCGTCGATGGCTTCTGCATAAATTTTTATCTAGCCTTTCTCAACCGTACGGTGAATTGAACAGGCCTGCAGGCATTGACACTCAGACTCTTCTAGGTCGGTGCATATCATAGCCCCGCACTCTTGGACAGGATCTATCACGATATTCAGACGTCAAACAATTGCACGCTTCGCTCAGACTTTGCCAGCTTAGAACACATGCTCTGGCGGTGCCCCGCATTACGAGGTTACATCGTCAAAGCGGGATGCTGCGATACGCAGTCTGGATTTGGAAGCACAACTATGGGCAGTCGAGCGGGCTCGCAACATGGCGGAAAGGCTGCATATCTGCCTCGACGTGGGAGCGGCCCGCTACGTGCTAATTCTCGCCCCGCAAGACTAAATAAAAATTTTCCACTCCACCCCATTTTCCTTGAGGAGAACTTCTACTTGGGCCTAGTTGGTATTGCTTGCTGTATCACATACTGCCGCTAGTAAAAAGCACACACACAAGAGAGACACGATTTGTTGTCCTATTCGTGTCTCGCTTGTATGTATGTTTTTTACTAGCGGCAGTATGTCATACACCCCATTTTCCAACTTCTTACGTTCCCCTGGAACGTTAAATGCATACGGAAATATATTCTGGTGACATTTCCTTTTCATTGTTACTTCTCTCCATTTACGTGTCATGAAATATTAGCTAAGTACAGTGCCTCTCAATATGACTTGCAACACGGTGGCCATCGTTGAAGGGGCCCCAAGCATACACTGTAAAACAGGCAAACGTGAAATTGGTGTTGCAAATACCGGTAGTTGAAACAGTGTTTACGTGACTGATCGTTTTCTATGTCGGCGACACCGTGCATTGCTGGCGCCGCTTTGATCAGGGTCAGCATGTTGCAACTCATATTGGGCGCGACAGTACTTCATGACCTCTTTCAATGACCTATATGTCGATATTTATTTCGTGGCGCTAAAAGGACAGAACAGCGAACTATTGTGTGTTGCAGTGCAAACAGGAGATAGAAGCGCGTCTGGTACAATTGTACTGGTAAGCAAAGGCTCCTTCACGAAGCGCACGTCACAGCCTGCGAGACCGCCAGATAAGTTGAGAGCAGCACCTCAGACTGATATTCAATATATTAGAACAGGAGTTTAGACGTCATTTCCATCAGTGCACAGGGGCTGCCTGCGTTAACATGGAGCTCCATAATCTTCAAGATCTTCACTTGTTCGTAAGTATTGTTTTGATGACGTTCGCGGAACTTTTGGCGTGATTTTCTGTTCAAGGCGTTCGTTGCGCGACGATACACGTGAGGCAAAGTGAGAAACAACGCAGGATATTAAGGTAAGGGCTGCAGACACGAATACAACAGAAGATGAACATACAACGTAAATGCCGACAACACCATGTCGGCATCACTTCTCGTGCGTCCGCGTTTTCGTTCCGTACTTTATTTTGTGATGGATCACAACGAAATAGCTAACCTTCTCTCGTCCTACAGAGAAGGAAATGAAAGAAATTGGGTGCCAACTTCTTGTTGTTTGTTGTACTTGGAGTTGAGCAGATGTAGTCGCGAAGGAGTTCTCGACCCTCACATCTGCGGGGAACCTTATATAGGTGTTAAGCGGTAGGTGCTTAGGGAAAACTGACAACTAGACAAACAAGGGTTGCCGAGACTTCACGGCCCTCTTTTGAGATAAGAACACACCTACAAGTAGACTATCATCCAGCTTGGGTATATCTGCACCGTTTAGGAAAACCGGTGGGTTATCTTTAACATGGATACCATTGACAGTGACAGCTTGGCAGATCTCATGGGCCGGTGTTATATCAGTGCGTGGGTACGACATGCTAGTGCAACGAAGCGCGCAGATAAACTGCCATACTGGGCACAAAGAACGCCGCCTCGGCAGCAAGTAAGCATCTCAAAACGCTGAAACGATGAGAAGTGTTGTAAAGGGTGTTGTTCACGTTGTACATAACAGGCGCATGAGATGACAGCAAAGAGAGCAAACCCGCTTGCGTTAGTTAGGGCTTGATGAAATATTAGAAAATGCTAGCTTACATTTATTATCAGTTGCACGAAGACCGACGCATGCACACAAAAGCTAAGGAGAGGAGCTCTAACGCAACTATAGATATTTAGGGCACAAGAAATCTCACCACAACGGTTTCGAGGATCGAGACCGACATTTAAAGGGAAAGAAACGGGGTTGAAAACGTTACGTCAGTGCTCCATCGGAAGAATTTGTAGCTGCTTTCATCGTGTTCGGAGTTTGGAGCTCGCCGGTTGTTTAGGAACTCACAAAATGACCGATCCCTCGCGGTGTCTTCCCTAGGTTACTTTACACGTTACATTAGTAACGCCTGCTACATTGGTTAAATATCAATATTCATTCTTCTTTCCTTAACTTATAGAATGCGCGAAGCGCGGGAAACATGCTTTCTTCTGACACTTAACTACAAAAGTATTTTCACCTTGCTAATGATGAGACCGTTGGCGATCAATTGCGGCGAGATTTATATGTTAAGCATGGAAAGGTTTCGCTAAAGTTACGGGGTCGCAATAAAGGCAGCAATCAAAATAATTGTAAAAGAATAAAGTCTTTATGACGATTGTAAGGCAGCGTTGCACATGCGCGTGATCGATGGCCACTGGCATACCCTTGCGAACTGCAGAGTTTTCAGTGAGAATGCAACAAGGTTTAGCGAACTAGCTCAGGCCGACCTTTGTGCCTTCCAATAAATTATCTCCCTCTCCTTCGCAGCAAGGTTCATCAAATTTGCAGAGCAAAAAGAAAGGTATCGCTGAATAAAGTACCGATATGTGTTGCTGATTACAGCCAAAAGTACTGACAACCCCGAAGAAAAGCAGTACTTGCCAAATTTATTACGACAAACATATGAAAGAATTGCAGGGTAATACTTGCATTTGAGCGAAAGGCACTGCCAAACGTCCGGAAATAGTCCGGTCATTTATGGCCTGAACCTTTCAGAAACACATTGTTCGTGATTGCGACGTTCGGACACTTTGCAACAAGACAGTGCAATGGCTGGTATTCAGTTAGCGAAAGAAGATAGAACGAATTTGTGTTACGGGGAGCCCATTATGAAAACTGCCCTTTCGTGTACACAAAAGATATAGGGGCTTAGTGGATTGATGTAGGAGCGTAATGGTTATGCGCTTATGCGTAAAAGAACGTGTCACTGCCGGTAGGTTGTCCATGCTGCAACTTAGCAATGAGTGGGGCCTCACGCAACCACATACAACTTATTTGGACATGATTTTTATTAATAATGTATGGGGTTTAGCCTTACAAAACCACGATATGATTATGAGAGACGCCGTAGTGGACGGCTCCGGAAATTGCGACCACCTGAGGTTCTTTAACGTGCACCTAAATCTACGTACACGGGCATCAAACATTTTCTTCTCCATCGAAAATGCAGCCGCCGTGACTGGGATTCGATCCCGCGACCTTCGGGTTAGCAGTCGAGTTCCCATAACCACTAGACTATCGTGGCGGCTCGACATAATATTTATTAAAATTTCTTTCAGACTGCTATGTGGGAAAACTGCTGGCTAGTGGTCACAGCTTGCTTGGCGGTGTTTTGCTTTACGTCGTCGGTGTTGCGACTCTTCATAGTGACAAGCAGGAAACAAGAAAAGAAACTGCCGCCAGGCCCAAGAGGGCTCCCGATGCTCGGCTACTTGCCTTTCATACGGAAGCCATACCACGAGGCATTCAAGGAACTCAGTGATAAGTATGGTCCCATTGTAAGGTAGGTGCACGAAGAATGATGGCTCGAATGAGGCACGAACCTTGAACCTATGCTTAAAAGTTTGCTTGGAAGTTGAAAGGAATCAAGCTGCCCTGTAGAATGACGGCGACGTTTTGAGGTCCGAGATCAACGCAATAAACATAATGAATGCGAAAAAAATTCTCGAGACGACCCTAATGCTTGACTCAGGTGTCTGGTTGTGGCACCGGCACATATAGCGTTAGTGTGCTCTGTTGTGTATATTCCTTGGGTTAACTTCGTGTTGTGCGCGCTGCCGAAGCGGATCTCTAAGGTCACGGTTGAGATCTGCTCCACCAAGTGCAGCAACGATTCCAGCTGCTAAAAATCTTTCAGTGAGCTTAATCAACTCATCTTATTTACCTATCTTGACAGTTAATTGGCTCTTAAGTCAGTTTCTGCTCCGTTATCATATTTATTTAATATAGCTCTTAACTTGAACGACAACTATCGAATAGATAGATAGATAGATAGATAGATAGATAGATAGATAGATAGATAGATAGATAGATAGATAGATAGATAGATAGATAGATAGATAGATAGATAGATAGATAGATAGATAGATAGATAGATAGATAGATAGATAGATAGATAGATAGATAGATAGATAGATAGATAGATAGATAGATAGATAGATAGATAGATAGATAGATAGCAATCCTTAATGATATTCCCGGAGATATTAGCCTGGTTTATTGCCTGGCTTGCTACTCCAGGAGTCGGGTGATGACTATGATAGATACAACGATAGCATATACGCACAAATAATACGTACGGTGACAAACACACCTATGTAAACAAAAGAGTCATTCACAAACTTTCGTCAAGTCGAGTGTTCCTCATAAACCCCAACAGCGTTTTTGTGTTGCGCATCGCAAAAACGCTGCTTGGCCACGGGCCGAGAAGGTGCCGCAGCTACAATCCCAAGCCGCGTTGCAAATGATGTGCTGCCTTCGGTATCTGTCAGTCTGCGTCTTAACGGGAACAGTCACGCAGCCACATGCACATGCGTATGTGGACGCATGAGCGAACGCGACATGGATGCGATTCAGGTCTCGGCGGTGCAACACGTTCTGCGGAATACTCTTTTTGTACTGCCAGGTTTCTTTGTTCTCAAGTGCATAGTTAGTTTGTGCTGACTCAATGTGGTTGCAGTGGCTCAGTGTCGTTGTGCGACCTGCTATGTGGTATTTGCAGGCTCCGACTCGGATGTAGGGAAGTCGTGGTACTGAATGACCTCAACTCTATCAAAGCGGGGCTCACGAACTCGGACGTGCTTTATAGGCCCAAAGATTTCATCTTGGGTTATCTGGGAGTAAAAGGTTAGAAATGTTTCGTCTTGTAGCACTCGCCTCCTAACTCTTTCGCTTTCGTGCAACTGCGGCTGCTACTCATGTTGCGGAATTCTACTTCTAATTTTCAACTCACTTATTGTTGCCTTTAAAAAAAGGCATCACGTCACTAAATGGAGAACCATGGCAAGTGAACCGGAGTTACTGCTTCCATTCTTTAAGAAACCTTGGATTCGCTAAGAAATCTATGGAAGCCCACATTCAAGTAAGCGACTATTTTTCTTAAGAGTGGTGTTCTTAGGGGAACGTTGGCTGGCATTTTCGGTATCATTGCCCGTTGTAGTCATTCTGCACAAAATGCGGCCGATCCCGAGGATATGCAATACCAGCCTGACCTGTTGACTTATGAGGACCTCTCTCCCGATACAGGGGTACAGGGCGCAGTTTTAAGCATAGCGTGTGCGCGCTTCACAGCGTTGGGAAGTTGTGGCGCGATAACAATTCATAATTATCACCGACGGGGCACCTTTCCTTTCTGAGAAATCCGTATTGATTTCCTTGTATTTGTGCTAAAAAAGGGTGGAATATAATTTTCTATTTGATGAGCCTTCTTCTCCTTTGAGGGATTCCGAAGAAGTGTTTTGGTACCGTTTGTCATGGTGTTTAGCAGCTCCGCTGGCAAATCGCCTTAGAAGGAACAAGTGTCCGTGGATTTCTTTTTCTTCGCGTTGATTTTTGAACAGCATGATTGCGATATTCGACACTTTGCAACAAGCCAATGAAACATATTTTAGGTTGTTATTCTGTTAGCGGTAAAAGAGAGCGAATTAGTGTTGTGTAGCCCCTTTCAACATAAGACAGTTTAAACGGGAGCCTCTAGTGTTGTATTGCTGAAGTTTGCATCGCTTGACGTTTCAGTCATTGCGATTATTTCTGACAGGAAGAAATAAAATGCTTTGTGAATCTCCTCGCATCCGCCGAGGGACAACCTATGGCGGTCGCTAAGAAGCTGGCTGCCAGCGTGTGCAACAACATTTCTGCTTTGGTGTTCGGGCAGCGATACGAGCTCAATGACCCCAGGTGTCACTATATCGAGGGATTAGTGAGCACATTTATGCGCTACGCAAGTGTTCTGTCGCTACTGGACTTCCTGCCAACAGTCCGCTCAGTGTGCAACTACATCCCATACACGAAGATCTGCATCTTGAACGACGTAATGAAGAATATGAAGCAAGCTATCAGGTGAGCGCTGCAGTGAAATGTGAAGGACGAAGAGTATAGTGTCAGTAGTGACAAAGGAGGTTTAAAAAAAAATTCTGGAGTGGAAATTTTCACAAGGTCTTAGCAACAGATGTGCAACCAGCCTCTGTCTGGAGTTTACCTCAAAAGCGTGGTCTTATGTGCGATACCCGATCTGAGATAAAGTGAACTTCTCCTGCTAACGTATAAATATTTTTATAGTTTTAGGCTAGCGTTCACCTTAGTACAATGAAATCACTTTATCACTTTGTAAGATACTGCTGTTCCCGACAGAAGTAACACATCTGGATTAGTATTGAAAAAGTACCGAGTGTAAGCACCGAAAAAACAGAGGGACTGCTTCTGGTATCGGAAACACCGATCACTAAACCACGAAAAATCAGCGAATTGCGAACGCATAGTTGATATTCTTAAAGACACGTACACCATTTCATTTGCATAAAGATTATTGTTACTTTTTTATGTGTATGTCGCAGGACGGAAGTGAAAAAACGAGAAAAGAACATGGAAAGTTATTTTGAAAGAGACTTTATCGACGGCTACCTGAGGAAGACTGAAGAAAACAAGGGAACTAACTCGCATTTTAACCGTACGTACTGCTTATTACAATACTGCGTCGGCGCTTGCTGAGAGCAGGCACTTTATTTTGCTTGCCTATAAAGAAATGGAAAGTTTTGTATGTGTGTGTATGTGAGGTGGCTAGGATACGTGGCTCTCTTTTTGTATGCGATTTTCATTATTTAAGAAATATATGATACTGTGCTTTCTCAAAAAAAAGCAATGTAAAAAAACATTACGTTTTTCATAGAACGTTTTCTTCTCTTTTGTTTGTTTGCTGTTTGAAGTCTAACCAGGCAATATAATTGGGGAATATTAATGTCGAAAATTACTACTCGGTAGCAGTGGCGTGGTACCTTCGAAAGTAGAATTGTGTAGGGATTATACATGGCTGGAACACTTGGTGTCCTAACACAAGTACAGATGGTTCGCCTCTATTTGGGGCGCTAACAAAACAGCAGGAATCTGTGAGTAAATAAATAGTCGATCTTGGCCTATATTTGTAGTGATTAAATGTTACCAAAAGGTAATTTATCTTTCCAATCTCTGAAGAGCCAGCAATTCTGTCGACGTGACATAGTGGTGTCAGGACTGAGTGATTATTCCTATTTTAGTGTTTTTCATTGAACTTAACTTAAATAAAGAAAGTGTTGTCGCCATTTCCTGGCGACGGCTACCCCTTTTCACTTGGTCATTCGTACAAAATCTTTTCTTCGTTTCTCGAGGAAGGTTATACGGAGATCAAAAGTTATAAATGTAAGTCAACGGAAAGTCTGTCTGTCTGCTATTGTTCTTTTTTCTTCTTTTTGTAACATCTCTTTTCTTTCATCTTTCACTCCCCCTTCCCCTTCCCCCAGCACAGGGTAGCCAGCCGGTCTGAGAACTGGCTAACCTCCCTGTCTTTCTTCTCCTCCTCCTCCTCCTCCTCAACGGAAAGCCATGGATAGTGGGTTAGGTATTGTATAAGTGGGCCGCAACTTCTGCAGAAGGAATAACCAGTAAAAACAAGTATTCCAGTCCGTCGATCATTGTGTATTGGTGCGCTCCTTTTTCTCCCGCGATCCGAAACCGTCAATGTTTGTCACTGACCCAATTTATCGCACGCTTACTTCTGTTTAAGATGTATGAGCGAGTAAGTGCGCAAACGATTTTGAAGAATCTTGTCTCTCGAAGTCCCTCGAGAGATTGAATGAAGTGTTGTTATCCAATAAAAATTTGTCTTTCAGATTATTATTCCCAATTTTGGAGTTCCTATAGCGTCGGAAGGCGCTTTTTAGTCTGATTTTTCATTTGTGTCTGTTTAATGTTGCGTCAGTTCCTATAAGTATTTGAGCTATGCTGGCAGCTGATGCGGTCTCACTGTTTATGTCACCTTCACATGCCTTTCTATCTCACTACTGACAGCAGATTTTGACTCTTTGATAATTACACAACCAATGATGTGACATGTGTCTATCCTTCTCTCTCTCTCTTTTACTCCCCTATTCCCCCTCCAAATGTGTAGGGTAGCAAACTGGACGCATTGTCTAGTTAACCTCCCTGCCTTTCCTACATTCCTTCTCTCTCTCTCTACACAACCAATGCTTCGCGTTAATTGCAGTGGATCATTTGGAAGGAAACGCAATCAACCTGTACGGTGCGGCCACTAACACAGTGCGGGCCGCCATTCTGTGGAACTTGTACGTCGCCGCGAGTGACCCGGACGGCATGCAGGCTCAAGTGCAGCAAGAGATTGACACCGTGATCGGCCGCGAGAAGCCGATCGAATGGGAGGACAGACGTAGTCTACCTTACACCATGGCGTCTGTCCTGGAGACTCTACGGTGGAGGACAACGGCGCCTATTGGAATACACAGGATGTGAGCGGTCTCTTGCACCTATACCATAAGAAGCAACTTACGGCTTCGTTAAAGTTATCGATCGTTAATAACGGTGCACTGCTGAATGCAACATGCATATACCGATAAGACAAACAGAATATGTTGATCACAATACCTTAAATATCATACGACAACGTGGCCGTTCGTTCTCGTAATTCTGAAATGGTATCAGGTTGTCTGTTAGATTGAATATGTGACATGCGAAATTGACTTCATGTAATACTTCACCTTTTAAATGCGAAGCATTCCTAGCGAACCTTTGGCACTTTGAGCGCATCCATCCATCCATCCATCCATCCATCCATCCATCCATCCATCCGTCCGTCCATCCATCCGTCCATCCGTCCGTCCATCCATCCATCCATCCATCCATCCATCCATCCATCCATCCATCCATCCATCCATCCATCCATCCATCCATCCAATCCAATCCAATCCAATCCAATCCAATCCAATCCAATCCAATCCAATCCAACCCAATCCAACCCAATCCAATCCATCCAATCCAATCCATCCAACTCAATCCAATCCATCCATCCATCCATCCATCCATCCATCCATCCATCCATCCATCCATCCATCCATCCATCCATCCATCCATCCATCCATCCATCCATCCATCCATCCGCCTCATAGCCATAAAATACAGCATAGAAATACTCGCCGACTGCTTCGCATGAATCCGGTTCCAACAGCGTGTGGGATCTGCCGAATTTTCTTTGAAGCTTGAAATGTCATGGACGTAAGCGATCCAGATATATGGGTATGGTAAACTCCGCGTAAACAAAGAAATAAAATAAAATGCGATTCACTTGCCTTAAAGGAGTGGTGTCAGAAAATTTGTGAACCTGTGTTTTTTGCTCGTAACGGCTGCTGACTCGTTAAAAGCGGCAACGAAACTCATTTGCGGCAGCGCGAGACGAATGTTAAATTATATGCTCGAATGAAGGAGGGAAGATTATTTTTAAGGGCTTGTTTTTCGTTGTTTGACATAATATTATCGTCTGTCTGTTAGTAATCATTAATTATATGCTTGTATGTTACGACCGGAGGCAGTTTCGATTTCGAAGAGCACTCCGTGGCCCCATGACGTAGTCGGCCTACTCGTTAACAAATACTATCAGGTGACCGCGAGAGCCGGTGACGTCAACTGGCCAGCTTCTGCCATGCTGTCAGCGCTGCTGTTTTGTCTGCTGTGTTGAGCATGGTGTTGAGCGTTGCGAGTGCTTGTTTCCTCGATCGTCAAAGTTGCTTATCTAGTGCGGCGATGGACGAAACAACTGGGAGGAGTGTAAAAATCAGTCAGAAGAGCTCGATTCACTTTGCGAATCTCGCCGGTAGCTGCAATTTTGTTCTTGTCGTCGTCGTCCAATTGAGGCGGCGTTTTCTGTGAGGCTTGGAGTAGCCGCAGCATTAGACGTGCTGAAACGTTTTCGCTCCGATCATTTGTAAAGTAGCAGGTGGAGAAGTGAAGAAGGAAGCAGTGAGATCACTCACTGCTTCTGGATCGCTCTGTAACAGTGTTTATGCGTAACATGCAAGTGACGTGATGTACGCTTTACGTACTCGTATTTATACCGGGCAACGCCGTGTTCTCAAGGCATACCAAACCCACGTACGCACGTCGGAGGGCCGAAGCAGTTATCTGTCCACTACGCAATATGATCCCGGCAGTAGAGAGCCTTGGTTCGTCTGTAGACTTCCTAACGTTTGCGGATACCTGGTTACCGGAGCTGTTGACGGCTGCAGCAGTAGCAGCAGCCGCGGAGCCCGCAGCGACATCATGTGGCGTTTTGTCCGCCTACAATAATTCTTGTTCTGTTTTTTCCGTCGTGCTGCTGTTCTTGTCAAGAAAAAAAGCAATGAGAATGCTGTGAGTTGCTGATTATCTCACTGCTAAAGCTTTACACAGAGCCAGTAAGCGGTCGCTGCAATGTTGTTTTGTAGGTCTCTGGTTAGGCTATGTATCATCAGGTGTCGCTACCAGCGTTGTCCGTCTCCGCCTCGGGTACACGCCTCCGGTAACCCGGCCAGAACTCGTGACGTAAGGTGTTTACAAAAAGGCACCGCTCGATGACATCATCGCTCTTTGCTTCTATTTCCGATTCGGCACATTCATGAACTTCAAAACTCAATTAAAATACTTTGTAGGCTGTATTTGCGGCTGATATCGTACAGATGGCGCCTATATGCACCCATTAGTGTGATTCAACAGTCAAACTGTGTCTGAATTTGTGTCACTACTCCTTTAAAGGAGCTGAATGTTCCTCATTCTTCCTTGTGGAAGGTGGCAGGTACCTTCTCGTTTGAAAACAGCCTGTTAAAACTTCTAACAAAAAATGTTAACTCAAGCACTTAGGACAGCATCGCCTTTAAGCTGTGTCAAAATCTTTTGTAACCTACTTTGGCCTTCAGATTGCCGGAGCCATTTTCTCCTGGCTTTTCGTTTGCCTTGTAGCACCATGAGTGACACCGAAATTTGTGGATACCATATCCCTGCCGGAACCTTCGTGATAGCCAATTTGTGGAGCCTGCACAATGACTCCGCCCATTGGTGCAACCCGTTTCAATACGACCCGACACGATTCCTGAATTCTGATGGCACAGAGCTCGCTGAGAAGCCACTGGCTTTCCTGCCTTTCAGCGTAGGTAGGTATAAAGTGCTATATTTGGTTCCTGTCAACTTGCTTTCTGCTCACAGGTTCACTGGTAAATCTTGCATTTAAGGTGAATCTTGCGCTGGTAAATTTCGCACCGGTGAATCTGGCCTTAGCCACTTTCCCAACTGCTTTTCGAGCTATATTCTGAATTGTAAGATGTCTCTTTTACCACCAAGAGTGTTTTAGGGAGTTTTCGGCATGCGAAGCTAAAATCTACTGCTCGAAGAGGGTGACATTAGTTACACAGTAAATCAACATATGTTTGGTTAATGAAAAGCCCTTTCAGTTATTTGGTGCTTAAATAACTCAAGCTAATATAACCAATCGCTAGATTACGCAGAAACGCGTAGTTATAAATTATAACTCGCAAAACTCGCAAAAGCGGCTTCCGCACCCATCTGTATGCGTAGATGTTCATGTGTAAATGTTTGCGTCACTATGTTGCCTAATGAGTAAACAGTGCTGTCCTCAGACATTAACTTCTTTTTAGCAGCAAGCATGTGCAAATTTTCGCAACTAAGATAGGCAAACTATCTGCTTACAGGTAGGCGCGCTTGCCCAGGTGAGACGCTGGGCCTTATGGAAATGTTTTTGTACGTGGCCACGTTGCTTCAACACTTCCGGGTACTTCCAGAGAATGGCAAGGTCATCTCTCTCGAACCAAGGAACGGTTTTATTGCTGTGGTCAATGACACGCAAAAACTACGCTTCGTACGACGATGAGTGAATGTACTCTCGTGAAGAAATTTTCAATGAGAACAACAAGAATGTTGGTGAACGTTGATCTACTGAAATGCTTGGAATCGTCCAATCTACTTATCGCACTTAACAGAAGAGAGCTATTAATAAAAATGTTTTAAAAGTTATTTACCCTTCTGAATGTGAAACTAAAGAGAGAGACAGTGTGAAATACACGGTTCAGTGGATGCCAGCGCACGTGTGCGCTGTGAATGACTCGAAAGTAAATAAAATTGCGAAATATTTATCATGCATCGTTGATAAAAACAGTATGTATAAGCACAGTCTGAACGACCTATCGGAGTCCACAATTCCATGGGTCCATGCTGTCATATGGATACATGGGATAGTGGCCTTTTGACGGACCCTGTACATCGACCCAGGTTGACGCTCTTAACACATCTACGCTCGTAGCCTGCGTGCAAGTTATCAGAGGAAGAAGCAGTTCGTAACTCTACTGTACTGTAGATAAAGTATGTGACGTGATAATTTTTCAGACATTTGCTGCGAAAGCAAACCATGAATGGGTGTTATAATGACCCACTGGGAGTCACTTCGAATGATTGCGATGCGATATGACTACAAAGACCTTAGCGAAATACGCTCAAGAATGTATCACCCTGTCGGTTTCTGCTGTGTTGTCCTCCTCTATGTTCAACAAACAAGCCCAACTGGTCGTCAAAAGCTCAGTGCGAATAAAACAGGGTAATAAGAAGAAAGGCACAACGGCATCACAGCACTGTTTATTCGCGCTTTGCTTTTGAGGAATTACGGACCAAATCACCCAAATCAAGGTCTGACAGCAAACATTCAGTCGGCTCGACTTCAGTTCTAGATTATCGGGCCCTTTTGTCTGTAACAGCATGAATCCGCGCTCTCCTGCCGCTATCGTTTCCTCCGTCGAATGTATGTCGCGCCGCATCCCATTATTTTCGTTTCAAGATACTTCTACCAGAAATCAGCCTTCTGTTCGGCCATCTGAGACCACGGTAAACGGACTACGAAAATATCTAGAGCCGAGTGGAGAAAATAAGCCCGGATCTTCAAGGACTGCTTGTACGTAAGGCTTAACCTGGGCAAAAACATCCCAAACGCGGCGAACAGAAGTAGAGACTTCGTTCCTATCCGTACAATGACGGAGTTTTATTAAAGACATCGTACACTGGTAACCACGCTGTAGCCCTCCGCCGCTCTTTCAAGAACACATGACCGTTATGTCAATATTCCTTTCGTGTCCCTGAAAACATAGTAAAAAAGTGTCAAGTACTGGGTGTTGTAGGGGAAATATGAGTGCAGCAACAGCTCGTGTGATACAAATGTACAGGTAAGCAACTTCTAGCTCTTACACGAAGGGCTTGTCACTGATTACAATCCGGATATACCACCAGATAAGTTGCGAACGGCTCCTCGTACCGACACGCAAGGGTACAGAACAGTACTTCCCACATGTCATTTGCGTCAGTGTACAGATGCTCTCCGCGCTAACATGGTGCTCCGCAATCTTCAAGATTTTCACTTCCTCGGAAGTACCTGTTCTGTTCTGTTTTAACTGGCTTTCTGCGGAAAGGTTGAGGTTTAGTTCACCTCGGCTACTCCATTTCTATAAGTTCTGCAGCGTAAGCTTAGTTTTTATGATTTCCTCTAAATGATGTCGTTACGCGACGGTACACAAGACGAAGATCGTAAAGGTAAGTAAGGCTTGAAAACACGAACACTACGGAAGAGGAAGAGACAACGTAAACGCCGCCTATATCGTGTCAGTTTATCTTCCCGTGCATCCGCCGTGTTTCCGCCTTAGTTTATTCTGTAATGACTCACTACCAAATATTGAACTTTCTGCCATTTTGCAGCAAATGAAATGAAAGAGACTTGTTTTTAACGATGTACTCGGAGTGGAGAAAAAGTAATCGTGAGCATCAGGAACTACAGCGTATCTTCGGGGCACACTCTAAGAAAAAAAGAGTCAAAAGAGGGTCACGGCCGCGTGACTCTCTTCGGGTGTCCATTTGACCCCTTTTGGAAGGTACAGGCAGAGAAAGAGAGTTCGCAATTCGACTGGAGTCACGGGACTCTCCTGAAGCGTGTTTCGATTGGCGGCGCCGCCGTATTCGCAATGCCCATAGACTGTCGCGCCACAGAGCGGAATCGAGGAGCGTCCTCTCGAGGAGGGTTAGTAGACGACAAAATGGCGGCACTATGCAGTCGCTCCCTTGTTCGGCTGTGCTAGGCTCAGTGTTAACGCGTTGGTAAGAAAGGAACACTACGACTTTGCATGTTCCCTGCGTCAGTGAACAAACCGGGCCCTCCGTGACACGAGAAATCTGATTCGTTCTTGCGAGAAGCGAAGTTTTCGTGAAAATACGTGGCAACTCGCGCTTTCAATGCTAGCCCACAGTGTACACATACTATCAGCTTCGCGAGGCTTACTGTAGCCACGTAGGTAAGTTAAATGTTATCGTCTGACATATTCAGTTGAAGCTCATCCTATTTTACTTGTAGATATAATTGGTCAGTGTTTCTTGTAGTGCATGAGTCCCATAACACTGTACGCGGGAGGGAGGTCGCGCGGGCTCGCGATGTGCTCATGTATAACTGAGCGATCTCAAGTTGGCGATACATTAAAATAGGGCCTCTATCCTTTGTCAGCAAAGCGCTGTTAGGAATCGTGCGAGCGACGTTTCAATCATTCGAGGACGCGTCTGCTCGACGCCTTTCGTGTGAGCGAACGCTTTCCATCCACGCCGTCCTTCGCCAGTGTGTTGGTGGTGTTGGGTTTCATAGCCACCGCTGCGCCGCTTGTTTTTGTACGTTTGTTGATAGGTGGCAGCACACTGCAAGCGATTTGCTTGTTGACCGGTCTGAGAGCAAAACGTTCTCCGCGCCCAGACGTCTCTCTAATTGTAAACGTGGTGACGCGGAGTGGTCGAAGTCGTTCGGCGGAGGAAATTCTTCAGATTGCTTTCAGCAGTGATTTTGAAAGAAACCATCTTGACGACGAGGATTTTTCACTGGACGTAGAAGACTGTGAAAGCACCGAGAGATAGCGACGATGAACCACCAGCTGCTAACTCACGACGAGCGAGTTGCACTTCACGTCCCCTCGTGCGTTAATGTTCTTTCACGCTCGTAACTCGTAAGTCACTTTGGTTGTATTTAATGTGTAATATCCTTGCGCGAGATCAAAATAAAAGCATAGTTCCTCTTGTGCATTGCATGTATCACAATTATTGTGGATATTATGGAGCGCCGCATGCCGCCAACACGCTAGAGCTCGACCAGTGAAGCGAAATGTTAGAGCGATGGAGCGTGCAGTCACGGCCACAATTCACGCCTCTCGGCGAACTTCTTCGACGTTGCGAAAAGCATACGTGTTTATTCTTTTCGATATTCATGTTTCGATCGTGCTGATCGAACCTGCAACATGCGAGTGAAGTACACACGGCTAGAGTCTCAGCATGGCTGTGACACAAGCGCTACTGAATGGCATGTTAAATGCTTGTGTTCCGTTGAAGACGTAACTCCGCGTTTCCGACTGCGCAAGTAATGACGAAGGAGTATTATCGCAGAACACTTTTATGTTTGCAAGCCATCATCACGCGCAGCAGCGATGGCGCTACTCGCTGGCGGCCTACTACTGCGGCAAATCCGTCAGGCAGGCTCGGTACGTACTACCTCGGAGTGCCGTTCAGCTCATACGTCAATTCTAGTTCATACAGGTTTATGTAGCACGCACAGGATTTCGCAAAGCATCGTTATGCACGGTAACGGAGCTGAAATATAACCTTTCACTTCGCAGCAAATAATTAGGTGCCGAGTACTTAGCACTTTCCATGGTTTGGGAAAGTATTTTAGTCCCATATCCATTTCAGCGCAGCTCATAACCTCATCCGGTGAAAGTGGCATGGTCCGTACGTCCGCACGTCCTATCTGTTCCTATGCTAACAATCGGGTTCACCCTCCTCCTGGCGCCATCTTGCAAAGCACGGCGCGCCACCTATAGTTCGTGGGCATTGCGAATACGCCATACATATCGCGCGCTTGCCCTTTGGCGCCGTTGTGGCGCGTTGGCTCGACGACGGAGGCGAGGCAACGCGCCACAACGGCGCCGGGGTGGCGTGCTGCTTCTGTTTTCCTCTCGGTCTTCTCGTCTCTTGGAATGCGTTGCGTGTTGGTTGCGCGGGTTGTGTGTCTGTTCATGCGCGTCTTCGGTGGTGTTGGTGTTGACGCCGGCTCCGTGCACGAAGTGACGCGGTGACGCTTGGTGGACGGAATATTCCTGGAGCTGCGGACAGGAACAACGGGCGCCAGTTAACGGTGAGTGTACTGCTTTCGTAGGTACTAATTATAAAGCTTTAGCTGGGCGTCTGCAGCAGCTCTGCGGAAGTTATCTACCAGCCATTTCCAACAGCAGCCTGTGTCCGCAGGGCTGTTGCGGATGCCCAACTAAAGCTGTCAGTTAACGAGTTGCCACCGCTATGCGCGTTGCTGTGCAAGCTGCCTTATAGTGAGCGATGCAAACAATTATCAAGGGTCATTTTTTGCCGATCGCACGTTTTGTCTGCGCTACTGAATGTGCAAGATGTCGTTTTGAGATGCACTTTAGTCTACTTCATAACATTTCCACCAACCTTGATTGTGTAGCGTGCTTCGGCGCGTGGGAACGTGAAAAAAAAAATGCCTGTGTACAGAACGCTCAGACGCACTATATATAATGGTTTCTGTTGGCTTAAAGGCGGTGTTTTGAGGTGCAGATATAGTACGGCGCTTCCAGAACTATAGTGTACTAGAATATGGGGTAGTGTGTAGTGTGTTCAGACGCCCCCTCTCGCCATGCATCGCGTGAAGCGGCGCGCGTGGACAAAAAGCCGATCCGCGTGGCGGCGCTGCCGTAGCATGGGCTGGCAGGATTGTCTGTGTAGCTCTGCCGCTCTGCCTTCTCGGACGCCTCGCAGTGACCTGTTGCTTGTGTTCGCGCTCGCTTAGCGGAAGTTTTTCTGGCGATTGCTTTGCTGGCCATGCGACAGTGAAGCAATGCCGAGTCGTCGGCGGCAACGACACTGATTTGCACCTGGGTGCGAAACAGGTTATCATTGGAAAAAAGGTGAGCAGCCATCGCTTTTCGCTGTTCCAAAAGACGAAGCACGGAGAAAACTTTGGGAGCGCAATTTACATCGTAAGGACAGGACCCTGGACGAAAGCTGCTCTGTATGTGAGCTGCACTTCGAGCCGTTATGTGTGATCAAACTACGTGCGCGTTATAAACGGCGAAGAAGTTCGCGTACCCCGTGGGAGACCAGAGCTGACGCCGGACGCCGTGCCGACGTTACTGCCCAATGCCCCAAGTTACTTGTCAATGAAAGCGTCGCATCCAAGACTTCCGAGAAAGCGGAAGAACTCTGCGGTTGATTCTACAATCTCCATGAAAACTGCAGCGCCCTGTACTGACGGTGAGGCCACTGATTCAGCTCCGTCGGCTCCACGCGAGAAGTCAAGAGTTGACGATTTGGACAATGCTGTTGAAGCAGGGAACCTAGACTTGGTGGAGCGCATACTCCAGAGGATTCTATCTGATCACAAAGAATACGTGGAGCAGAAGAGTGATGATCGGCTCATATATTATATGTCCGGTTATGTGGCACGAAAGTTCCTAAAGCGAAATGACATGCACAGAGTGTAGGAACGTTCTCTTACCACAGCTAAACCGGCAAAAATTGCGAGTTCACATAGCTTTGTGACAGAGGTGGGCTTCTCTACCCGTCTGACTCCTTATTTGAGGCAGTGAAGAAGCTAGAGGACATATTTACCACCTTTTTCAGCAAGCAAGAGCTGTGCAGCAACAGCGTTGTTGATGTGATGCTGCTCGCAAAAAAGCACTTTGACTGTACCCTAGGCTGCAGCCAATATACAGACCTCCTGACCGCAGCAGTGGTAAAGTTTTATGTGCTGACGCGACTTCATTTTTTCGTGAAGGGTATCAACCAGTCTCGAGAGGCGAAAAAAAAAAAAAAGCTGCATGCGAAAATCATTCGATGTTCATAAGGGTGCCACCGTGATCAGTGGTCATGAACATGATAACTCTTCGGAATGGCGACTAATTTGATCAGTGTTTCTGCTCACTGCAGTGTGCGCGCACGTAAATAAACAGTTTCTTTTTACAGTCCGGCAGTGGTGCCAAGTGATGTTTCCTTTTGACTGTATGCAAAATCCCGGCCACGGCGGCAGTATTTCGGCGGGCGCGTAATGCAAAAACGTTAAAGGACCCAAGGAGGTAAAAATAATTCGCAAGTTTTCCACTATGGCGTGCCTTGCAGTCTAATGGTAGTTTTGTGACCTAAGCCAGATAATTACGATTGCATGAGGCAACTATCAACAAGAACGGTGCCGCGCGTAACGAAGAAAGTCGAAGCTGTCGCAGGGTGCAGGCTACGACTCGTTATAGTGATATTTTAACAAAAACCTTCAGGGTTCATAGATGCTTCTTCGATACATCGAGCTTCCTAATTTTTTATTCGTTCATCGACCGAGCTTTAAAGAAACTGCAGGGAGTTTTGTTTCCCCAGTTATGACTGATTCGCTGTCGTATGCTAGTCCCTGTTTTTTCATTCGGACTGCGTGTTTCAGCTTTATTGCATTTCGTTTTGTTTTGAATGCATGTACGACCACACCCATTCAGAATGCTTGTCGCTGACGTGTCAGCAATTAAACACATAAGGTTATTAAGCGCGACGTATCAAAGCACGGAAGCGCATCAGGAGCAATGGAACGCATATGCATACGTAAACGCGACGCCCAGCCAGTTATGTAAGCAAAGGGCGGACCTACCTCAGATCCTGTGGGCCTGTCCAAAGGCGGTCCGACAGGGTCGCGAAATTACTAATGATGAGCAGTGGGAGACGGTGCCGCTCAGCACAGATCCAGAGGAACAGCTCTGGGCAATCAGACGGGCCGAGGACGCCGCCAGGACCCAAGGGCTCCTGGTTGACGCCTATGTGTGGCACCCACACCACTGAGGCCGCCGGATTCTAATAATAAAGTTTCATCCTCCTTCCCCTCCTCGCTGAGACAGCCCTGTGGTGTATTTGTGATTTCAAGCAAGAGTACCGATAACAGCGACTAAGAGCTAGAAGTACCCAGAATTCTTACGACGAGCACCTATATGAATAAATTTTGGGGCAATATTTACGTTGGAGTGCAAGCTCTAGCTAAGCGACCTGAAATATTCTGGCCATACATGGTCTAAACGTTTCAGAAACACAAAGGACAGATTCCTTATTGTGTAAACAAGAGGGAATAGAAGTGTGACAGCTGTACGATTACGCTCACTTGAATTGGAGCCTCAGAACCACATATATGGTACCTATTTGTACATAATTCAGGATAGAGAGAGAGACAGAAGAAATGTAGGAAAGGCAGGGAGGTTAACTATACTATGCGTCCAGTTTGCTACCCTACACATGGGGAGAGGGAATAAGGGAGTAAAAGAGAGAGAAGGATAGACACATTTCACATCACACACACAGTGCCGAGTTTCACAGGCGGTCGCTCAATGAAGTTGCTTTCAAGTACCGCAGGAGGGCTCGTGTAGCTTTCTGGGCTGATGTGCTGCGCGACCAGGCTCCTAAGATCTTTCCTAATTTTCTTTCAGGACGTGCTGTGGGAAGGCAGCTGGCCAGTGGTCACAGCTTGCTTGGCTGTCGTTTCTGTTGCGTTGTTCGCGTTGGGGCTTTGCATAGTGACAACAACGAAACGACAAGAAAAGAAATTGCCACCAGGCCCAAGAGGATTCCCAATATTCGGCTACTTGCCTTTCATACAAAAACCATACCACGAAGCCTTCAAGGACTTGAGTGAAAAGTATGGTCCCATTTTAAGGTAGGTAGGTGCACGAATAATGGCTTGAATGAAGTAAGAACCTTCAACATATAGCTCAAAGATTTTTTGCATGTTGAAGACATGAAAACTTCCCTGGAGAATGGCAACCGCCTTTTTAAGCACGAAATAAACAAAATAAACTCAATGAAATCGAATAAATATTAAGTTGGAAGCAGGGACGTGGCAAGAAATTTTGTTCGGAGGGGTGGGGGGTCACCCACACTTTATGTATGTTCGTGTGTGCGTTTGTATGTGTACGTGTATATATACGCAAGCAAAAGTGAAAATTTCCGGAGAGATATTGACCCCCCCCCCCTTGCCAAGCCCCTGGTAGGAAGGGGTAGGAATTTTTGGGGGGTATTGAACCCGCCCCCCCCCTTGCCCATTCCCCCTGCCCACCCCTTTCTGATAGGAAGGGGGCGGGGGAATAGATATGCACACGCATCTGCGCGTACATGCATGAGGGCACGCGACGCGGACATGATTCAGGCTCTGGCACTGCAACACGTACTGTAAAATGCTCCTTTGTATTATCACATTGCTTTGTTCTTAAAGGGCCCCTAAACCACCTAGAGGTCAAAATTTAGTTGTGGTGCTGTAGTTGTGCGGTAACGCAATAGAGGAGTTACTCGCGTTTGATGATCGTAAAGCTGCCCTCGCTCGCTTCGCTCTTTCCTTCGCTACACTGCCTTAGTGGGCTCGTCTCTACTCCTGGCCGAGTGCTCCTCTTCACTGTGCAAGATGGCGAGCGCGCGTACCTGCGAGCAGACAAACAGGTTCTTTTAACACGAAAGTGTTTTATGCCGGGGTCCACCACGGCTCCACTGACGTATTTCCGTCCCGGATATGACGTTGTAAAATATAAAGACTAACAGTGGGCAAAGAAAAAAAACCAGAAGTTCCGTCACCGGAATCGAACTTACGACCCCTCCAGAAGCACACGTTGTTGGGCTAGTCGGTTCATGTTCTTTCAGAAGCCACGGAAGTGGCTATTTCGCGCAAAGAAAACACAAGGGGAGGGTTAAGGGGAGCGCAAACTTTCGACTGTTTATTCCAAATTTACTGCAGTAGTATATATATATATGCAAACGCATGCGCAGAAAGCGAGGCAAACAACGAACAGATAATGTTTTGTGCAATGCAATACAGAGGTATAGACATGCGCAAAAGGGCAGGCTCACAACAATCGGATACCATCTTAATCGCGAAATAGCCACTTCCGTGGCTTCTGAAAAAAAAAAAAATTACGACCCCTCGCTCCGCAGCGCGCAGCGCGAGACGGCCACGGACGCCACGTTCTTCGAATGCTAACGGCGAGCTATTTATATACACCATTTGCCGGTGGCGGTACTCAGAGATCGGTGTTACAGCGCGTTTTCGTTATCACTAGCGAGATGGCGCGAAGGGCTCGAGGAGCACGCTTTAAAGGTCGCCGCCGTTGCGACAAGCGCCGGCCTCTACAGGGCGTGGTCGCTCGTGCGTGCGTTTATCTCGTGATCGCTGTGGTTCGTACGTCTGCGTTGAGATCACGAAGGTCACTTGGCTCACTGCAGCGGCCGCTTTTGCGAAAGGAGCGCGGTGCTCACGCAGAAATAAGTTACAAATGTGACAGTTCGCTCTCATCCTGTGTATGTTTCGTTCCGTGCGTCCTTTCTGCTTGAGCAGCGCGTTGCAAGTTTCGAGCTGCTTGCCGTTCTTCGCTTGAGATTACAATTTGTTGCTGTAGCATTCATTCCTTCGCCCTTGGGGCGAAAGAATGCACAACAAACGCTCAACTACGTCTGTGAAGACACGTTTCACTTTCGTGTTATACCGATTCTTATGACAGAGGGATCAGTCATGTTTTTTGGCGCTTTTATGACGTTGGCCGTGACATCAATGGTGACGTCACGGCCATCGCTGGGGAGACCTACAGGCCCGGAGAAGAGAACCGATTGTTGCTTTTTTTTTTCATATTGTGGCACGCCCGCGGCTCGTAGCGCTGCTACGTTTGCATTGCTGATCGTGACGGCCTTCAGAACTCGATGCACGCAATCACTTGAAGTGTTACTGAATTATTGGAGGTGGTTTAGGGGCCTTTTAAGTACCCAGTCAGTTTTTGATGACTCATTATGGTTCCGTTGGACCAGTGTGGATGTATGACCAGCTATGTGTCGTTCACAGGCTTCGGCTTGGATGTAGGAGAGTAGTTGTACTGAATGACCTCGAATCCATCAGAGCGGGACTCTCGAACCCGGACGTGCTTTATCGGCCAAACGATTTCATCTTGAGTTATCTGGGAGTAAAAGGTTAGAAATGTTTCAAATTGTATCACCCGCCTCGTATCACTTTTGTGCAACCACTACTGCTGCTCATCAGTCTGCGGAAATCTACTTCGGATATTCAATAAAGCACCCGCTTTTCGCTGACTTCCATTAAAACAGGTATGACGTCCCTAAACGGAGAAGCGTGGCAAGTAAACCGCAAATACTGCTTTCATGTTTTAAAGAACCTTGGATTCGCTAACATATCTATGGAGGCACACATTCAAGTAAGTTACAACTACTTTTCACTGAAGTTATTAGTGGCACGTTGATCGGCATTTTATCGTATCCTGTAGGCGTGAAATGTGGATCGATCGCTGAGCTACTGCGGTACCCGCCTGGCCTGTCAACTGATCTTTGTCCCGGTACAGAGGTACAAGGCGCAGTGGTACCAAGTTTCACAGGGGGGGGGGGGGGCTGCGATGGTAAGAGAGCGATGCGCCGCTCTTAACTTACGTAGCCATGAGCCATGTCCTTTTTTGAGAATTTTCTCTGACTTTTTAAGCGCGTTTTTTGTTGCGTCTTGTTAAGACGTGTACGGTGAGGGTACTTGACGGCCTCTTTCCTACATGACGCGGCACGTGGGCTCCGAGATCGCCTGCGGCCACATCAGAAACAGCCGATACCTGCAAGGCCTGCTTTGCTGTGCAGTTAGTGGAGACATCGCGAAGGAAAGACCAGGCGATCTTCGGCTGTTATTGACAGAAATTTGCGATTTTCCTTCAGCGAGTGGTGTAATCTTCATTGGCTCACGTTTTCTCAGAAACCTATGCTTCAGATCGGCAACGTTTTGTGACCCCGTTCAGAAAGTTGCTTTTAGCTGACAGTTTAACCGAGAGCATTGGACCTCAATAAAGTTCTTTCATCCATCCATCCATCCATCCATCCATCCATCCATCCATCCATCCATCTGCTTTGTGAATATCCTCGAATCCGCCGAGGGACAACCTATGCTGATAGCGGCGAAGCTGGCTGCCAGCGCTGCCAACAACATTTCTGCGTTGATATTCGGGCAGCGATACGAGCTCGGTGATCCCAAATGCCACTGTATTGAAGGACTGGTGAGCACGTTTATGCGCTACGGAAGCGTTCTGTCGCTACTGGATTTCCTGCCAACACTCCGCTCAGTCTGCAACTACATCCCTTACTCGAAGCTGTGCATACTGGAAGACGTTATGAAGAACATGAAGGAAACTATCAGGTAAGTGCTACAGAGAGAGGTGAAGGAAGCAGAGTATAGTGTTATTCATAAGTAGAGCTTGAGAAAGAGAAAGAGAAGCGATAAATAATAATAATATCTGGGGTTTAACGCCGTAAAACCACGATATTATTGTGAGAGACGCCGTAGTGGAGGACTCCGGAAAATATGATCAACTGGGGTTCTTTAACGTGCACCTAAGTCTAAGTACACGGGCCTCAAACATTTTAGCCTCCATCAAAAATGCAGCCGCCGCAGCCGCGATTCGATCCCGCGACCTTCGGGTCAGCAGCCGAGCGCCATAACCACTAGACCACCGTGGCGGGGCTGAGATAAGCAATAAAAGGCAGGGAGGTTAACCAGACGCAAGTCCGGCTTGCTACCCTGCACTAGGGGAAGGGATAAAGGGGCGGAAAGAGAGACAGAAGATAAGGATGGACGAAATTACGAGCACACTTGGGGAAGCACATAAAGTCTACAGGTTGTCGCACAGACCTGTTGAGATTATGTACGTCAGTAACGCTTTTGGTGCCTTCTACGAATTCGGGGCATATCTCCATGATTTTGGCTGCAGGAAATGTCCTCGACTCCAGCTGCTCACTTATCATTCTAGCCGAAACATGCACGGGAATAATCGTTTTATAAAAGCAACCAGATATAAAAACCAATAATTTACTGCAATGAGGCACTACTGATGTTAGCATTGCTAGCAAAATGCACCCCTCGTTGCGTGCTTTCGTGAATCTAAAAAGAGCTTCAAGAGAGGGTGAACGACCAAGAAAATTTAGTGACATTGCGGGAAAATAAACTGTACACATTATCTCGATAGAGGAAAGCCTTGTACTCTTGTAAGATGGAGAGCTTACAGTGATGTCGGCGAATGTATGTGGATATGAAGCAGAGCGAAAAACAAGTGTACACTTCTAGTATAGGCAATGCGGACTGGTCTGCCGTGAAAGAATTGCAAGTTGTGAAAATGCAGTTGACATTCTAAGACACGTACACCTTCTCATTTGCATAAACATCATTGGTGTTCCTTTTGTGTGTGCGTGTGTGTGTTTCGCAGGACGTAAGTGAAGAAACGAGAAAAAAACCATGGAAGATTATTTTGAGAGAGACTTCATGGACGGTTACCTGAGGAAGATAGAAGAAAACAAGGGAGCTAACTCGCATTTTAGTTGTAAGTTCTGCTCATTAAAAAATAGTTGCTACGCTTGCTGAGAGCAGGGACTCTAAAGATCACGAAGAGACAGCTTAAGTCTCTGCATTTGTAGAGCACATAGTGCTGTAACCCTCTGCGGCAGGGCGTCCTCATTTGGAGACCTGACTTACTTTTGCCATTTCTTCGTCTCTTTAATCTTGAACTACTTCCTCCTTCTTAAGTATCTTGCGCTGTTTATGTTTTGCAGGAGCAGATACCAAAGAAGCCGGAAATGCTTCAAGAATAAACAGACATCAAACCGAAGAAGGAAAGCACGACACTAATAACAGTAATTTCAACAGAGTGCAGGTGTCGGAGATCTCTGCTCTGAACTGTGCAGTTCGCACATAAGTTATCCTTCCTGAAAATGACCATGATGATGACAAGATTTCTTATCCAGATTTTCAGTTGATGTGCTATCCCTGACCATGCCATCTCCCTTAATTATTTTTTTTCGACACTTTTGACTATGGTGCTGCTTTTGATTCCTTGGTAAGTATAGAACATATTCTTCGCGTAAATTGCAGTGGACCACTTGGAAGGAAACGCAATCACAATGTACGGCGCAGCCACTAACACCGTGCAGACCGCCATTCTGTGGAACTTGTACATCGCCGCCAGTGACCCGGACGGTATGCAGGCTCAAGTGCAGCGAGAGATTGACGCCGTGATCGGCCGTGAGAAGCCGATCGGATGGGAGGACAGGCGTCGTCTACCATATACTATGGCGTCAGTCCTGGAGACACTACGGTTGACGACAACCGCTCCCATCGGGGTACACAGGATGCGAGTGATTCTTTTGAAGCTTTCAAAAAACACGAGCTTGTTCTTTTATTTCGCCATCATTGAGGTTAGGGAGAGTAAGCAAGGCGTCCATAAAAAGACACTCACAGGGTTTTTTACCCATTCACCTAGGATTTCTCGAAGGCGAAACCGATCTTCTTCTTCTCAGTCGATATACTGATCCTCCCCCGTCACCCTCCGAAAGCTTTCTGCACCTAACGTTGTGTTGCACTGCCTGCAGGTTCGGAGGGATTACAATCTTTCTGCAACTCACCTGGTTTTGCAATGCCTCCGTAATCGGTTCACCTTTGGGCAAGCGATGATGTCATCTGATCACTATATCACATGACGTCACGTTATGTGGTGTCCTGATGACGTCCCAAATTTTGGTTATCTGTGACGTCATTACGAGGTTTATAGTGACGTCATCACGTGATTTCTTGCATCCGTCGTGTTGACGCTGCCGATGCCGACGCCGACGGTGAATCTTCGCGTTTGATGGGGCATCTAATGCATTCGCTTTAAAACACATTTGAGGAAGACTTGCTGCCTTGACCAAGACAAATCCTTCAGTCGTAATGTTCACTCCAGGAACAAACCTTTTTAAACGCTTTGTCATCACGAGAACAAGAAAGGTAGCCTGAGATTCAGATAAGGATGTCTATATTAACGTTAGCTTGTCGAATAAAAGATGTTCAAAGAATAAAAAAAAGGACTAGATAGGAGGTCGCGGTGGACGTATGCTTGTGCGGAACACCTATCAATCTATGAAGAGCAAGAGCGTGTCATCTGACATTTTATTCTTGTGTGGCCTACGTAATCATCAGTGTAGAAAACAACTTGACGCAGAAACAGCAATGACATTTCTGGAAGCAAACCATCAGTTTGTTAATATCTCTGTGCAATGTTAAATGCGCAGTATGCAACTCCCACCGTTTTGCAAATTCATTCGTACCAAGCGCTATAATAGGTTGGATTAACCTTGCATCGATTGGATTACCTTTCCACGTGACCATGACATGGTGACAAGTAGAGCTGGCCAACTATCTCAGGATTACACTAACATAAGTACACAATAAAGTGAATGGGGGAACGACCGCCGTTGTAGCTCAACTGGTAGACAATCGGACGTGTTATACGAAGGCTGTAGGTTTGGTCACTCACAACGGTTAGTCTTTTATTGCGATAGCAATTATATGGACAGTCTCGACGGGTTTTTGCCGTCGTCGTTGCCGTCGCCGTCCTGTCCTTCCAATATGAAGTCCAAATTGATAAGATCTCCTCGCGCAGTGTGTGTTCTACAGCGGGTAAAAGCGCGCGAGCGGGGGCGACGAACGCGGCCGAAGCAGAGATCAAACGAGCCGGCCCATTTCCGTCGCTCGGAGGGTGAATGCGATAGCATCACCCCGCTAGGGAGGCCTGCCGTCGAAGCAGACAGGAAACGCTCCGCCCGTCTTTAACTACCATGAAAAAAGAAGCGAGGTGGGGGGCAGAGCAGGAGGGGGGGGGTGTCGTGCGAGCAGCCACTTTGAACTTTCAATCTAAGGGCGCGGTCGCGATCGCTCGCGCGCGCTTTTTCGAAAGCCATCACAGCGGGCGGCTCGTATACCCTTCTACGTGCTGCGCTCTCAACGCGAAGTGACTATGCGGAGAGCATATCTTCCTGGAGCGGCCGTATTCTTTTACACCAGCTTTTGTAGTTACGCGAGATCGGATACAAAACAGTTAGCTGTCAGCCTCACTTCGTGTAACACTACAATTTGTTGCTATTGCATTCATTGCTTCTTCGCCCTTGCGGTGAAACTGTGACTGTTTTTTTTCTCCTCCTTAATCCATTTCCATTTATGTCCTATTTACTACACCACAGTTGTCAACTACAAATAATGTCCTCCATACCTTCCATGGCTGAATTGTCTGTTGCTTTCATTAGGCTGTGTCGAACCAACAAACGAGCCATACCTTGATCCATAACCGTTCTTTAGTTCATATTCTTGTAGTGTTTCCTTTGGCGATATTATTCCTCGATGTTCTTAGCGTCCACGTTCTTCCTGTTTCTTGACACTATACATAATAATTTGTATCACCTAGCCCATAACTATTCTCCATACATTTTTTAGAGCCTCACACAGACACACACACGCACGCGAACTTATTCCAACATCTTCTTTTACTTCTACTGTATTTTGTTTTGTTCACGTGAAACGTATCTTCTTACTTTTAAACATCTCGTTTAGCACTTGTTCCTTGTTTACCAACTACGTTTACTATTTATCGTAATAATTACGTCCCAACGAGTTGTATTCATCTCGATCCTTATGTGATATCCTATCCGAAGGTCTCTTGAGGTATTTTTGAAGTAACAAAGATCGTAAGCGAGAATTAGTATTTTTAGCGTACTACCACGCGCGCTCACTTTTGTACTTCTATGTAACCGGTCCGTTACACAGATCGCTTGTACTGTGAGCTTTCATTTTCCGGACACAGGTTCGCCCAAATAAAGAGTTTCGTATTTCTTAGTCTTCTCGCCGCCTTCTTCAACGTCACGACCATGTGGCAATACGAAGGTACAATCATACAGCGAACAGGGAAGCTCTCGATGTGCTGTAAGTCGAACAATGGGACAATGGCATGCCATCACTTCTCTTTGTGTAGTTCTTGCTTTTTTTCTGTATTGCGGTTACATGCAATCAGAGGGACCACATATGCGGATAAGGTAAATAGGTTAAGTTGGCCTGTATACTGCAAGCATAATAAGTGTTAACGACTACGTGCCCGTGCATTGCAGTTCTAAACTGTTATCAGGTTCTTTATCAGATTGGATATATGACATGCGAAACTGAACTCATGTTATATTTTATCCTTTCTTCGAAGCCTGAAATCTCTCGGATGTAAGTACTACGATCCTAAGATAGGTATGGTAAACTCCGTGTTAGCAAGAAAGAAAATGAATAAAATGCGATTCACACGTCCTAAAGGAACTGAAAGTTCCTCCTCCTTCGTTGCGGGAGGTAGCGCAGGTGTCCTTTTGTGTACTTTAGCGACATTTCTGTTACAATTTCCCACCAGCTGTTTTCGCACACTTGGAGCATCACCGCCTTTAAGCTCTGTAAAAGAGCTTTTGTAAGTTAGTTTGGCCCATAGATTTCCAAAAACATATTCTATGTGCAATTTTTGCTTGGTTTGCAGTACCATAAGTGACACCGAAGTTTGTGGATACCACGTCCCTGCCGGCACCTTCGTGATAGCCAATTTGTGGAGCTTGCACAATGACCCCGCTTATTGGCGCAACCCGCTTCAGTACGACCCGACACGATTCCTAAATTCTGACGGAACGGAATTCGTTGAGAAGCCGCTGGCTTTCCTACCCTTCAGCGTAGGTAGGTACAATGTTGCGATTTTTGGTTCTTGTAAACTTGGATGCTGTTCGTGCGTTTGACGGTCAATCTTTTGAAACAAGGATTCCGTTGCTGAAACTATCCTTCGTCCTCCCAGCGTAATACGTAAGAGCCCGTTACGAAACTCACATCATTTAAAGTAAGACTTGTTTGGGGATGCAAAGTACAAAGCATTTTCTTGGACGAACACCAGCGACCACTCTGACGACTTTTTACTCCCACGAGCTTACGATAAAGATACACTTACCGGTGAGCTTTCCGTACATTCGTACCCACTCTTTCGGCTTTTATCCACTTTACCAAATGTATTGCGAGCTTTATTCTAATTTTAGCAGATCGTTATCTAAGACTAACGGTGTTTTTAAAAGATTGTGAATTTGTGAGGCATACACAATAAAAGTCTACTATAGTTGAACAGAAATGCGCGAAGATGCCTACGCTTACCTGCACAATAAATAAAAATTTTTTTCTTCGAATGTAAAACACTTTCATTTATTAGAGGCTTAAATAACTATAGCAGATGTCATTGCTTTTTATTGCGTAGAAAAGTGTTCGCAGAATCTATAGCTCTCAAAGATCGCTGAAGCGATTTACACTACCCTCTGTATGCGCGGATGTTTATGTATAAATGTTTCAGCCACGACGTTGTTCAATGAAAAATTACACCATCTCCCGCTAAAGGGGACCATGAGGCGATGCGAAGCCGGAGCACTTGCACGATCGCGTTCCGTTGGCGTTCGTTGGGCATGCTACCGGCCTCGCGTCGTGGAACGCGAAGAGGGACGCTACGCGCGTCGTATCTTCCATCTAGCCTGGCCGTTAATTCTCACAGGGCGAGCGGGGAACGCGGTCGACAGGCGGGCGAGAGGGGGGCAGCGTAGGAGAGGAGAGAGAAGGGGAGGGGACGCGCATGCGCTCGAGCTCATCGCGGCGTTGCGCAGGTGAGAATTTCGGCATGTCTAGCCCGCGTTTCAGAGGAAGAGTGCAAATGGGGAGAGGGGTATGGGAGAGGGAAAGTGGATAGGGAATGTGGAGAGGGTGAGTGGAGAGGAGGTGTGTGGAGAGGGTATGCGCATGCGCAGTAAGGGTGGTCACGCCGCACACCACCACCACCGGATTGAGCTCGGCCTTAAGATACTTCGCATCTAAAAACAGTGCTGGCCGCAGACTGACTTCTTTCTAGCAACAAGCATATGCAGCTTTCCGCAACTAAACTATATAACTTATCTGCTTTCAGGTAAACGCGCTTGCGCTGGTGAGACGCTGGGTCTTATGGAAGTGTTCTTGTACGTAGCGACGTTTCTTCAACACTTCAGGGTGCAGGGGCGTAGCCAAGGGGGGGTTGGGGGGGTTCAACACCCCCCCCCCCCCCGAAATTTATCAGTTTTGCTTCTGTATATATACACGCACACATACAAACGCACGCACGAACATACATAAAGTATGGTTGAACCCCCCCCCCCCCCGAAAAAAATTTCTGGCTACGCCCCTGTCAGGGTGCTTCCAGAGGACGGTACAGTCATCTCCCTCGAACCAAGGAACGCTTTTATTGCTGTCGTCAATGACACTCAAAAACTGCGCTTTATACGACGATGAGCGAATATGTCCTCGTGAGGACGCCCAATTTTTTTTTTTTTGGTGTCTAGAGAACATCTCACTTTTCTACGAAGCAACAAGAACTTTGCTGAAGTTCAAAATGACGGAGTGCTTATTATACATAAATATGTCTTGTTATCGCACTTACCTGAAGAGAACTTATCATGAAAAAATTATGGCAGCTTTGCACTAGTGGTGCCAAGCCTAAATAAAGCAAGAGCGGTGCTTGGCGGCCTTCTTTGTTTCTCTCTAGTTCTCTCTTGCTTTATTCTTTTGTATCTGTTCCTTTATACTTCTTTCCTTCTCACTCTATCTATTCCTTTCCCTTAATTTATTCAAATAAAAAATAAAAGCAGTTATCGCCATTCCCCCCTTTCCGCTTGGTTATTGGAATTGCAAAGAATTAAAAAACAAAAAGAATTTCACTTTCTCGCTCTTTCTACATTTCTTTCTCATTCTTCCCTTTCTTTCTCTCGCTCTTTGTATTGATCGCTTCCTCTTTCTTTCGACCTCTTGTTCTCTTTCTCTCTCTGTGCATGTTTGTCTTTTTATCTTTTATGTCTTTATTCCATTTATTTCTGCCCCGCCACGGTGGTCTAGTGGTTATGGCACTCGACTGCTGACCCGAAGGTCGCGGGATCAAATCCCGGCCGCGGCGGCTGCATTTTAGGGGCGTAGCTCCTCTTAGTCTAACCTTGTCACGTCTCCGTTGTCCGGCGTCAACGGCAGTATCTCTGTCCGGCGTAAACGGCAGATGGCGCTGTCTCATAGAAGTACATACAAACTGCAGTTCAGGGACGATATTCCAGATGGCGCTGTACACAATCCGTGTACACAATCCGGTTTTGGGTGCGTTTCTGCTAGAGGACGGACGTGTTTTTCGTGGGCTCCGGAATGACAGCGTCAGATAAGTTTTTTTTTTTTTGCATGATTAGAGCTTGGTTTTTTTAGTTATATGAGTACATAAGCCACTAGATTGAAGCTTTGAAGCATAATAGGGCTTACAATTTTGTACTGTTTCCTGAGTGACAGTCGCCTGGTTTTTTTTTTTTCCGTTCGGTCACCACGTGTCTGAAAGGCACACATGTGCTTTGAAGTATAGCATACTTGCGGAGTTTTGTGATACCATTTGACTTTAAGTATCTAATCCGCCGTGTGAACGATCTAGCCATGGTCAAAAAGACCGTAAAGTGTTCAGGGAGCGGAATGGGATGGAAAATAGAGGTTTGTACGGATGAGAAGACAGAGGGAGCTGACGCCACGTGTAAGCAATGCGAGTTAGAGGCGAAAATGGAAATAATGATGGCTGCCCAGAATAAGCTCATGGTAAGAATCGCCGAGCTGGAGATTGCGTTGGCGACAGAGCGGGAAAAAACAATGGCTATGGGGGAAAGGCTTAAGTCAGCCGAGGAGGGGTTAGCAAAGGTAGTCATGATGAACAAAAAAGCAAGCGACAGCGGGAACAGCGGGGCATCGACCCCCACAGTGGTAGACTCGAAGGGGGAAACAGGTTTGGAAAAGACAGGTGCAAGGGTCACAGGACCCAGCTTCCGCGAAGTAGTTTTGGGAAGGGGAGGGGACAAAGCAGCAGTGGCACGCGCTAGTAACCGAGGCAGTGGCCAGGTGCGGGACGGTCCAGCAGAAGAGTCGGAGCACGTGATAATCGCCGGGGACTCGAATTTAGTTAGATGCGAAGAAGCAGTCAAGGAAAGGGTGAGAGGCGACAAACGAGTTTTAATAGGGAAGTTCCGGGGACATAGGCTGGGATCAGTGATGAGACGAGCTAGCGCAAAACTCGCAACTAAGGCTAATGGACGTAACCTCGTGATAATCGCGGGAGGTCTAAACGACGTCTTGAATGAAGAATCAGCCGAACTAGCGACCACATTGGCGAAAGGGGTCGAGGACATGCGCGCCATTTCCTCTCAGGTGCAGATAGTGGTATGCACAATACCGGAAGTACCAGTGAGAGATATCAACTTGCAAAGAGCTGTTGTCGACGCAAACAAAGAGATATGGCGAATTAGTCGAGAGAAGGGCTTCGAGGTAGTGGATATAAACAGGGAGGTGCACAGGTGGGGCGGTTTCCAAAGAGACAGAATTCACTTCGATAAGAGGCTTGGTCATGAGGTGGGCCGGCGACTGGCAGGACGCGCAGTAGCTTTTTTGGGGGGCACGCGGGCCCTTCGGTGCCCACGGTAGCTTGTAATGAGGAAAACAACCAGGGGGACTCTTTGACAGGCAGTATAGCGAAAAACCAGAGAAAAGGTAAAAGAAGGGAGAAGGCGCGTGTTGCAATTAGTTACATAAACATGCAGGGTGGCAGAAAAAAGGCAAAATGGTTAGAGATTGAGGAGCAGTTAAGCAAGGAACAGATAGGTGTTTATGCGGTTACAGAAACACACCTTAGAGACTTGGAAGAGCCACCACATATTGACAATTATATTTGGGAAGGATGTAACAGGATAACCTCAGAAAGGAGAGGTGGGAGTGTTGGAATGCTAATTCATAGCAGAACAAAATTGGATAGAGTGAAACAAACGTGTTCAGAGCACATGTGGGTTTCGGGCACAGTAGGTGGAAAGAAAACGTGGCTAGGTGTAGCTTACTTGTGGACAGGCAATAACTGCAGAGAAAAGAATCTGGAGATAGTGAAATGCATAAGCACCGATATTAAAGAATTTGGTCATGATGCCGAAATAATCCTTCTAGGGGACATGAACGCTCACATTCATGACCTCGACGGATATTCAGACACCAATGGCAAGTTATTGCTAGATCTCTGCGAGCAACGTAGTCTTGAGATAGTTAACGTGGGGCCTAAGCGTGAGGGGCAGATCACGTGGGAAGTCGGAAACCGGCAATCGAGCATTGATTATTGTCTCATGACAGAAGGAATATATGACAAACTTAGAGAAATGAGAATAGACGAGGAAGGCATTAACAGCTTGGGTAGTGATCATAAACGCATAATATTACAAATGGGATATAAAACTGAAAATAAGAACATAGAATCAAAGTTTGGCAGCTTGTATCTAAATGACAAACAAATAACAAATATAGCCGCAAGAGTCGAGGAAAAGGTAGACGAACTACCGGGCAAAGACTGGAAGTATAGTGAGCTGCTACATGTAATCACGAAAGAAATGGAAAGAGAGAAGAAAACTATTTGTTGGAAAGGAAAGAGAAAGCCAAAAAGTTGGTGGAACAAAGAAATCCGGGAGGCGATCGAGAAGCGACGTGAGGCATCACGGGAGCACAGACAAGCAAAAAGGGAGAAGCGGCCACAGGACGAAGTCAACCAAATATGGGAAATATATTTAGAGCAAAAATCCATTGTGCAGAAATTAGTCGAGGCAAAAATTAAAGGTGAAAGTGAACGCTGGATGACAGAGATTCGCGAAAAGAAGAAGGCCGCGCCTAGGATATTTTGGAGCCACCTAAAAGCGCTGGGTAGGAAGTCTGTCACAATGCAACAACATATGGTAGATGAAGGAGGAAATCAATTGGAAGGGTATGAAGCGCTAGGTTACATCCGAAAGATAACAGCTGATTCGTTTAAAAAGGTCGCCCCGGGGATTCCTCCAGTGAGTAAAAGTACGCAAAGGAGTGCAACCGACGAAGATGTAGTACTAGAGAATTTCAATTGGAAGAAAGCCGAAGGAAAAATTCCTAAGCGCACTACACCGGGCTTAGATGGGGTTCCCGTCAGCCTCATTAACGAACTCGGATATAAAACTAAAGAAGCACTGCTGAAAGCCGTAGAAAAGTGCTTACAGGAGAGGGAAATACCAGACAGTTGGCGAAAAAGTAGAATGAAGTTAATCTATAAAGGCAAGGGAGAAAAGGATAACATTCGCTCGTATAGACCGCTAACCATTACATCGGTGCTATACAGGTTGGCGATGCAGGCAGTCAAATTAAAAATAGAAGCGTGGGTAGAACAAAATGATATTTTGCGAGAACTTCAGAATGGATTTCGAATTGACAGGCGGTTAGACGATAATCTGTTTGTTCTTACCCAGTGTATAGAAATATCGAAAATAGAAAACAGGCCCTTATACGTAGCGTATCTAGATATTACCGGGGCGTATGACAACGTTAATCAGGAAATTTTGTGGGATATACTGAAAGAAGTGGGCATAGGTGACGACTGTATACAGCTTTTGAGGGAAATATACCGAGAAAATACAGTTTGTATAGAATGGGAAGGAATAAGTAGCAAGGACAGCGTTGAAATTGGCAAGGGGCTGAGACAGGGATGTCCTTTGTCCCCGCTGTTATTCATGCTGTACATGGTGAGGATGGAAAAAGCGCTAGAAGGTAGCAACATTGGATTTGATTTGTCACACAAGCAGGTCGGCACGATGGTTGAGCAGAAGCTTCCAGGTCTATTTTATGCTGATGATATTGTCTTATTTGCGGACAGTCAAGATTATATACAGCGACTGGCAGATATATGCGGAAGGGAATGTGAGGCTCTAGGACTAGGATTTAGTGCAACAAAATGTGGATTGATGGTATTCAATGATCACGAAGACCATGTGGTCTTTATACAGGGCCAAAAAATACCGAGGGTAAGCGAGTACAAGTACCTCGGAGTATGGGTAAATGAGGGGGATAGATATATGGAGGTACAAGAGAAAGCATCGGTAGCAAAGGGAAAGAGGAATGCTGCAATTATGAAGCACAGAGCTTTATGGGGATACAATAGGTACGAGGTGCTTCGAGGGCTGTGGAAGGGTGTGATGGTCCCGGGGCTTACATTTGGGAACTCAGTAGTGTGCATGAAGTTAGAGGTACAATCAGGAATGGATGTAAATCAAAGGACGGTGGGCCGCCTCGCGTTGGGCGCTCACGGGAAGACGACAAATGAGGCTGTAAAGGGTGATATGGGATGGACAGGCTTTGAAGTGAGGGAAGCTCAGAGCAAAATGAGATTCGAAGAGAGGCTGAGGAAAATGAAGAACAGTAGATGGGCAGAGAAGGTTTTCAGGTATTTGTATAGAAAAAGCGTTGACACGCAGTGGAGAAAAAGAACTAGGAGGCTCACCAGTAAATATACGGCTAGCAGTGCGGGCGATATGGCAACAAGGAGCATTAAGCGGAAGGTCAGAGAGGCGGAGAGGACTTATTGGATGGCAGCGATGGAAAAGAAGCCGGCTCTGAGTAACTACCGAAAGGGAAAAAACGAAATAAGGAGGGAAAGGTTTTATGATAATTCAAGGGGAAGCGCTTTACTGTTTGAAGCAAGGTCGGGCTGCCTTAGAACGCGTAGTTATAAAGCGAGATTCAGTAACGAAGAAGAACAATGTACATGCTGCGGGGGAACTAAGGAAACGATGGAACATGTAATGATTGAATGTGGCGATATTCACCCAGGTATACGTGTGGGCACGAGTCTACATGAAGCCTTGGGTTTTAAGGACAACAATGGAAAGCTGCACACGTCCGCGATAGAAATAAGTAAGAGACGGTTAGAGTATTGGTGGCAGAAAAGTAGAGATAAAGAACAAAAATAAATAATGGGGAAAAAATAAGGTCATTCTGCCTTAAGAGGCAGAGAGATGGACCGTGCATTTATATTGTTTTGGTATAATAACATAGATTTAATCAATGTAGATAAGGTATTAGGCCAACATGAAACAAGGAAGCTTTTTTTTTTTTTTCTTCGAGCCTGGTGGCAGACATGTCACCGCCCCGTTTTAAAGGGGACGCTCATAGCATCCATCCATCCATCCGTCGCCATCACCATTTCTCGCCTAATTTCCTAGATGGCGTTGGTCCAATAGAATTGTATGCAATATGGCGCTTGTGTGAATCAACATTAGATGGCGCTAGAAGTGCCGCTGCTCTCCGATTGGCTGCTGCGCGGGCTGCGCGGGGATGCGCGGGGAGCGAGCGCCTCTCTCATTCTCCTGGATCGTCGCCGTACGTGTCGGATTGTTGGTGGAGCATGAACGATGCGCAGCGGCGGGCGCTCGCTTGGCGGCAGCCAGGCGGATCCCGTGACGGTGCGCGCCAAGGACGCCGCTGCGAAACGGGCTCAACGAGAAGCCGATCCCGAGACCATGATTGCTTCAGGAGCTTCGCCCAAGCTCTTCATCATTCACCCGTGGATATGCTGTAATTTTTTTGATGGAGGTGAAAATGTTTGAGGCCCGTGTACTTAGATTTAGGTGCACGTTAAAGAACCCCCGGTAGTCGAAATTTCCGGAGCCCTCCACTACGGCGTCTCTCAATCATATTGTGGTTTTGGGACGTTAAACCCCAGATATTATTATTATTATTATCCATTTATTTCTCTCTTTTCTCTACACCTCTTTCTCTCTACCGTTTTCTTTCTCTATTTCTCTCCTTCTTTCTCTCTACTTTCTCTCTTTCTTTCTCTCTCTTTTTAACGGGCTTGTTTTAGTTTGACACTCGGACCTCCTGTACACGGTAGTGGGGCTTGACCAATTCCTGTGGTGCATACCTACCTGAGGAGTTTTGCACGACGGAGCACAAGTTAGCGATAGCTTAAACAGCTGCACTGCAAAGAGAATGAAGAGAGCGCCTGCCGGTTCATGATGATGATAGCCTTTTACGGCGAAACACAAGTTAGCGATAGCTTAAGCAGCTTCGCTGCTAAAGTTCCGGCAGAATTGTGGGAATCGATTTCATGCGAAACGGACAGCGAGTAGCAGCCTATGCCGGACTTTTCGTTTTGAGCCAAGCGTTACGACGAGGATAGACGTCCTTGTGTAAATTCAGAAGTTGTGCGCATATCGTCGGCTTGCCAGGCACGTCGACAACACTGGAGGAGGAGAAGAAAAACGGAAAGACAGGGAGGTTAGCCAGTTCTCAGACCGGCTGGCTACCCTGTGCTGGGGAAAGGGGAAGGGGGAGTGAAATATGATAGAAAAGAGATGTTACAAAAAGAAGAAAAAGAAGAACAATAGTACGATAAACGACACGGCTTAAAGTCTGTCTATGAGACTAGTTTTGCGCAAAAAGCGCAATAACGCTTTCAGAGCTTTCTGTGCCGAGGATGGCTTCGGCCAGTGTCCTAAGATCTTTTCCTCCGGCAGTGGACGATTGTCAAGTCTATTTAACACTTTGGACAGTTCTTCTCTTTGTGGACTGAAGCGAGGACACTCACAGAGAAGATGGGCGATTGTCTCCTCGCAGCTACAGTTATCACATGTCGGGCTGCTGGCCATTCCAATTCGAAATGAGTAGGCCTTCGTGAAGGCCACCCCGAGCCACAGGCGGCACAGGAGCGTCTCCTCAGCTCTGGTTATTCTCGACGGAAGACGGAGCTGTAGATTCGGGTCCAAGTTGTGAAGACGGGCGTTGGTAAATTACGTCGAGTTCCACTGTGCCAGTGTCAGTTCACGTGCATGGGAACGAAGCCTTGTTGCGGCGTCCGTTCTTGACAGCGGTATAGCTGCACAATGGAGAGCATCATGGGCAGATCGGGCAGCTTCATCAGCACGGTCATTTCCGTAGATACCGCAATGGCCCGGTACCCCCTGATAGATTAGCCTGTGGTGCTTCTCAATGGCGCGGTGATGAAACAGTCTTATGTCAGCGACTAACTGTTCATTTGGTCCATGACGATATGGGGACATAATGCACTGGAGCGCCGCTTTGGAGTCAGAGAAGACTGACCACGCCTGTGACGTTTCTTCCACTACGAACTCTAGAGCAGCACGGATGGCGGTGAGTTCTGCAGCCGTCGATGATGTCAAATGCGACGTCTTGAACTTTATGGTGACGGATTTCTCGGGTATGACCACTGCCCCTGCTGAGCTTGTAGAAGAAACTGAACCGTCAGTATAAATGTGAAGGCGTCCACTGTGTTTTTCATGCAGGAACAATAGAGTGGCTTGCTGTAGGGCCAGATATGACGAGTGTTTTTTCTTTTGTATACCAGGAATGTTTATCAGGGCTTCCAGTGGATGTAGACACCATTACGGCAACGGCGGTCTTGCTGCGTGCGTGAAGTTCGTGGGAATCACTGCGCTATGCGAAGCAATAATTCCGCTGAATGCAGAGTGTGGCCTAGCAGTTGGAAGTGATGCGAGGTGGTGTGATGGAATCCGGGCGGCATGTCTTATGTGCATTCTTAAAGCAACACTGGTGTGTAAATGGTAGCTAATGGTCCGACGTAACGACGATTTTCACGTTGTAGCAGATGTGTCAATTTTATGGCAACAAAGGCCACGCTACGGTGCGACGACGCACATATAAGTAGCCGTCGTCGGCATATATATTTGAGCAACGCTTGACTATTGTTCATGTAGCCAATGGTTATTCAATTGTTATAAGAGCTGATAGCCAATACTGCAACCACAACTCGCGTTGCCCGCACATGACGATTGTTTTAGGTATTTTTCCTCAGCGGTTTGGACAACTGGAATGGCGGTGTGGTAAAAAACACTTGACTTCCATGCAGAAGGCGTGGGTTCGATTCCAGCTCGAGCCGCAGTTTTACTTTGCTTCCATAGGGACCTATCGCTCATCGACAACGCCGTCGACGCCGGCACCCAATTTTTTGCGACACGAGCGCCTGAACGCTTTCGCGTAGAGATTTCCAACGTCTATTCATGCTGTCCCCGGTGTGATGTAGGTAGACTGTGAATCACCTGTGGCGCATACACGTATACTACTGGCCATGTTGTGCGGGTGTGTGCTACACGTAACTGATGGAAAGGGTTTCCTGTAGGGGTGTGCGAATATCAAATTTTTCGAATACGAATCGAATACGAATATCCACCTTCGAATATCGAATCGAATATCAAAGGAAAAATGCCTCCACAGTAACAATATTTTAATTAACATGTAGCTATTTGAAAAAAAAAAACACATTAACAGCCTGACTGGCAACATAACATACACTGCTATCTCCAGAACACAATGTCCAGGCTAGCACAATGCACATCACAACACAAGCAAATATCACGGCACAATTAAAGTCTTGACTAGATGTTATCATGAAGAAATATGAGTTGCTCCACATGATCAGTCAGCAGGCGCTCCCTTCTAACAGAGACACCCCACCCCCTGCCACTGAAAAGGCACGCTCTCTTGGAACAGAAGTGGCTGGTATAGGGAGTTACATGGGGCAAAGCTTTGCAGACTGGGGTATCTGAAGGAGCCTACAGTACGCCACCAGTCACATGGGTCACTGTCTTTCTTCAGAAGTTGTCCCGCATAGTGAACGAGTGGTAGTGCGGCACGTTACGGCCGCATAATATTGAAAATGTACGGTTACATGATCGCCAACAGCGGTGCTCGTCGGAGATGCACCAGCAATAAATTACACGTATTGGGGCGCTCGTCGCAGCCAGATATGGTGCTTCCGTGTACTTACGATGTTTATCGCTCCTCTCAGCAGCGTTTTTAGCTATACGAACGCGTCAGAAATGTGGAAGACGAGTTATTTTATGCATGATAATCGAATCGCATATTCGAATTTTTCGAATATTCGAAGTTATCGAATATTCGAAACTTCTCGAATACACGATTTTCGAATCGAATACGAATATTTCGAATGTAGTATTCGACGAATATTCGAAAATTTCGAATATTCGCACACCCCTAGTTTCCTGACATTCCACGTTATAAGGTATACACGCGCATTTAATCCCAGGAGTGTTAGTCAGCGCGGCTAGTAGCCCTGACGGCGAGTGGGAAATACTCTTTTCGGCCTGCTAGCGTCACGAAGCACGTGATATTTTTACGAGCTGTCAGCTGACCAATAATCCCTCGCATACTGCCTGAAGGCATCAGTCTGCCAGAACGAGACCCTAGCTATGAATGAACGAAAGAAGGGGAATTCTAACGGTTCGATCGTTTTTCTTTGCTAGACACAACAATAATAGAACGAACAGACAAGAAAGTCAAGGAAAGTATAGGGGATGGTGTTTAAAGTAATTATGATGTAAATGTGTAGAAAGTAAAGTGGACTAAAAGATAACTTGCCGCCGGCAGGGACCTTCGAATAACGCGTCCGATGCTCTACCACTGAGCTGCGGCGGCGGTCATTTTCCCGTCCACTTCCAATGGGATAAGAATATGTATTCGTAAATGCCGCACCTAACCACATGTGACACAGCAAAGTTGCATCTCGACGGGAGAATCCGGATGGCAAACGAAGTCGCAAATTAGGGACAATAGAATACAAGCGCGAGTTGGGTAAGTCCTGCGTATTCCATCATAAAAGTGTAACGCGGCGAGCAAGTGATTGCAGCTGCCGCGCTGCGTCCGTTCTAGAGAGCGATATGAGCGGAGGCAGTGCAAGCTCACGTTAGGTGCAGAAAGCTTCTTTTTTTCTTTTGGGAAAGGGAAGTCAATATGATAGACTGAGAAGGACATGAAGAGGGACAAGATTGTTGTCGCCTTCGTGTCGTCTTAGACGAATGCACAAGGAACCGTGCGACTTCTTATATTGCACATGCACAATAAACATTTGGTGAAGGTCAGCGCTGCATTAGTGTCCTTTGTGTGCATCTCTTCGCCCCTTCGGTTTCCACACTGTTACCCTCCGCCCCTCTTTCAAGAAGGCATGACCGTTACGTCACGTCGACATTCCTTTTGCGGCTATAAAGAAACATATAAGCGTGAAATATGAATGAGATAGCAGCGCATGCGTCTCATACAATTGTACAGGTAAGCAACTGCTCTTGCATGAAGAGCAGCTGGCTGGTCATGATACGGCTATGCCACACGATAAGTGCCGAACAGCTCTTCAGACTGATACACAAAAGATTAGGAGAGCACTTCGGACATGTCATTTGCGTCAGTGCACAGGTGCGCTCTGCGCTAACATGGTGCTCCGTAATCTTCAAGGCCTCCGTTTCTATGTAAGTGTTATTTTGATGGTGTGCGTGAGACTTTTGCCGTGGAATGGTTGCTTGCTGGGCTACTTGGTTTATTGCAGCTCGCGTAACAGCGCAAAAAAAGTGAGAGACGACGACCAGGGGCGTAGCCAAGGAAGAGGGGGGGGGGGGGGAGTTGTCCCCGAAATTTTTCAGTTTTGCTTGCGTATATATACACGCACACATGCAAACGCACGCACGATCGTACACAAAGTATTGTTGAACCCCCCCCCCCCCCTCCGAAAAAAATCTCTGGCTACGCCCCTGACGACGACAGAGACAGAGCGTACAGAGCGCTGACTTCAGCGCACTCGGTTTCTGTAATTGTCGCTTCCACTTTCTTGTGCTATTACATTAGATGTTTTGCCGCGGATTCCTGTGAAGGCGTTCGTTGTGTGACAGTACGTAATACGAGCCCAAGAGAAGAGGAAAAGACAAAATAAATATCGAGTATACTCTGGCAGTTTCTCTTCTCGTCTGTCCACTTTATTCTATGATGAATCACTACCAAATATTTAACTTTCAGTCGTCGTGCAGAGAAAGAAATGGATAAAAATCGGGCGCCGACTTGTTGTTTGTTGCACTCGGATAGGAGAAAGTGTAATCGTGAGAATCGAGAAGTGCCTCGGATCTGCGTGGGTACCTTATCTGTCACGTGCCTGGTGCCTGGGAAATTTCAGATGTAGAGAAACAAAGGTCACCTATACACCCCGGTCATCATTTGAGTTAGGAAAACTCGTACAAACAGACGAGCATCAATCTTAGGCTCATCTCGGACGTTTGGGAAAACCGATGTGTCACAGCTAAGGAAATGCAGCGGGCTACTGAAACACACGAATAAAGAAAAGACGCGAGGATGACACAGGCAGGAACAGGACAAGTCTGAACTGACAACGGCTTATTTGATATATTCATACTGATATAAATGAAAAGCGCAAAGATTTTTTTTTTCGAAACAGAAGAAATAGTACACGTGCAAGTAACGCTTCAAGCGGAGAAACCGTGGCGCGTCCTGACCCTTCACGTCCACGTTTATCAAAGTTTACCATCAGTGTGCTGCTGAAAACCTCACGGTTGCATACTTCACGGTTAGGATACTTTATAAGTTAAATGAGAATGAATGTGTTAGAGACAATACCTCAAGAGCTATCCTTTCTTTGAGATATCAATTACATTGTTTAGACGTTCGTACTGGTTTACTTAGCTTACACAATGCATGAAGCAGGAGAAGCTCGCTTTATTTTTTACGCTTAACTCGCTCACTTTTGTCCGCTTTGTCACCTTTCAGATTGTTGACAATCAGTTGCGATGCCATTTATACGTTCAGCACGGAAAGGTTCCATAAGAGATGCGGGGTCGCAATGAATGCAGTAAGCAAGATGATTAAGGCGGAATAAACTGTTTATTACGATTGTAAGCAACGCGTTGCACATGCGCGCGGGTGCGGAGGCACATGCTCCTATTCAGAACAGCATCGTTTTCAGTGAGCATGCAACGAGGTTTATAAAATTTGTGGAGCTATAAGAAGAGCATAGCGGATTACGTAACCAATATCTACTGCTGATTACAGCCAATAGTACTGATAACCTTGAATAAAAGCTATACGTACCATATTTATTACGACGAGCATGTAAACGAACTGTAGGGCGACACTTACCTTGGACTGCAAGCCCCAGCCAAAAGTTGAGATATAGTATGGCGGCCACCCCTGGCCTAAACCTTTCGGAAACACCTGATGACCCAGTACGCAAAATACGCTCTCGCGTAAACAAGTTGGATATAGAAGCGTAGTGAATATGCATTTAAGCTTGAAAGAAGTTGTCAATGCCGCGAGGCTCTCCAAGCTGTAACTGAGCAACGAGTGGAGCTTCACAGAGACAGCCGTAACTTATTTGTATATCATTCTTGGTAATTTTTGTTTTCAGAATGCTCTGTCGGAAGGCTGCTGGCCAGTGGTGACAGCTTGCTTGGCGGTCGTTTGCATTGCGTTGTTGACGCTGTGGCTCTTCATAGTTACAACCACAAAACAACCAGAAAAGAAAGTGCCACTAGGCCCAAGGGGGCTTCCAATACTTGGCTATTTTCCTTTTATACAAAAACCATACCACGTGGCCTTCAAGGAATTGAGTAAAAAGTACGGTCCTATTGTAAGGTAAGCGCACGAAGGTTGTTGGCTTGAACGAAGTAAGAACCTTCCACCGATGATCCAATGCTTCCTTGCATGCTGAAATATACATACTGTCTTGAAGAATGACGACCGCTTCTTTACGCACGAAGTCGGCATAATAAATACAATGAGAGGTGATAAAAAAAATGGAAAGGGGCAGAACAGATATGCACATGCCTCCATGGGTGCATGAAGGCACGCGAGGTGGACACGACTCAGGGCTTCGGCACTGCAGCACATTCTGTAAAGCCTCCTTTGTATTATCAAGTTGCTTTGTTTGCGGTAAAATATCAAGTTAGTTCATGCTTACTTACTGTGGTTGAATCGGCTCATTGTGGTTGTATATGACATATGTGGCATTCACAGGCTTCGGCTTGGATGTAGGGAAGTCGTGATACTGAATGACCTCGAATCCATCAGAGCGGGACTCTCGAACCCGGACGTGCTTTATCGGCCAAATGATTTCATCTTGAGTTACCTGGGAGTTAAAGGTTAGAAATGTTCCTGTTTGAAAACTCTTCTGAATACCTATGTACGACCAGCGCTGGGATTCATCATTTCGGGGAATTCTACTACGGATTTTCAATAAAGCACCCGTTTTTCGTTGATTTTCATCGAAACAGGCATTGCATCACTCAACGGAGAACCATGGCAAGTAAACCGGAGATACTGCTTTCATGTTTTAAGGAACCTGGGATTCGCCAAGAAATCTATGGAGGCACACATTCAAGTAATCGACCATTTTTCTTTTACCGCAAATTTACTAGTGGTGCATTGGTAGTATTCCTGCCGTTGTCGATTACCTTCCGTCAGCATAAAGACGACGTGTCATCCGCCATTGAGTGCTTTCTCGATAGAGTGGTGGAAGGCGCAGTTTCAGCCCATCGTGTGCGCACTTTTCATGCTGCAGTTGGCGCGTGTGACGAAATAACACATTCTTTATATAAACTAAGACATTTTCCTTGCCGTTGGTAAAATGATTGTAGGCATTCTAGACAGAGCAGCAATGTAAGGGGCTCTGCAACTACTTTCTTGTTATAATAGAATGACCTTAAGACTGGACTAAGGTAGAGAGGTGGGCGAGTTGGAATTGATGCATATTGTAATAAATCAGCGCAAACAGGACGGAACACAAGAACAGAAGGACACAGTACGAGCGCTATCTAACAACTGAAGTTTAATGAAACCAAACTGAACACGTCGAAAACCAACACATGCGTGCGCAGAAAATTTAGGTGACGTCAAAGAAGTGGTTGAGCTTGTGTACCTCGCAGTCCAGTAGAAAAACAGGCGGCTCAGATATACAATCATTACCCTCGTTTTTGATAAAGAACGCTTCAGCGAGTTCACGCGCCCTTTTGTCTTTATGTTTGAGCATAATAACAGCGTTACTGAAAAACTGTTTGCATCCACATGATTTGCAGTGGGCCGAAAGGTGTGACGTCGGCGTTCCCTTTAAAGTATTATTGCACTGGCGAAATCTTTCCTTGATGCATTTGCCGGACTTGCCTATATACACCTTTCCACAGTCCATCTTCTTCATTGTGTACCGTATTATCGCGCCCTTCCGTGTATCATGGATCCTATAGACCACACCAACAGAGCAGGAAACGGCGCGATTGCGATGTTTCGCCATGCAACCTACACCCACTGTTCCTCCAGCCCTTTTTTCAATCGCAGCACAAGTTTTTTTCATCTTTTTGGTTCGAACTTTTTGTTTATTTTTGTTTCATTAAATTTACTCGTACTGTGTCCTATTCTTGTGTTCCGTCTTGTTTGCACTGATTTTTTACAATATGTAATACTGTGCTATTTCACTCCACGAACCTCATGCCACCATATATTTCTTAACCATCAAGTGTAACGGAGTTATCACAGAAGGCGAGCGTTTGCTCTCTCCTTTCGTCGCCAACAGTAGATGCAGTGTGTAGGAGCGGGGGGGGGGGGAGGTATGGCAAGGGGTAAGGGCGCTGTTAAGTCACATCGCCATGCGTCATGCCTTTGGACGCTTTCTCCGCTGTTGTAAATATGGTGGCTGCTGCTTCTAGCTTAGACGCGTGAAATGCCGGCACATGACGGCCTCTATGGCGGCTGCGGAACCTACGCGACGCGGCACTTGGCTTCCGGGATTGTCTGCCGGCGCGCCGAAATTAGCCAGTACCTGTCGGGACCGTTTGCTGCGTAGTCAGTGAAGGCATTGCGAAGAAAAGAGCAAGAGATATTTGGCCGGCTGTAACACAGAATTACAGCTTTCCTGCTGTGGACAACTCAGTAATGTTTGGCTCGCATGCTTACAAAAAAAGCCTATAGCTCAGATCGGCAATGTTTTCTGACTATGTTTAGAAAGTGTGGCGTGGCCCCATGTGACGTAAAACAGTTTAACTGAGAGCACCAACAGTTATATTGCTTAAGTTTTCTTCGCTTGACTTTTCACTATTAAGACTATTTCTAACAGGAAGAAATACAACGCTTTGTAAATCATCTCGCATCTGCCGAGGGACAAGCTATGCTGGTGGCTCAGAAGCTGGCTGCCAGCGTGGCCAACAACATCTCTGCGTTGGTATTCGGGCAGAGATACGAGCTCGAAGATCCCCGATGCCACTCTATTGAAGGTTTGGTGAGCAAATTTATGTGCTACGGAAGCATTCTGTCGGTACTGGACTTCCTGCCAACAGTACGCTCGGTCTGCAAATACATCCCAAACAGGAAGATCTCCATCTTGAACGACGTAATGATGAATATGAAGAAAGCTATCAGGCGAGTACTGCTGTGAAATTTTAAGGAGGAAGACTATTGCGTCAATAACGAGTTCAGCTTGAGCGTCTTATCTTAACACACTGGCGTAGACATAGACGGGAGTAGAAAGGGAAGACTTTAAGTTCGTTTTGCTTATGAAGTACCAGAGCGTGGAGCGCTCGGTCTAGCGTCACATTTGCTGCTGAAATCCGGCTGGTCCAGTCAGTCAGTCTTCGCTGATCGTCCAGGGCTGTACTGTAAAGATCGTCTTCCCTCAGGGAGGAACAGGGATTCAGTATTCTAGCTAGGCCGGATTGTTTGGGCTATTCCCACGTGGAATAGTACTAGCTTGGGTGCCCTCCTCAGAAATGACATCGGTCAGGATACTGAGTAGGGTAGAAAGTGTGGCGAAGTGCAAGGCCAGGGAAAATATTTGTTCTGAGCTGGCGCTAAGCAGCAGCATCTGCACGGGTTAGCTTTGGGTAGGGTGGAATGAAGGTTCTACGGGATAGTCTGTAGTTTTGTAGTATGTGTGTGTATGCTAGTGATATTGTTTTTACCTTCTCTGGGTTGGGCTGGCCTTCCGCACGCGATAAAGGCTGAGGTGTCGGACTGTCGCATGAACGCGCTCATTGCCAGGGAGAATAATCAATTTATGTAAGAAACCAGATGTAGAACGCAAATAGCTACTGCATTAAGCTATCGGTGAAATTTATCATTTCTATAAAAAACGTACACCTCGCTTCATACTTCGGTAAATCCTAAGGATAACATCCAGCGGGGGGAAGTGACAAAAGATTTAGTCACATTTCCGGCAGATAAACTTCTTCACAGCATATGCATGGGAAACCCTTGCACTCTTCCTAGATTCAGGCGTTACTGTAATGTCGCCTAACCTATTTGAATATAAAGTAGTACGAAGAAAAAGGGGCTGTTTCTGATGCAGGAAATGTGTGTTAGTCAAGTGTAAAAAGTTTGCAAGTTACGAAAACATAGCTGACGTTCTCATGGACACGTGTTTTGTGTGTGTGTGTGCCGCAGGACGGAAGTGAAGACACGAGAAAAGAACATGGAAAATTATTTGGAAAGAGACTTCATCGACGGTTACCTGAGGAAGATAGAAGAAAACAAGGGAAATAACTCGCATTTTAATCGTAAGCGCTTTTTATTAAGCCTATTTGCTATGCTTGCTGAGAGCAAAGACTCTATAGAGCAAGAAGAGACAGCTTACCGCTGTGATGTTGTAGAACACTTAGCACATAAATCATGTCCATATTTTAGCGCACACTATTGTGCTTACGTATAAGAGAAATTCAATTATGTGTATGCTGTTTCCAGGGTTTCAGGGTTAGATTATGGCGCGTTTCCTCAGAACAAGCAATATAAAACGGAAATTAATTAGCATAAATGCCTTTTATTTTGTTATGCAAAGTTTCTTTAGGACTATCAGCAGGCAATAAAATTGCTGAAAGTTATTGCCGAAAAATAATAATCGTGCGTATAGGTGTGGTCCATTCAAAAAATAAAACTATATCTTATACATTACCGGAGCACTTGGAGTACTAACGCAAGTACAAAAGGTTCGCCTCTATTTGGGCGCACTAACGAAGCAGCAATAAGCCGTCCAGAAGTAAATATTTGATCTTGCGCTGTATCTGGTCTGATCGAAAGCTACTCAGAGGTAATTTATTTGGTCATTGCTCTTCAGTATCAACAATTCTGTTGATGTGACGTAGTGGACTCCGGACTGAACGATTTTTCTTATTGGAGCCTTTTTAACTGAAGTAAGAATAAGGGAAGTTCTTGACGTCATTTCCTGGCGACGGCTACCCCTTTTCACTCAGTTATTATTATCAAATATTTTCTTCGTCTGCTTACAAGTAGACCATTAGTTATAAGTGTTAGCAAATTGAAAGTTTTGAATAGTCTGTCTTACTTTGTGTGAATGGGTGATAACGTCAGCAGGAGGAACAATCGGCAAATGCAAGTATGCAAATCGGTAAATCGTTCCGTCTTCGTGCACTCATTTTTCTTCCGCTGTTCGAAACCATAAGGCCACCACTGCTTGTCACTACCTGCATTTAGCGCCCGCTTACGAAGGCTGTCTCTTTAAGGGAGATTAATGACCAACGTCGCAAACGATGTTCAATAACCGGGACTCTCGAAGTCCCCCGAGACGTTGAACGAGGTGTTTTGCCATAGTGAGTTGTCTTTCAGATTACGTATCGCAGTCTTGTGCACATGGCAGCGCTAATAGGCGTGCGAAGGGTTCTCCATTAGGACGGGGGCGTCGACATTTACTGCAGCCCCACCGCCTCCCCCCCCCCCCCCCTCGAAATATTGGTCGATTCCGAAAGAAAACAAGCTTTGCAATGGATTCAAAACTGAAAATTAAGTGGTGACGTGCTTCCGAGAACGACCTCCCTTTCCTCCCAGATTTTAAGGGGTAAAGGTGACACGTTAACAGTTCTTGAAACGCAACATCAGGGGTCCTCAGTCACTTCTTGCGTGATAACGAAGTCGGATCAGTTAATGTTCCTGAGTCGCAGTTCGTACCAAGTCCTAAGAAATGACATAGGAGGGGATGGTGGTGGTTGTGATGTTCACCGTGGTGATGTTGCAGCAGGCGGGGTTAGGCTGACCTGCGAGCGATTGTGAGCTGACCTGCGAGTTTCTGCGAGCGACCCGCCTTGTCGAACGATTTTGACACTCCTGTGTTTGTGTGCCTCCCTTCCTCCCTATCCCATTCCTCTCTTTCTTACTTTTCTGTCTCCCCTTACCCCTTCCCCAGTGCAGGGTAGCAAACCAGATGTTTTCTGGTTAACCTCCTTGCCTTTCCACGTTACATTTCTTTCTCTCTCTCTCTGTCCTGGGAACTCATTCGTGGGCGAAATCCCGTCATACATGATGGCCATCGTCTTCCTTGCTCAAGATACTAAGTTAATATTGCGCACATTAATCTTTCCATCAAATTAGATACGCATGATGCAAGTGATACCGGTCGATATGATGCGAGGCTCACAGGATCCTATCCGGACTTTAGTACTGGCACCACCCATGTTGTCTTCCAAACAACTGGGATCTCTCCCGTGCTCCACACATGATTAAATATGTCGAAAAGTGCCTTTTTCGCTGATATGGCAGATTTGTCAGCATCTGATTGCTCATCAAATCGGGACCCACTGCACAGCGTCTTCTTAACTTGCTAAGTGCCATATCCAGTTGAATGGCGTACCCATCGTGTGGAATAAATGAGGTGACAGAGGAATCGCCGCTCCTGCTGTTCTGCCAGATGTGTATACGTATGCGAAATCCTCTACAAGGTTTTGCAAATCTTGCAAGGGTTTACAAGGGTTCGAATGGCCTGTGTGAGCGGATCTTCCCAGAACAACTATTATTACTGCCCATATCCTTGTCAAGGGTGTAAACGTCGATAAACTCTCACAGAAAGCGGCTCATTGAATTCGTCTTACTTATTTGCGTGGCGATGGATCGCAGCGTTTAACCCGTTATATTCAGTTTTCGCAGACGGATTTCCTTTTTTTTCTCATGAGTTTCAGCTCCGCTCGTACACGTGCTGCGCAGAGGTTTATGTCATTTCTTTATTTTCCCTGCTCCTGACTTGAAATTAAAGAAATGACATAAACACTTGGTTGGATATTTGAGTCCTAATGTCGACGAGTGCCGAGCGCCCAGGATGCGGAGCGCTTTCGATTGTCCTCTTCACTTCCAATTACGATTTAAAGTCGCGTTGCGCAGTAGGTAGCCTGCGCAACGAGGCGCCATGCAACAGTTTTCCCCGAGGCCCAGCCCCGTCTTTTGTGTAAAGCAAGTGCCTAATTCAATTTTGGGAGCTGTAAACAGATCTTTGCCCCATGTTGTAAACAGCATAGTCGCACGCCAGCAGCTGCGTAGTCGACAAATATTCATAATTTGGTTCAAATCGGGGACACAAGAATGTAGCCGGAAAGTAGCCAAGACATTTTATTCTGCTGCCACCGGCCTAAATAAGTAGCCAAACCTGGCAACCCCGGAGGCAATGCGTGTGATTTTTTGGTATGAGTATGTCTGCAGCTAGACTAAGAGGAGGCAAGAAATACACGTGTTGACAGCTGGAGAACAGAGAGGAGACTGACGTTTATTCAAGTGTAAAAACAGCTTTGGCGATTAGCTGTGAAGGCATCTTAGTGTCGGGTGAGCTGCCTCGATGCCAGGAAAGAGCAAGGCATAAGGACCCCAAGGCGAGGGGAATCGGCTTTCGGAAGAGCACGAAGAAAGAAATAACGGACGGTAGCTCCATGTGGAAGACGGTCGCTCCATGTAGAACTAATGGTTTATGTGATTTGCAGTGCGTCACTTGGAAGGGAACGTAATCAACCTGTACGGTGCGGCCACTAACACCGTGCGGACCGCCATTCTGTGGAACTTGTACATCGCCGCTAGTGACCCGGACGGTATGCAGGCTCAAGTGCAGCGAGAGATTGACACCGTGATCGGCCGCGAGAAGGCTATACAATGGGAGGACAGACGTCGTCTACCTTACACCATGGCGTCAGTCCTGGAGACGCTACGGTGGAGGACAACGGCGCCCATCGGCGTACACAGAATGTGAGTGATTATTTTGCAGCTTGCAGCAAGCACAAGATCGCTGCCCCCCTTTTCGATTTCTGAGGTTGGAGGAGAGTGAGCAAGGCTTCCATAAGAAGCCGTTACGAAAGGTAGTTGCTGCCTTCAAGAAGTCAAGCCCTCCTGCCGAAATGTTTACTTCAGCAACATACCTTTTTCGACATTTTCTCAACACGAGGAAAGAAGTAACTTAATACTTAGTTAAGATTGTCCTGTCTGTTCTTGGGAATCCGCCTGGCAACTCTTGGACGCTGAGGAAGGACATTCAGAGAAGTGGACAGACGATCCAACGAACACGTTCGCTGTAGACTTGTGCACAACTGCAACGCCATGGCACAACTAAATTTCGGCCTCTGAATGGTTTAAGGGCCCTTTAGGAATCGAAGGCAAACGGCATATTTTCCTTTGCAATATTGCATACAGCATACCGCTCAGCATTCGTTTTAATAAAGAGAACCACAAAACAAGCATCAAAACCGCATGATGGATGATAGGGCCCCTGTGAACAATGAGAACACCCTCCCATGCGTTCCCGGTAAAGGTTAAGATGCAGCTGTTTTGCACTTCACACAAGGGCTTCGAATGCCGTCAAATGACCCTTCCTTCTCCCCGCGTGTGTTTCCCGCTTTCATATATAAAAAGAGACCCGTAAAGCAACCCGTTCTTTTCCTTCTGAGACTGCCGTGAGTAGACCACGGAAATTAAAGACAACAGAAGAACAGCGTGAATACAAGGCTCGACGACAGAAGCAAATTCGTCTTGCTGAAAATGGTCGCAGAATAGCTTCGCTGGACGTTCACGCTCGCAGAGCGGGATGGCGGCCAATTCTTTATGTGTTTCTTGACATTGCATAACTGGCAGCACTTAGCCAATAACAAAGTAGTACAATTTCTAGAAAACGACATACGTGACACATCGCAACGTATTTTACTCATATTTTGTTTTGTTCTCACAGAATGTCTTTTCTGAGTTTCAAATCTGCTTGCTTACTAGTTTTTGTTCTTCCTTGCCGGCTGTCTTTTATATTATTGTCATAACGTCACAACCTCTCTCCTTACGCAACTCCTTCTGTGAGCGTATTTAGAAGCATTTTTCAACTAAAAGCGACCGTATGCAAAAATTAGTCTTTTTGTCGCATTCGAAGGTTAATTCATAGATCACACAGGTAAGCTCTAATTGTGCAGTAAATCTGACAGTGGGACATTGGCACACTATCACTGCTCTTTGTGTATGTAGTCCTTGTTCTCTGCTGAAATTCCGGCCACATGCTTTCAGAGCGAATGCGGCTATTCATGAATAAAACATCGAGGGTCCCGTTTGCAGTCACTGACTTTGGGACCCTCGTCTGCATATCTTTTTGTACCGATCATTGTAATCTCAATTGCAATAAACTGTAACAATAAACTGAAACGTCCATCCGAATACCGTAGGCATCATACGTATTAATGAGAACGTGCCGTTTGTTGTCGTATGTTAAAGGGCTATCATGTTCTCTATCGGATTGAATATATGGAATATGAAATTGTGCTCATATTATATTTTATCGTTTCTTTGAAGTCTGAAATTTCGCAGATGTAAGTACTGTAATTCTGAGATTGGTATGGCAAACTCTTCGTTAACAAGAAAAAAAAAATGCGATTGAATAATCTTAAACGAGCTCAATGTCCGCCAGTATTCGTTGTGGAAGGTTTCTTTTTGCAACACTTCTTGTTGCAGTTTCTCGCCAGCTGTCTTCAAATGCTCAGGGCTTCAGCGTCTTTGAGCTGTGTAAAAAATGTTTTCGTAAACTACATTGGCCTTCAGATTGCCGTAGCCATTTTCTCTTGGCTATTCGTTTGCCTCGCAGCGCCATTAGCGACACCGAAGTTTGTGGATACCACATCCCTGCCGGCACCTTCGTGATAGCCAACCTGTGGAGCCTGCACAATGACACCGCCTATTGGTGCAAACCGTGTCACTACGACCCGACACGATTTCTGAATTCTGATGGCACGGAGCTTGCTGAGAAGCCACTGGCTTTCCTGCCTTTCAGTGTAGGTAGGTACGAAGTGAGTACTTTGGTTCCTGTACACTGGCTCACCGATCGTGCATTTTCAGGCGAATATTACAAAACAGGGACTACGTCGCTGCCACTGTCTGTCATTTTCCCAGTGTAAGACGTGAGAGCACGTTACGAAGGTGGCACCATTTAGAGTAGAGCTTTAGTTTGAGGATGCAAATTACTAAGTATATTCATGGACAAACACCAGCGACGTCCTCTGAAAACTTCCCCCTCCCACAGGCTTGCGATAAAAAAACGCTTAACAACGGTGAGGTTTTCGTACAACCAAATACTTTCTTCCCCTTGACCAGTTTCCCAAATACGCTTTAAACTATATTCCAGTTTATGAGATGCTTTTCTAATGCTAACAGTGTTTTTAAAAGAACGTATGACATGCACAAGAAAAATGTATTATTAGTTGAGTAGAATTGCTGGAAGAGGGCGACATAAGTTGCACAAATTTAGATGTATTTTGTTAATGTAAGAAAATTTAAATTAAGTGCTTAAATTATCGTGCATTATGACGAATTGCTACATTACGCAGAAAGTGGACGATAAAAAAATAATTGGCTAAACCTACCGAAGAAGTTTCTAGATCGCTCATATGCACGGATGTTTATGTAGAAACGTTTGCGTCATGATGCTGCTTAATGAGAAAACAGTGCTTGCCGTGGGCGTTGACTTTTCTCCAGCCGCAAGAAAGTGCACCTTTCCACCTCTGATATATATAATTCATATGCTTGCAGGTAGGCGCGCTTGCCCTGGTGAGACACTGGGTATTTTTGTACGTAGCCACGTTGCTTCAACGCTACAGAGTGCTTCCAGAGGATGGCACAGTCATCTCCCTCGACCCTAGGAACGCTTTTATTTCTGTGGTCAATGACACGCAAAAGCTACGCTTCGTACGACGATGAGTGATTATGATTTCATCAGCGAGGTCAACGTTTTTTTATGTATATAGAGAAGTCTCACGTTTAGATGTATAAAAAACAAGAATTTTGTGGAACGTTGAGAAAATAGAATGCTTCGAATCGTACAATCTAGTTATCACACTTAGATGGAGTGGACTAATCCTGAAATATGATTTACCCTTTTGAAAGTCAGCACAATGCCACCAGCAGTGTAAAATGCACGGCTCAGTGGATGCAAGCTCAGGTGTGCTGAGAAGAAATTGAAAGAAAATAAAGTTGTGAATTATTACTAACCATGCATGGTGGCTAAAAAAAAGTAAGTATGACCACAGTATGAACGACCTTGCGGAGCGCACAAGCTAAAGGTGCAGCTACTCGATCTGATGCTCCTAACACATTTATGTTCGTAGGTGGCGTGCAAACCATCAAAGCAAGAATGAGTTCGCAACTCTAGACCGAGAGAAATGCTGGAGATATTATCCTAGCTATTCGGCTGACATCATACTCGAGGTGCTGGGTGGTGTCATTTCGCAAAGTTGCGATACAAAATCCCTATATTGCCACGCGCCCTTCTTTGCTATGTTTATGTAACTGGTCCGTTACACGTACGTATAATCACTGTCTTGCGCAAACCGCGCTCGAATGTCTGGGAACCTTCCAGATTATTTCAGAATCTGCTTATAGGCTTGAGTGCGCAAACGCGAACAGTTGAGTTCATTCTGGAACTAACGCGGCCACCAGCGAAAAGGCTTGAATGTTCGATGCCGCATGTATAAATGGCGACATGCCTTACCACTGAGCAGATTATCGAAGGCCGACGCTCTGTTCGCCGCTATTAGTATACAGCGTGTATCGCTTCCTCACAGTTTGACTTTCTGTATCGCGGCAACAAGTTCGCCCAAATAAAGTCATCTTGGACACGCCGACTGCTGTCTTCGTCGACGTCACGACCCCGTGACAATGTACAAAAAAGCTTAAAGACATGCGATTAAAAACGTGTCACTATGAATAAAAAAAAAAACAGTGCCAAGTATCTATAAGAACATTTAAACAGCTGTCGCATTTTGCAGATCGCTGGTACGTCGCCTGTTTCTTTCTACGCCCCACCGCGGTGGTTTAGTGGTTATGGCACTCGACTACTGACCCGAAGGTCGCGGGATCGAATCCTGGCCGCGGCGGCTGCATTTTCGATGAAGGCGAAAATGTTTGAGGCCCGTGTACCTAGATTTAGGTGCACGTTAAAGAACCCCACGTGGTCGAAATTTCTGGAGCTCTCCACTACGGCGTCTCTCATAATCAAATCGTGGTTTTGGGACGTTAAAGCCCAGATATCTTATAATTGTTTCCTTCTAGCATTCGTTCACATAATGCTCGAAGCGCCTCAGGTGACGAAACAAGACAGAGGGGTGGCTGGCCCTTCATTGCGATAAATGTGATTGTAAACCTGAATTTCAAGAATCTACTGACATTGCAAAAAACAGAAATGAAATGACGCGACCATAGGTCGGCAAACTCACTCAGACTCACCCAGACTCAAATCGGGCCGTGAGTCTGAGTGAGTCCGGGTGATTAATGTCATGGTGAGTTTGAATACGAGTGAATCCGGTTGAGAAAAATTTTAGTGAGCCTGAGTCCGAGTGAGTCCAGTTGAGAAAAGATTTGTCAGTCTAAGTCCGAGTGAGCCCTGAGCGCAAAATATATTTCTTGAGTGAGTCTGAGTGAGTTCCACATTTTATTGCCGACCTATGGTCCTACCCTCTCAACTTCAGCATTAGTATCAGGCTGATATCGGCTTACGTTTATACTCATGTCTATTCACACAAATCTTAACGCACTAGCGTTAACACACCCCCTCAGTATTTATTGATCAGAGGCGTGAGTTAGGGGTGGGGGTGTGCCATGATATTAAGGGTGTCCATGATTTCCCCCCGCAAACTCTTTCACAGGAAGTTCTCGACAAAAAATGTCTCGTGTGAGTCGCGTATGTCATAAAAAACTGTCCTTACTGGATTTAAACCACTGATAACTCGCACTTGAAGCTACAAGATCAAAAGGCGTATCGTAGAGCACCGATTATGTGAGATAATGGTTTGACACCATAATCGAAAACTGATTTTACACTAACGAATTCATGAGTCGATTCACTCAGGCTCACTCAGACTCAGCTCAAGCCGTCAGTCTGAGCGACTCCGGCTGAGTCATATGTTGGTGAGTTTGAGTCCGAGTGAGTACGGTGGAGAAAAAGTTTAGTGTGTCTGAGTCCGAGTGAGTCCGGTTGACGAAAATTTTGGTGAATCTGAGACCGTGTGAGCCCTCAGAGCAAAATACATTTCTTGAGTGAGTCTGAGTGAGCTCTATTTTTTCTGCCGACCTATGGACTCGACTTATTGTTGAAGCTCACAGGATCTCATGCCTCAAAGACAAATGAATCAGCATACCTTCTATTTCTATATCAGCCAAAGAAATTGCATATCTGACTGGCACCACACGTGCATGTGAATATTTTGACTTTTGCGTTGCAATGCACAAAGTGTGTTCCAACGTACATATAAATCAGGTCACGTTTCTCGCCAATAAACAGTTGTTAGTTTGCACTTCACCTGTCTATCGGTGTGTCTACTTGCGCCCCCGTGTGTTTGTGCGCATCAGATTACCTTCAGATGAGTTACCAACAAGCCCAAGTGGAAACCCTCCTGAAGTTTAAAACTAGGTGCACTTATTGAGTGTTAACGAAAATTTAATGCGATTGCTTACAGCCGAAGCTAAGGAGAGCGGGTGTGATAGTCGAAGGGCCTTTCAGTATTCGCTCCTTTCGATACCTCTTCTCCAGTGACATTCGGGTGCTTCGCTAAGTACCTCGCCGTGGTGCTGCATGAGCATTTCTTATGCCGATATCGGAAATTTGAAAGATGGTTCACGGAAGTTTGTTAACTTCAATCCTTGCCAGTTAGCGACTGTATAATGCCATTGGACTGGAATTTTGCGTACGTTTGCTCATGGTTTGCGTACTGGCTACTGCACAGTGAAGTTTAATCACTCCGCTATTCCACCCCCACGGCGTCACAATAAATGCACACTCAGTATAAATCGTTTCTTTCTGTGCCTCTGTCGCAATAGTTTCGGTTGGAAGATGGACGCTGTTACGTACATGTAGTCAGGGTTGATGATCTCTGTAATTACTGCATATCGATAAGATTCTTGGCGACACTATAGGTAACGAATTGTACTCGTTCAACGCTCTGGTTCCTCTGTTCAGTAACACCGAACAATTAGTTATCATTGCCAGCAAGTTAATCATTGCTTATGCTCGCACAACTTCGGCCACTAAGCATGGCCGCTCGCGCATATTCCAGTGTTTGGCCAGATTTTCGGTACAATACTGTGTCACTGCCACGCAAAATCAACAAACGACTCTCAAGCCGCGTTGCCATCCAGCTTGAATAAACACAATATTCAAAGCCCGATGCCACTTTCCACGCTTACTCTATCGATATCTCGTAACGCCTCTCGTCTTCTTTACCAGACAGGCGCAGTACGCTTGCCGAAGTGCTAGCGAAGATGGAAAACTGCCCACAATATGGCTTTCACGAACCGAGAGGCATTTGGCAAACATGCGGAATAACTGAGAAATGGCAGTTGCACGTCCCCGGGCGACTGCTGCGGAGCTCAAAAAAGTAAACAGTCACGAAAGTCGTCCGAATATTTTCAAAAAAAAAAAAAGAACGTTCATATCGGTTCTCTGCCCCGAAAAAACTTGACGCAGAAAACCAATATAAACCTCTCCATCTCCTCACATACACACACGCACGCGTGCATGCACCGACACAAAACAACTGCGGATAACTGGTGGCAATTGTCAGAAAAGGTAAATTCCTAAGTGCAGCATAGCACCTAACGGTACCCTGTGTACAGCTGTTTCTACTTACTATTTGATTCTCAAACATTACTGAGGGTTGAGGGGAAAATACGCCAAATAAAGAAGACAACATTTTAGTGATTGCACACGTAATCGATTACGTTGAGTTTTCTGTACCGTTTACAAGTATGACTATAACAAAGCACTAGAAATTATGCGAAGGAGGTTAGTTGTTCTCCCTGACTGGTCCTTTGTTACATTTTAAGCAGCGTGTCTTGCCGTGATAACAAACACGGTTTAAACATTACGCAGCGAATCAACACGGACTCCAGGCTAAGTCACACTTCTGAAACATCTCTTAAACAAGAATTCGCCAAACACAACTTCAAAGCGACACGATAACGGTGTAAGAGTGCGTTGGGACAAGGGCCGGTTGTGACCGAAGACCCGCAAGTGCGTTCCAAGAGGCAGCGCATTCACGCCTACAAGGTCGTTATCGAGGGTTTATGGTGTTTAGTCTCCTCTCTTACAACGGAAGGACATCCGTAAGATAGCGGCCCGGTCAAGGCAAGCTACATCGACCTGCCACTTTTGTCTGTGAGCAGGATATGACGACAACGGTGAAAAACAACTTATTGATAAATGTACGCTGATCTATAGTTTCCTGTCGTGAACCTGGCTTCATAGCTGTACGTGTGAGAGTATTCGTCCTGTTCAAGCATATGTGGCGATGAACGTTGCGAGCCTCCAGCACATGATCTCATATGTGAGTAATGGAAACTATGCTATCTGGAATTCCACTGCCTCACTCATCTTTAGGGATGTCGATCGGTGTGATACGTTAAGTGCAGTTTTACTCGCATTTCGTATTTTGATCTCAAATACATGCCGCGGCCTCTCTGACTATTGCGGGTATTCATCTTCACAAATAGGTCGAGAGCAAAGTCATCACATTGGTCACTAGCGTTATACTAATGCTACGTTATGGTAAGGAGAGATTGTACAACAGCGAATGTCGGTTGAGCCAATGTTGCCACAATAGGACTGTCTTGTCTTGTTTTACTTTTGCCTTGTTTAGTTTACAGTGGTATTTCATGTCCGAGGCAGTGTGACTGACATTCCCTAACAGTGTGTGCGACTGAAGCTGGCAGTGACTATGACGACAACGGCGACAATAACAACGATAATAACGCAGATGATCAGTTATGCGTGGACATAAAGCATAACATAGGCTTTATCGACATTTACCCTAAGGAAGGCACTGCGCGCTATAGCTTTACGATTTGAATTTACACCGCAGCAGCCTGGTCACATCGTAAAAAAAAAGAACGTATCTCTTTCAGATGTTTGAATGGGGATCTGTCTGGAAGGTGTTTACTACTTCGTTGGCTATCATCATCGCTGCAGTTCTCACGATCAAGAGTTTCCGTGCGAAGAGCGTTCGTCAGAAAAACAAGCTTACGGTGCCCGGCCCAGGAGGAGTGCCAATACTTGGCTACCTTCCTTTCCTACGAACCCCCTACCATGTCACCTTCATGGAACTAAGTAAGCAGTATGGACCCATAATAAAGTAAGCACGATCTATATGACTTTTATATTGTAGTTGATAAAAGAGAAAAGTGGAGCAAATGTTTCTTATTGGCATGCGGCAGCAACATCTAAAAGGCCTAAATCGGAACGTTGCTATTGCGATACGAGCGCCTAATATTGTTGCATGGCTGACGAGTATAGATATGCAGCACTCAAAATTTTATCTTAGTTGCTATCCTTGTTTGGAATATCTTGGAATATCGAAGGCGCAAATAAATAAGAAACAAAATTTGGGAGCCAGCATTTCTTCAGCATACGCCTCTATGAGATAAACAGCAAGTGAAGGGATGCTCCTTATCCAATGTTATCAATGCTGTATATTACGTCCAAAACGAGATTGTGTGTATGTTGGGGTGACGGTAGTGAAGTTGCAACAGGCGGGATTTGGATTGAGACCCATGGACAATGTTGTAACAAAAATAGCATCACATTTCATGTATTATGACACATAGGCATCCCAAAATAAGTGACAAACGCCAAATCATTACACACATTGAGGTTTCACATTTACCATCGGTGGGTTATGACAGAACATAGATCATGGAAGTAATATGGGCACATTGAGCTTGCACATTGTTATATGGGAATCCAATGCCCGTGTTAGTAGCTGAGAGGTAGACTGTTCGTGGTTAATATTGTGGTAACAACTCATAAGGACATCAGATTAAAATTTTATCGGGCCTTTACGGATCAATATTTTCTTGCTTGAACATTTTGAAAGTGCTCACAGAAAAAGGCAACAAAGGCCGTTTACAGTAAGATATGGCCGTCTCCGGCCATGTGTAGCCGAAACTCGGACAATTCGGTAGTGATGACATTATGTACAGGATATTCTTCAAGGCACTTGAAAAATTTCAGGCTTCGGCTTGGCTGCAAGGACGTGCTGGTACTGAACGATCTCACATCCATCAAGGAGGGACTTTCAAACCCAGACGTGTTATATCGACCCAGTGATTTCATATTTCGACACCTTGGAATTGAAGGTTCGGCCGCTTCGACTGATATTTATTTTTGCCTTTATTTATTTACTTTACTTAGGACAGTTAAGATACGTTTTTTCTTTCTTGAAAACAGGTATCGCTTCAATCAACGGAGAAAAATGGCAAGTGAATCGGAGGTACTGCTTCCACGTGTTGAGAGACCTGGGTTTTGCAAGGAAATCTATGGAGAAGCACATCCAAGTAAGACTCGCTGTTTTAGCATTATACGTAGTAGTAGCTTCAGATGCAAAAGTTTATACCATATGTGCGATATAAATAAAGACTGCTGCGATGATACCTGACCCCCTCTAATGGATGCCCTGCGCTCGTCTATGGTTGATTAGATTCATCGGCGTAGCCAAGGGGGAGGGTTGAAACTCCCCGAAATGTTTCAGTTTTGCATGTGCGGTTGCGTATGTGCATATACACGCACACATACAACCGCACGCACAAACGTACCTAAATGGTAGTTGAACTCTTTCCCTCTCTCCCTTTTCACCCCCTTCCCCCACCGAAAAAAATATTTCTGGCTACGCCCCTGATTACGTTATCAAGAAATACATTCCTGCGATGCACGGGAGGTGTCATGCGGCTACATTTTTATTCACTGCATATAAATATGTCTTTCTTTTATTCGCAGCGCTACAAATGTGATGACAAAAACGACAGATGTTAGCTAATGCGAGACGAGCAATAGTGCGTGCCCCAATATATTGCCTCTATTTTCGAGAACTACGTTTTAGTGTGTTTCTGTATCTTGCTGCAGAAACATCTTCTTAGAAGATAACGCGATATTTCTCCCAAAGCTGTTTGCTATCTTAATTCTTTATCACATTCATTGAAACGTTGAAGAACAAATGATGATTCAGGTCATTAATATTTATCTTGTATTTCACCCTATGTTAGGAAGAGGTGCAGTGTTTCATGGCTGTGCTCGAATCAGGCAAGAAAGAGCCAATGCTGATCGCCCATACTCTAGCATCCAGCGTGGCCAACAACATCACAGCTCTGGTTTTCGGCGAACGCTACGACATGGGCGATCCGAAGGGTCGCTACGTTGAGAGAATGCTGAGCACGTTGCTACGCGAAGCCCACTTCTTTTCCCTCACGGATTTTCTGCCAGCACTTCGCTACGTGGCAACGCGCCTGCCAACCACGCAGTTGTACGCCATGAAGTCCGTCCTGCAAGAGCTGAGCAGATTCATCAGGTGAGCACATTTATGAGGTTCCAGCATTTCTGGTCGATTGACAAGACTGTCCACAGAAGAAAAAAAAAACAGTCTGAAGAACAACATCTGAATCAAATGACATTTCTTGTCAAAGTCAGCCCGAGAAGGTTATTCAATACCATGCGTATCGCGCCTCCTTTGCTCACACTTTCTTGCGACGTCTTTTTCTCGGTAACAACAGATGGATGGATGGATGGATGCTTACGAGCGTCCCCTTTATAAAGGGGCGATGGACATGTGCGCCACCAGGCTCGACAAAAACAAAAAGAAAATGCTTTTTTTTAAAGATGGCCTAATGCGTTGTCTACTTCGCTTAAATCGATCTTACTATAGAAAAACCAAAAACAAATGAACAGCCCTGCTCTCTGCCGCTTACGGCAGCATGACCTTATTTTTTCCGCTATTTATTTTTGTCAGTTCTCACTAATTTTCTCCGACTAATAATCTAAAGGTATCTTATTTCTATCGGGGACGTGTCCCGCTTTCCATTGTTGTCGCTAATACCAAAACATATACCAGGGTGAATATCTCCACATTCAGTCAGAGCATGCTCCGTCGTTTCCTTAGTTTCGCCACTGCACGTACATTTTTCTTCTTTATATAATGTCGCTTTATAACTACTCGTTCTAAGGCAACCCAACCTCGCTTCAAACAGTAAAGCGCTTCCCCTTAAATTATCATAACATGCCTCCCTCCTTATTTCGTTTTTGCCCTTTCGGTAGTTACACTCAGACACGTTTTTTTTTTGTTTGCATCGCTGCTATTCAATAAATGCTCTCCGCCGCTCTGACTTTTCGCTTAACGCACTTGATTGTCATATCGCTTACACTGCCAGCCGTATGCTTGCTGGTGAGTATCCTAGTTCTTTTTCTCCACTATGGATCAACGCTCTTCCTACATAAATACCGGAACGCCTTATCTGCCCATCTACTGTCATATTCCTTAGCCTCTCTTCGAACCTTATACTGGTATGAACTTCCCTCACCTCAAAACTTGTCCATCTCATATCGCCCTTTACAGCCTCATTAGTCGTCTTCCCGTGAGCGCCAAACACGAGGCGTTTCACAGTTCTTTGATTCACATCAGGTATTGATTGCACCACTGACTTCATGCACACCACCTGGCTCTTAAATGTAATTCCCGAAACCATTACACCTTTCCACAGACCTCGAAACGCCTCGTACCTATTGTATCCCCATAAATCTTTATCCCCCAATCTTCGACCTGAAATCACCACCTGTCATTTCACAGCACTGCTTTTCTGCAGCGTAGCCGCTTGGATATTGCTGGGTCCTGCTGACTGCAACGTTGATGAAATATGGCGCACAACATTCTGTTGTAGAGGCATATATACTACTGCACGATCGATAGGGCCCAAAACCAATTCACAAAAAATAACTGTTCGTGAAGTTTGTCATTTTTTAACACGAAAGTGTTTTATGCCGAGGTCAACCAAGACTTTCATGACGTATTTCCGTCACGGAAATACGTCAGCAAAATGAACTCCATCAAATGGCAAAGAAAAAAACTATAAGAAAAAAGTTACACTGAGAGGAGTCGAAACCATAACCTCTTGGTCCGCGCCGATGGCTGGCGGGCGATTAGCTCACTTAGCCTCCGCCAAACACATAGCGGAGGCTACATGAACGCGCCTTTTCTCTTTCACACTTTCCTCTCACAGTGCTCTTGGATGGATGGATGGATGGATGCTATGAGCGTCCCCTTTATACTGTGGAACCTCGGTGATGCGATCACAGCTCATACGAGTTCCGGGTCATACGAATTTTTCCTTCGTCCCGGCCAAGACCCATTGGCGTGTAACGTAATGGAGTACGGTTGTTGCGAACCGATTTTCACCCAGCGACGTTTGATACGAACGTACGCTACCACCTAGGTACGGAGAGGTGCTGTCCGCGCTGTCGCGGAAGACGCGCCAAGCACGTGCGAGTGCGGGAACACAAGCGTGGGCATGCGCGCCGCACCGCCAAATTGTGAGAATTGCGGGGTAAGAAAAACACTTTTCTAAAGGTGGACGAGGACCGGAAGAAGGCGAGGAGGTCTTGGCGAACGAGTCAGGCCTCACAAGGTCAACATGCGCGACCGTTGAGGTCGCACTTGTGCGGGCACGGTCGTAAATCTCCCAAAAATCATCCCCAACACCTCCGCGATAACAAAATCATAACACAGGACCGTGGTTCTGTAATTTTGTGGCCTTGATCCATCGCGTCAAAGCGCTTCTTGTGTTAGATTTGCTGCAGTACTTCGGTGTCATGCAAAAAAGCATACTAAAAAATTTAGAAGGGGCTACTGCTTTCGCGGGTCACAACGCACCTGGTACGGTACGGAGAACTTTATTTAAAGATCCGGAGAAGTGCCAGCCCTTAGGGTGACACCGCGGGCCGCTCCCGCGTGGGGACAGTTAGACCTAGCCTAACCTGCTTCATTAATTAAATACGCGCGTACGGGCCGCATACTTACGAGTGCTGGTATGATTGTTGACATCTAAAAACTTAACTGACAACATTCGGGGTTCTTCCTGACGTTGCTGCGGCCCTGAAAAACAATAAATGAAGACGTACTCCGGCTTTCTTTTGTCGCATGCCTATTTTCCATGCTTTCTGGTGATACGGATTTCGGATGATACGAATATTTTTGGTGGTCCCGTGAGATTCGTATCACAGAGATTTCACTGTAATGGGGCGGTGATATGCGTGCCACCAGTCTCGAAAAAAAAAAAAAGAAAGACGCGCCGTTGCTACGACCGTCCCATTCAGCGCGTTTCCAATAGAAGTGTAATTTCGTCCACGCTTTAACAAACCGTGAGGTGGTGGCTTTAGCCCAAGCCTCGCTCACAGCATCCATCCATGTCGGAAAACTGCGCTCCGACGCTCACCTGTCTTTCGCACTGCGTTCCCCACTCACCTGGGAGAATTAACGGCCAGGCTAGAGGGGAGACACTACGCGCGTAACGTTTATATTCGCGTTTCACTACGCTTTGAAGGAGTTCGTATCGAGTATCAGTGTTTATTATGTGCTTCATGATGCCATATTTGCGCGGGATTCACCATATGCGGTATCCAGGTATATCTTGACAACTTCAGCTACCGCAAGGAATAAATCATGATCATGAGGGTTAGTCGTCGGTACGGAAATGTGCCACTAGGCGTCAACGTGGGTGCGTCCACATCAGGCGGTGCTATATCTGCCAAACAACAGTAGACATTGTACAAGCTCTCATACACCGATGTACTATAAACAATCAATTACTTCTGTGACGACACGTTTCACTTTCGTGTTATACCGATTCCTATGACAGAGGAATCAGCCATCTTTTTTAGGGGCGAAGCTCCTTATAGCATCACCTGGTTGGTCGTCGCTCCATCCGGCGTTCCCCCGCCATCGCGTCTCCCGTATCCTTCAAGAGATGGCGCTGTCCCATAGAGATGCGTGCAAACTGCAGTTGGATGACTATATACTAGACAGCGCTGTCCCATAGAGATGTGTGCAATATGTGCGCAAAAAAAAAAGAAAAAAAAAGCAGCGGCACCCTGCACGCTAGATGGCGTGCAGTAATCAAAGCGGCGTATCGCTTTGATTACTGCTCGGCGAAACCATTGAACATTTCACGGTGTAACCATGATTGCTTCAGGAGCTTCGCCCAAGCTCTTCATCATTCACCCGTGGATACGCTGTAATTTTTTTTATTTTTATTCTTGCACCTCATGTCGGTCTCAGTCTGTGTCAGGTTGAGGCGGAAGAAAGAAAGTGACACAAAGTGCTCAGTGTGACGGCAGCTTCTCGTTGTATGTTGTTTTGTTAGGAAGGCACGCTACGCTGGTATGATGCATATAATAATGCCGCAGTGCGCTGTTCTGGTACTCAACAGTAATACCGTGCCGTCAACAAGGTGCGGAAGTCAGTACAGTGTTCTGTTTGTGCCTTGTACCTTCTAAACGTGTGCAGCTTGCAATTAGTGCAAGAGACAGAAAGATTCGCTTTGTTTATGGTTGCTACCAATATCCATCTGAACAGAAAATTCGAGTAATCTGTGTGTCGTCTGTTACAGAAAGGAAGTGCATGAACGCGAAAGTTGTATGGAGGAACACATGGACAAGGATTTCATAGACGGATACTTGAGGAAGATTGATGAAGATAAAGGAAAAGGTTCTAAATTTACTCGTAAGTTCAGATTGTGATTTCCATAGGTGACGTTGACTGAGATGGCGAGAAATTGTCGAACACGGAATTTCGCTGGAGCCAAGGTTTCGGCGAGGCGGCTTGTTTTCGTCGGGGAAGCAACTGCATTCCTTACTATGGTTGAAGACTTGGGCGTGTTGGTAAAGCATGACTGTATATTGTATAGCGCGACTAACTGACGGGACACAAGAACGATGCACACACAACATAGCGCTTTGTTGTGTGTGCATCTTCTTTGTGTCCTGTCCATTATAGTTGTGTCCCGTCGATTAGTTGCGCTTACTACCTACAGTCATGCATTCCTTAGCGGAGTTTTTATTGACGCCTTGCTCCCCTCCCCCAACCACGGAGGTGGAGGAGGAGAAGAATGAGCTTGTGCGCAAAGAAAGAAAAAGAAAGATGGGGGAGTGGTCGCTTAGATATAGATCGCTAGGGTGGGCGGTGCAAATGGAGGACCGGTGTTGTGCAATAATGGCGACCAAAAAAACAGGGGGGGGGGGGGCATGCTTTCGCCAATTTTGCAGAAAACAGTGCCATTGTTGCAGAAACAGTGCAGAAAACAGTGCCACTTCACCTAAAGTCCCTAGATTATTCCCTTTTTGCCTAAGTACCGACAACTGCCTCCTCTCCCGGCCTCTCTTACCCGTAGCCGGCGTCTGCCGCCATGTTCTTCCTAACTTGGAAGATTTACAAAGCCACGTACGTCTAAGTACATTAACCACGCACCTTTCAGCGAACAATATGCGAACGCGACGCGCCTTTCTCCTCCCGCTAATCGCTCGTGATTAGTGAGCGGGGGACGCGTTGCACCAGGTGAGGGAACAGCGTTAGGAAGAACGTGGCTACCGAAAACGAGCCTTAGGCAATGAGAGTCGTTGGTGGTGCTTCGATTGTTGTTGGTACTTTGCAAGGAAGAGAAAAAAATCTAGGAACTTTGACTTCACCGAGTGGGCAAGGACTTAAAGTGAATTAAAATATCGCGGTAAGCACGGTTAGGAAATAAAAAAAAAAACTTGTGCCTTGTTGAGTGACATCATTTGATAAGAAAAAAAAAGTTTCGAACAGGGCGTACACTACATTATCTGCGGGGTTTTTTGTGTTTTTGTTGCTGTAGGGCAAGTGATCGGTCGATTACATATTTTCTTGCCTATTCACCTGAAGTATTTCGACATCTCCGGGTTTCAGAAGAAATATCTCGTCCAGTTTTCTTCTAAGTATACAGTACACAAACGTGCACAAATTGTTTTATTACACTTAATGTAAGACGAGAAAGGTCGACCTCTAATCACATGACTTCTATTTCATTATGCTGAAAAAAAAAATTGTCTTCATGTTGATGGTCGAGATAGGTTCGATGCGAACGAAGGGCCCTTGTTGAAAATGACTACAGCAAAGCGTTCCAAGCCAAGACACGTTTGTGGAAGGATAGAGGCTTGCATCGATGAAAGGTAGCTGAACTAGAAATGCAGCTGGAGTCAGCGTTTTGACTAATTGATGGGGTTGAAGCTCCCAAAACCACAATGTGATTATGAGAAATGCCGTGAGGAGGGCTACGGAAATTTCTACCACTTGGGGTTTTTTAACATCCATGTAATTGTAAGCACACGGGCCTCTAGAATTTCGCCTCAAACGATATGCGGCCGCCGCGGCCGGGATTCAATCCCGCGACCTTCGGGTCAGCAGACAAGCAGCATAACCGCTACGCCACCGCGGAGGGTAACGCTTCGACAAGGGAACGTTTCTTCGTGAAAGCGGCAAAGCTGCTAAATAAAGCAGATGCCACTCGGATGAAAACAACTCTTCTAGCAGAAACTTTGGCAGCAACGACTTCCCTTGTTCAACGGCTTTTCATCATCAGAAAGCAAGCCGCTGCTAATGAAGAGAAGATTTAGATACATCCATGGTCTATAGCCACTATAACGTGGCCTCAGCAAGCACGGAATCGGGCTGACTGGCGAAACATTGGGAAAGGCTATTGCCCTGTGGTGGGCGCAGTCAGGCTGATGATGATGGTCTCTAGCAAACTATAGCGTTTGAGAACAAGAGTTTCCCCGCAGTTGCAACGCTCGTGGGCAGCACAGTCAACTTCTACAGCGCAGCTACCAACACCGTGCGAAGCGCAGTCCTGTGGAACCTGTACATAGCGGCCAGCGACCCGGACGGTCAGCAAGCACGCATACAGCGAGAAATTGACGCAGCAATTGGACGCAAGGGGGCGCCCGCCTGGGAAGACAGGCGCCGCACGCCTTTCGCAATGGCGTGCATCCTGGAGGCGCTCCGCTGGAGGACCACGGCTCCTCTCGGCCTGCAGAGGGCGTAAGTGCATCGATGGAAACAATGTTAAATTGTGGCGCCAGTGTACGTGCATAGCTGTGTCAGCTAAAGTGTCAGCGCTCGGGGATACCGATCTGCGTCCTTGCAGAAATGTAGTAATGGGACAGTTGCAACACTCAGGGGGGAGAGAAATAATTAAGTAGGGTGGTGAGCCATAAAAGCGATTAGTTGGATACGTTCCGCTGTAGGAGCGTAACAAAATAATGAAGAAATTATATACTCGCTTAACTCGTGCATGTGCGCAGACAGATGCAAGGAAAAGTATGAAAAAGCGAGCGTTTCTAAGTGGTCTGCTGAGTGACACCTTTCCCAAGCAGCCGCATATAGGAGCAATATGTTACACTTCTTTCAACATCTAATCACGTTCTAGCGATGTTGAAGAACCGACCACTGTGGATATATAAATCCTGATTGCACTTTAAACACTGTTTAGCGATGTCAAACGAAAACCGGAACAGTGCTCATTATGGCTGACCTACACAACCTTTGAGTCCGTGTTGTAGACACCGTCCAGCAGTGTCTACAACAACGTTTGTCGTGCACACGAAGAATAATGCAGTCTTTGGAGTTTGTAATGAGAATGAAATCGCAAACGCCTATAGCCTTTCCGGGACGAAGTTTTTATCGTGAGCCATATTTTAAACATTGCTGACAGTTTATACTTTCCTTTGGCATTGTCAGTACGTTTAGCACATCGGGCATTGTGGAGCTTCCTGCATTCAAAGTATCGCGAATAATGTGAATTTAACCCATGTTGTGGGGTGCACGAAATAATCGAAAATTCAGGGAAATGTCGATCAGATGCAGGCCAGCTTGCTGCTAATCTAGCATGGAGATAAGGTTTCTGACAACCATGTTAGATAGAACTAAGCAAGTTGTATTCAAGCCATGCCGAAGAGTTTTCGTTAGCGCATTTAGCCTGTCGTAAAATCCTCAACCGACGATTTAACATTGGGTTACGAAATTTTCTGTGCTCATTTAAGCTAAGGGGAACTATGGTTCAGCGCAAAAGTAGGTGACCGAGTTCGTTATCTTTTCCGAGATCAACAATTAAATTGTTGCATAGTTGGCACGTCGACTTCTTTTTCGCTTATATAAGCGACACGCATTCTGCACAACATATTGACAACTGCAACTCGAATTACACAGCGCAGGCCGTGACACGGAAATCTGCGGATATCAAGTCCCTGCCGGCACAATGGTGGTTGCAAACTTGTGGGGTCTTCACAACAATCCTGCCTACTGGCCCGAGCCATCCAAGTATGATCCCACGCGATTTCTCAATGATGACGGCACTGAGGTGGATGAGAAGCCAGCGGCGTTTCTTCCTTTTGGAACTGGTGAGGCCATAGCATGAATGATATCCCATAAAATAATTCTTATACTTATATTAGCTGCGTTTCTTATAGGGCCCCTAAACCACTCCGAGTTCAAAGAGCTGGAAGCGGTTAGATTCTCACTACCCTTCCAACAAGCGTTATTTCCTGTTCACCCCTTTGTACTTCAAGAAACACGCGTACCATGTCAGCACTAAGCATTGAGCCTATCAGAATTTCTCGCTTTTCGGCTACACGCTGTTATCTCGGCTTGCACAGCCGACCCCCCCCCCCCCCAAAAAAAAAAAACGAAAAAAAAAAACATGGTTGATCCCTCCGCCGTAGGAATCGGTTTAACACGAAAGTAAAACGTGTCCTTACAGAAGTAAGTGAATGCTTACTGTACATTGACATGAGAGAGTTTGCACAATGTCTATTGGTGTTTGACAGATATAGCACCGTTTAATGTGGATGCACCCACGTTGATGCTTGGTGGTACATCTCGATCCCGACGACTAACGTCCATGATCAGTGATTAAAGAAACCCTTGTGTAACTGTAGTAGTTAACGTTGAGAGCGTAATCAGAAAAAGCGGTGCACCAGGCAGAAGAGGGTCGCTGATTGGACGCAGAACTTGGGCCAAGCTCGCCATCCAGCGGCATGTTAAATGGACCCTGAAACGGTTTTAACGAGTTTGTATAAACGCATTGAGCCCGCAATGCAAGTGCTAAGAATCATTTGAAGACCGATTTAAGCTCTCTGCGTCAACTGTGTAATTTATTACAAGACTGTAAACATGTGAATCGCTACAGATCGCAGCGGCTCAGCCGAACGAGTTTTCAACTTCTCGCGCCTTTTACACGTAGGATTGTTCCAATACACGTAGCACCCAGTGACCGATCTGATTGGATATGTCCAGCCCACGTCATTGAACCTCCTGTGCGCAGCGAGCGTCGCCTGCCTGTGTTGCAACGTGCTCCGTGTTGACGTGAGCTGAGCGAGTGTTTAGCTCGAGGTTTCTTTTTTTTTAGACACAATGAATTGCCCTGGCTGTGTTGTGTACCACATGTCTAGCAATTGGTGACTCGTAAAGCTGCGACATTGTCTAATGTTTGTGAGGCATTTGGTGAGCGGAATTGCTTCGGCTCGTCGCTGCAATGAGCGTCGCGCTCTCGCTATCCGGTCAACTCCACGATCCACGTGTCTGCAACTGTAACATCACCCCTGAAAACACAACCACACTGCCCGAGTTTACACTCATCGATGATCGTTCTTGAATTCTTTTTGTTTGTCCGCATCGCATGCTTCTGCAGGTTGTCGCCGTACAGGAGAATAAAATAAGATTGGCTAGTAGTGCGGCGGCACCTGTCGGAGCAGATATCAACCACTCCGCGAGTTTCGTCTCTGTTGCCAGACGGCGTGCTGCTGGGCGCACTGGGCCTCCGAGATTGCGCGCAACCTGTCGGCGCGCAGTATCGGAGGCCATGACTGGGCGAAGCTCAAACCGTCGAGTGCGCTCATGAGAGCGCTGCAGTGGCCAGAGATACCAGCGTGTATCATGATTTGAGGAGGCAAGGCAGTGGTGAGAAGAAGGGTATGGATATAATTGTCCGTAGCGGCCTTGGTACATGGTGCGTCGCTTAACTTGTGGTGCGAATGATTTGATGATGCTGTAGCCTAAACGCTGACAAAACTTCTTAAAAAACCGTTTCAGGGTCCCTTTAAAGAATTACTGAACACCACGGCATGACTAGAGGGCAACGGAACGCGCGGCGTGTCTCCCCTGTAGCCCGGCCGCGATTTTTCTTGGGGCGACCGTAAGCAGAGAACGCGGTGCTACAGCCAGGCGAGTATGGAGAAAGAAAAAATCACAGCATATCCACGGAGTGAATGATGACGAGTGGGCGAAGCTGCGGATGTTCATCGGTAAACCGTGAATCTTCCGTGAATTCTGCCCAGTACATCATCACCGACGTGTGATCGGGCGCGTTTATACTAAAGGTTCGACGAGAGTTATGACGACTTGCAGCTCACTTTAATTTTACATGTACGCTGTGAATTTTCATTGTTTAGAAAACCATTGCTTTAGAAAACATCTGGCGTCTTTCGTTAAGCAGCTGGCGTCTCTTCGTTTTGCTTTAGAAACATCTGGCGTTCTTTCGTTTTGCTTTTAGAAAACACCTGGCGTCTTTCGTTGGTTTATTTCATCAATCAACGGCGTTTTGAGAGAGAAATGAACTTTATTTTTTGACCAGGCTCTTGGTACTTGAGCCCTAAGGTGGGTGGCCTCCTCAGTCCAGGTAGCCATGGCTCGCTGCCGCCGCCCGAGCCCTGTTCACCAATCGTAGCTGGTTGTCAGGGTCTTGCGTCACCAGCAGAGCCTCCCACTGGTCTTCTAGTTCTTTCTCTATGTCTGCGCCTTCCTCTGCGTTTCCGCTTGGGGGTGATGACGGTGGTACGTCCGGATTGTTCGAGCAGTCCAGCACCATGTGGCGCAGGGTGTTGCGCGTGTCCGGTGGGCAAAACTTGCAGTCCCGCCTGTAAGTCCCTGGATACATTGCGTGCATCAATGTTCCGTGCGGGTAAGTTCCGGCCTGGAGTCTTCTCCAGGTCACCGCTTGCTCTCTACTCAGACTCTTGTGTGCCGGCGGGTACCGCTTCCTCTGCTTCCTGTAATGCGCCAAAATATCTGAATACTTCTTCGGTATGCGTTCATCCTCGTTGTGACAGCTATCGGTACGTGTTCTCTGCGTGTCGGAGATGGCTCGGCGCGCATGATCTCGAGCCGCAGCGTGCGCCGCCTGGTTCCCCGCGAGAGACTCGTGTCCCGGTGTCCAGAGGATGGTGGTTTCTTCCACCTTCGTGCTCTTTAATACATGGAGTGCTGCGTTTCCGATCCTTCCGTTCATGTACCTTCTGCACGCTTCTTGCGAATCCGTGATCACGGTAGCCCGCGTCTTCTTGCGTGTAGCGATGGCTAGGGCTATGCCCAACTCTTCCGCTGTGCTTGCATCCTTGGCACGTATGGATGTTGCTGTCAGTTCTTGACCGTTTTCGTCGACCACGCTGATTGCAAAACGGTCATTTGTAATGTAAGCCGCTGCGTCCGTGTACCTCACGTCTTCTTCATTGCTGTTGGTGCGTTTTAGTGTTTCCTTTAGCAGTTGTATCCTAGCGTGTCTTCTTCCCTTGTCGTACTCAGGATGCATGTTTCTTGGTATATTGCTTATGTATAGGTTGTTTCTGATCTCGTGCGGGATACGCTGAGGAACGTGCATGCCATCTTCGACTTGATAACCTAGATCTTGAAGTAGGGCTCTACCCGTATTCGTCAGCTTCAGTCTCTCCAGATGGTTGACATTGTGCGCTTCCACGAGCTCTTCCCATGTGTTGTGCACTCCCATTTTAAGCAGCTTTTCCGTGGATGTGGAGGGCGACAGGCCCATGGCAATCTTGTGGGCTTTTCTGATTAGAGTGTTTATTTTAATCCGTTGACTGTTCTTCATGTCTACGTATGGGGTCCCGTACGTGATAATGCTTGTGATCAGCGCTTGTATAATTTTCGTGCAATCTTCTTCTTTGAGTCCGTGACTTTTGCTAGTCACTCTTTTGATCAGATGGCTAACTTGTAGCACGGTTTTCTGAATCCTGTAGCACGGTTTTCGGAGTCCCAGGATACGAAGCGTTGAAACCTGAGGAATTATGACGCCTCCTACCTTCACTTCCGGGTCTCGTGTCTGCTGCGGTTGTCGGCCTCTTGTGCGCTTTCTTAACACTAGGAGCTCAGACTTTTCTGGTGCGCACGTCAGTCCACATGCTTCCAGGTATCTTTCTGTTCTGTCAGCCGCTTCTTGCAGAGCATCTTGCTGTTGGCCTGTGGATCCTCCCGTAGTCCAGATGGTGAGGTCGTCAGCATATATTGCATGGCCAATCCCTTCTATTTCTTTCAGTTCCTTTGGTAAGGAGCTCATCGCCAGATTGAATAACGTTGGAGAGATAACGGAGCCCTGTGGCGTACACCTCGGCGGTATTTCAAACTTCTCGGAGCGCAAGTCGCCTATTCCCACTGTGGCTGTCCTCTCTTTCAGAAAAGCTCTTATGTAGTTATACACCTTTTCTCCGCAGTTATAGACGTTCAGGTGTTGCAGTATGGCTTCGTGCGACACGTTGTCAAAAGCCCCTTTCACGTCTAGTGCGAGGATGGCTCTCTGGGTGTGCGTGTCCAGTTTGTCGATAACTTTTTCCTTGATCTGCAGTAAGACTCACCTGTCCACGGCGTTTTGAACAAAATTTTTATTGTTTAATCACGCACAGGAGAAATCTCACCTGGCACTACCTTGGAGGTAAACAATGGCTGCTAATGGGAATGAGAGACAGAAGTCGGCTTTTAGCTAACACTTACACTTCTACTTCTACTAACGTTTCCTACTGGAACATGCCAATGGCTGCTAATGGGGAATGAGAGACAGAAGAATTCGGCTTTTAGTTAACGCGCACGCTGCGAATTTTTATTGTTCAACAACGCACAGGAAAAATCTCCCACCGGCACCACCTTGGAGGTCAAGATCTGGTACTAGCGTTACGACTGGTTACGCATTACGACTACGAGGGACGAACGGGTGCCGCTTTAAGGAGCTTCGCCCCTAAAAAAAATGCAGGCGAGGCAGGCGCGCGTCGCAGAGCTATTTTTGGTATGGATGGACGCTATGAGCGAGGCCGATGCTTGGGCGAAGCTCGCCACCTCGCGGTGTGTTAAGGCGGTGAAAAAATTGCACTTCTCCCATTGGAAACGCGCCGAATGGGGGCGTACGCATACCAACGTCGCGTTGCAGAAGCTAACCGCGTATGCCACGGTCATAATGCATTACTTCATTTATCGCTCCCAGAGGACGACACCACCCCGCCGACCAAGAGCACTGTGAGAGGAAAGTGTGAGATAAAAGGCGCGTTTGTAGAGGCTCCAGAGTGTGACACCGTGGCGCAGTCCAATAAAGAAAGAAAAAGAGACCGTGGCGCAGTGGATAGCGTGCCCGGCATCTGATGTCGCGGGCCGAGAGGCCGTGGGTTCGACTCCCGTTAACGGAACTTATTTCTTGCTTTGCTATATGATCGTGTGCATTTTTTCGACTTCATTTCCGTGACGAAAATACGTCACTGATAACTTGGTGGACCCCGGCATAAAAGACATTCGTGTTACAAAAAAAAAAAAGAAGTGGATTAAGTTGATAGAGCACGATAGTCATGCGAGATCCAGGGCAGAACGGGCGTGCTGCTGCATGGCAAAGCCGTATAGGAGGCAAGTCACAACCGATGTTCCTCGTATATGAACAAATCAAGAGCTTATTTCCTCATGACGTCACATGAACATACTGATAGCGTCACGTATTGCGCCCAAAAGGCTGGTTACGACAGGAGAAAAATAACGTGTTTGTTCTTTGTGTCTTCAGAAGCTTTTGCGGTCCCTTTAAACGATGCCGTAATGTTCCAGCGAGAAAATGCTCACGCCACTGAACATTGCGAAACATTAAAAGCAGCCAGCTGAACGCGATAGCTTAACGTTATGCAAGGCAAAAAAGTATGCATTTGTTGGCAACTGTCACATACGGCTTACGGTGTCAGTTGCGTAAGGTACCTGTGGATGCCTGCGAGTTTTTGCCGAGACGCTTTTTTATGTCGGCGAGCCTCACGAAGTGCGCAGCAGCGGTTACCTAAGTGATTATGTCAACAGCGCGTCGTGGAATAATTCGTCTGCAGAAAGATGACATCGCGATTGAGTCAAACGCTAAAAATTCGAAAATATAAAAGCTGGATATGATTAATTAGCTCATTGTATTTCAGCGCACGTCACACCTTAACAGTTGTGAAAACGCGGCACCGATTAATTGATTACTGAGACTTACAATCCTTTTCGCACGCAGAACCATTCAGAATTGGGAGATGAGGTCAGAAAGGTTTTCTGGTCTAGACGTTTACATTTCTATTCTCGTCGTGTCATTGCTTCGTTTGCAGGGAGGAGACAGTGCCCGGGTGAAACCTTGGCCCTGATGGAAGTCTTCCTGTACGTGGTTACAACACTTCAGAGGTTCAGGGTGCTTCCAGAAGGAAGGCAAAACCATCTCCCTCGTCACTGCGCCCGCTGTAATCTCTGTGGCGAATGACACGCAAAAACTGCGTTTTATACCAAGATGATGTTGCCGCGTGCTTACGAGCGATTATTACTCATAGATACTAGCATTTATGTCAATATGACCCAGCAAACTGATGGACGTTTGTATTGAGATTTGATGGCACCAATAGACAAGAAAAAGCTATTTGGATGTACCATTATATCTGCTTTCTATGGAGGCGAAAATGCTTGAGATCCGTGCACTTAGGTTTAGGTGCACGTTAAAGAACTCAGGTGGTCGAAATTTCCGGATCCCTCTACTACGGCGTCCCCCATAATCATATCGTGGTTTTGGGACGTTAAACCCCAGCAATTATTATTATTACATCTGCTGCGAAAATGGCGTCGAGAAAGGACGAGAGAGAAAAAGGCAAAGGAAACAAGTTAACTATGTTGTACCCGGTTTGCTACCCTGCGCGAGGCGAGGGGGAAGGGGAGAAAAAGAATAGAGAAATGGCGTCGATGCACGCCAAGATGCGAAGCAGGTGTCAAGCCTTGAAGAAACGGTACCGAGAACCTTGCACAGTTCTAAGTCTTCGGTGGTGTTGGACGAGCACAATTTAACATTTCTTAGTAAAACAACTCGCCAAAAAAAGAGTAATGCGACAACTGTAGCTTTTGGCGTTGTTTGATAAGTTTTGACATTTGGAGTACAATAATTTTATGAGACGTCATTTGTTTCGATGCGGTGACCTGGAGAGAGAGAGGAGTACGTAGGTTTATTGAAAGAGAAAGGTATTAAAAGTGGCATCGTGAACATTAATAAGCATATAGCCATTAAAAACGTTTGCTCAATAAAATGTTCAGGGCTATTACGTCTCTAAACAAAACAATGATACCACTGTTGGCGGTGGGCGACAGAGTCAGCGACTTGGCTCCCACTCTTGTTTCATGTGCAAACACCTTTCCTTGTATCTCGTTAGGTGTGGACACTAAGATCGCCTATTTCAGAGAGATAAAGTTGTGGGTTCGCATAAAAAAAGCATCCTATTGTATCCTCTTTTCCGCGCTGAAACAGGCAATGTGAACATACGCCGACCGCTGTAATGTAAGGGATAACAGGACAGCAAATTGACTTGTGTAAATGCCACTTAAAAGATCGTGAGAAACGTCGAGAGGTCAACTGGGGTAGCCAACTGCCTCTTAACAATCTTTTGTCCTGCCTCTAATAGTACGGATGGCATAAGATTTTATGGTTTCACTGCCTCATCTGCATGCGCTGATGAGGCAGCGGCCCCTCGTATTTGCACGAAACCAAACACCCAGGGCACCCATCGTGAATGGCGGCTTGTTGCGACAATGTGCGACATTTGAACTATAAACTCAAAGCATTTGAACTATAAACAATAGCATTTCTATTGATGAATACCCGCAGTGACAGGTTCTAAAGTAAGGCAAACGCAACTCAAGGGTTGGTAGTTCTGCCACCCGGATCTGCTGACGCATTGCAGATGCCAGTTGAAGTTTGCGCAGCAAGAAAAAAGGAATATCTCTTGCAATTCTCCACTCGCGCTAACGCAGGCGCTAAAGACAAACAGCCATAACATTTTATGGGTACGTTGAACTGGCTCCAGCATTCTTTGCCAACGTCTTCTGCTCCATTTGCCTTCAAAGTATGTCCTATCTCAAGACGCGTGTGAAGATAAATGGCAGCGACGTACACACTCAATCATACAAGTGTTGTCGACTTGACGTTTCTGTAACAAAGGTGGCTGCCCCCCCCCTCCTGCCCCCCTCTCCTCCCACTGCTATGGAATAAAGCGTTATCTACAAAACCTCACAGGTAGCTATTTCGTGGCGCAAACAGCCCGAAAAGACAACGAAAAATGTGCGCCGGTTTTGTGCGATGACCTGACAACACACCTGCGGTTATTGGACATGCGCTTTCTGCTCTGGAAATGTTATTTTCGGGGTGTACTATTGCCTTCCCTGACATGCAGAGTGTTCAGACCCCGGAATCATGTCTTACTTGAAGAAAGGTACGTGTGATTCAGATGAGACGGAAAGACAAGGTTACGGGGACTAAGTTTGTGCTTTTAAATAACAAGAAACTAGAACAACTGAGTAGAGAAGCGCTTCCCGAAAACAAAGAGGCCATTTGTTTCTGAGTTGATTCGGAGGCATGACAGGCCTTGACTACACCGCGGTATGTCTAAAGCACGGAACCTACTTGCCAGTCTTATATATACGAATTGTAGTGGGCTCTGGGGTAGCCGTTTCAAGCAACTGAGCTTCAATTTAGAGGTAATGTAAACCTCATTAAAGTTAATGATGCATAGCGAAGCATTTATTTAAAGCATGAGATTCGATGAAGTTCGCATTGTGCGAGTAATATTGAATTAACTATGCAGAGTGAATTGTCAATATAAAGAATATCAATAGACACATGAACAGCCAGGAATTGTGCGCTCTCAGTGGGCCTTCACTGAACTAAGGATATACCTACACTGTAAAATATGTATGTTAAATAACGTTAAATTTATAGGCTTTTTTTGTTTTACCTACATATAATTTCTTGGATATAGGAGGAATGTATACCCGGTTTTTCAAATGAGCAGGATAACATAGGCCTGCTTTTACACACGCTAAGCTAAAGCGAAAAAGGGCAGGTCGACTACATAATCAAAAGTGCTTATAAGGCGGCTGTGACTACCTGTAAACACACCAACCGGAAAATTACTCGAGCTCGGCGTGCACAATACGTACGCCGAGCTAAAGGCGGCAGTTCTCATATCCGAGAGAAGCCATCTAAGCGGGACACGGTCAAGCAGAGAGATCCTGACAAGGGTAGGTATCCCACCATATCCCCAAAACTTAGAGGAGCTGGTAAGCGTTCCAGATACCATACGTCGCATCATTTCGGTAGCGCCTTTACCGAAAAATATGACTAGAGAAGAAGACACAAGAAGAAGAGAAGAAAGAATCAAGTGGCTTAAGAAACAATTAAAAGCAAAGACAAACGTCATATACGTTGACGCTGGGCGAAATGAGTAGCAACAGCAATTGACTGGAATATGAAGACGGTCACGAGCGCCTCTCTATATACCTTTCCAATTGCGAAGGCAGAGTCCTTTGCCATAGCCTTGGCCATTAGAGAGCAAGGACATAGAGAAGTACAGCAATCATGGTCTCACACACCTAAGAAGTGTACCGACTTAATATGAACGGACCCGCAAAAATGATTAAATTGATGGGACAAAACTTAGTCAAGAGGCACGGGCTAATCTGGTACCCAGCCCACGCTGGCCTGGAGGGGAATGAGAGAGCAGGCGCTTTAGCTCGAGATCTGAAAAACCGAGCATAGCGTCAGCCTCCCACAACCGAACCTCACTTAATGACTCCAAAAGACATTCTCGCTCACTGGCGGAGCACACGACAAAAATATAGCGTCCCCCATAAATCCCTTCAAGGGGAAGACGCTACGGACCTCCGCAAGGTACATATATCCTACGTTGTGCCATGAACGCTTGTCCGTGGTGCGGTAGTTTGCTAACTTTATACCACATCTCTTGGAAGTGTGGCCGAAAGCCAGATAATTTAAAAGCATTTTAGGGAAAAATTTTGTAACCAGTTTGGAGCAGTGGGAGGCACAACTCGCCAGCTCGGACCCATAAGTGCAATTAGCACTTATGAGTCACGTTTGGAGCCAGAGACTCGAGTTTCCTCGAGATGGTCTGCCGATTCAGGTGCCTCAGATTGTCCGATGGCGAAACAGGCACAAATCAAGGATGTTCGAGTCAACCCCCGCAAGAATGTCTTGGCCATCGATGTTATACACCAGGCATCTCTGCTTGCTCTGACCAGGGTCACAGACTTCGACGGTATGAAGGTTCGAGCTCACCTTCCACTTAACAAGGACATGGTGGTAGGCGTCATATACGATGTCGACATCTCCATTCCTTGTGGCGACCTTCCAATGCTCATCAAGGAAGTTAGTGATCATAGCAACATAGTCTAAGTCTCACGTCTGGGCAACTCGCGTTGCGTAAAGATTGTCTTCAAAGGTGACATATTGCCATCCCACGTGAAGGTGGGACACTTTCGTCACGTGGTCCGTCCATTTACACCAAGACCACTCCAGTGCCGTAAATGTCAAAAAATGGGTCACGTGAGCGGAGTTTGCAGAAACGTGGCGATTTGCCCCCGCTGTGCAGAGCCACACAATGCGGAATTCTGCCGAGCAACTGCCCTGAAGTGTACCAACTGCCATGGATCACACGAAGCCTCATCAAGGGACTGTCCATTGGTGAAAAAGGAATGGAGCGTCATGAAACAGATGGTACGGGACGGCTCAACGCACAAAGAGGCCGCTGATGTGGTGAGAAATAGACAACGACGCTCGCGTCGGCGACGAAGGTCTAAGGCTACTGCTGCCCAATCTGGACGGACAACGCGATCTCCTACTCCGACAGACCATCAGACTTCTCTGAAGCGACAGCTACCACCAATGCCGCCAACACCACCGCCCACTGCATCACAATCGGAGAGCCGGAAAGACGCAGAGGCTTTGAAAGCGGCGGCGGATGTCGCGTGGCCCTCACTGCCACCACTGCGCAGTCATAAAGAGCCGATGCAGAATGTCCCGCAATGTACATCATCGTCCACGGATGACTGCCACGACAAGAACCTACAAGTCCTCGCCGTGGTGAGGTCTCTCATGACCACGATGCGCACCCTCCTCAACGGAATGACAACTCCGTCAGCCCGATGTGCTCTGCAAGTTCTGGATTCCTTGGAGCCAGTCCTTGCAAGCCTTTTTTAACGCCTACTTCTAGACAACCGCAGAGGAAGCGATGTCAAATATTTCTCGGTTGTGACTATCTGTGTGTGTGCGGTGAACACTGTGCGCGTATTACTTGTTCCCTCTTTCCTCCTTGCTCTCTCTATTCTTTTTTCTCCCCTTCCCCCTTCCCCCGTGTAGGGTAGCAAACCGGGTGCAACCTGGTTAACCTCCCTGCCTTTCCTTCGCTTTTATCTCTATGAGTCACGTTGGGAGAGCGGCGGAAGCCAGTGGGGCCCTGGACTTGGGACCCAATCCAACATACTTCAAAGTATGTTCAAAGTACGTTTTCCTACCCCTTGCCTTAAAAAAACGTTTTCTTCATAGCGAATTCTGGTCGTCATTGGGAACAAAGCATGCACTACTTTGTTATCTGAACTCGGTTCTAGGGAGAGAGTTGGCCTGCCGCCACACCACGGACAGACGTCCTGGCATAGCGTAGGTCTGGATGCATTTCTAAACCATAGCCACCATAGCATAAACTTTAAAAAGGAGCAGTGGGAAGCTCATCTCGCCAGCTCGACCCCGGAAACGCAATTCGCGCTCCTAGATCAGGTCCACCGGGAGGCGAAAGCCAGTGGAGCCCTGAACCTAGGGAACCACCAAATTAGCTCTTGAATTCCCTTTTACCCCCTTCCCTGAAACAAAGTTTCTTCCTCCAGAGAGAGAAAACTTCTGTATGATAACAGGAAAATCATTAAAAGAAAAAAATTGTATGCAAATACAAAAAACCTGTTTTTAAGAAGCTATATCAGAAGCAAAAAAATCTCTGTAGAAGTAGAAAAAAGCAATAACTGACAATATATGCAAAATTAGTGCGAAATGGAAAACAGAAGAGAGACAAGAACACAACTGTTATGTCACCGAATTTGCCATGCATTTTCTTTTTCCCATAAAATTTTTTTGCATCGTATACTGAGGTTCGCCGAATGAAGTAGGCTCCATCATTGAGGTAGATAGCCTTTGAGAAATCAGATAGCCATGTGGTGATGTAGAAGGTATCAGTAACGGAAGGGACACAACACCTTTATTCATCTAACCATGAAAGAGAGTTTACATGCGTAAAATAAAAGTTTTGAATTTCAAGTAAGACAGCTTTGTCACAGGCAGATGACTTTTAATCCAGAAATTATAAGTATTTTAAGCCAGAAATAACTGAAGACACATGTCGAGATTTGAGACTTTTGAACAATCTCGAGAAAAATTGATAAGCTTCATGTAGCAGTTCACTTACATTTAAAAAGAAAGCAGACTGTTAATGTGCCAACATTTACAAACTTGGCCTTTTTTAGCGAAATGAACTGCAAAAATATAGAAGGTAAAAAAGGAAAAAGTTGAGATAATGGTGACAATTTGAAGCGAACAAAGCTCAAACAAGGGAAGTGTGCAAATATTTCAATATAACGGCACATAATTTATTTAAAAAAAAGCATTTCTGTCGAACATTGACCCCTACCAAGGTCACGAGAACCGCAGAAGAGGGCAAATGCCCCTGTCGAAACGTAGGCTTCAACGTAAGCCTTATCACCCGCTGCTCTCCACTAATCACACAAAAGTATTGCGAAATCCGTGATGTATAACTTTGACGCCACGGGTACTGGCGTTCGAGCGAAGCATTCAAAATCAATTTAGCCCCAGTCTTAACTATTCGCACACTACCTATTAAAAGAATCCAAGAAAACTAAATTTGATTGTCAAGCACTGGTGCCGAAAATAAGCACGCGAGCTGAAACGCGTGTGCCATGTAATAAGGCCAAGATGATGGTTCTCGGCTATTGACCGTCCAGACGACAAAGGCTTCGCGAGACGGCGCTGCAGTACGTCTCAGAGATCCCTTATATCTCGACCGCCTGTCTGTCGTGGCCCAGTTTCCCGCCAGGCCTTTGTTTTAAGCAACCCAGCTACCCTTCATCCTATCATTTGTCCGCTGCTTAGTGAAATACTTCTCTTGCGAACCAGTTTTTATTAGGCTGACCTCGTTTCCAGTTACAATAACCTACAGTAATAGCTGCCTTCATAGGCCCTAAACGCGTTTGCTCTGTGTCTGCCTAAGCCATCTTCGAGTCCGGAAAAGAGACGATCACGCGCAACGATGACTGGTGCTGACTGTCATTCCAGGCGTGCCTCGTAACGATCTGCCCAGCTGCCTCAGAATTACTGCCGCTTGTCTCGCTGTCGAATACACTTGGCAGTATAAGCTGTCTAGGCACCCTTGAATTGTTGACATTCCGGTGAGGCAAGAAGAGCTTGATAAAATGATTGAAGCGCGGTTCGGCAGAATCCCATCACGCAGACACTCGCAGTCTCAGTCATTCAAAACACTCGTAGACGCTCCAATCTAACGAGCGAAAGATTGCGCTGGTATGTGAGTGCGTGTACGAGAGGGCGCACAATTGTTCTGCAATTATTTTATCAAGATGGGTTATCTACCAGCCCAACAGTTAGTTCTAGAAGGTTGTAGCGCTCGAACAGGTGCTTTGATCAAACACAGAACGTGCTATGCGGGAAAGAAGCCATTGCTTTAAAGAGATAACTGGGCGGACGTTGACTACAATATTGCCAGCAATAAAGTCATTGTATAGTATTAAGAGAATGCTTTGCTGTGTGATTGTGGCAAATGCTTGCTGATTTTTGGTGTTTCAGTATGGTGGAAATGTGCCGCAGCACAGTAAACCATTGCCTACACACTTTGCATTGACCCTTGTACTGTTGCTTGCTTAGAGCTTCCAGGTGATGGCATTGCGTACTTTTCTGGCAAATCAAAAGCAGCATGTGAGGGTCATAAAAACTCCGACGTACGTAAGCCCGTGACTCTTATCACAAAGAGAAATAAAAGGAGCACAGCAACGTTATCGCAGGTAAGGAGACGAAAGAGCAGCTTGCAACAAGTGCTTCATGTTTACGATTCTGAAAATGCAGCAGCCCGTCTGTGCGCATCATCTGACAGAGTAACTCCGCATGCTTTTACGATGGTCGACTCGGACCTCTACCTCCTCTCTCCTCGAGTTGAATACAACGCCGCCCTTCAAACGAAGAAGGCGTTAGACGTCTAAAGAATGGCCGTGGAGTGTCACTGAAGGGTACCGATTACTTATGTCATAGGCCCGCGCTGGCAATCGCATTCTTGAGCCGAGTGGGATCTTTAAATGAAACAATATTCGAGAACACGAAGGTGAACACGAAGGTGATTTCGTTAAAGAGCCTGCGTTATATTGCCATGGCTCTACTTACCTCGCAAGACCTTTTTGCTACGGTGAGTGAGATTTGATTCCGAACTTCAGTGGACGTTGTGCTAACGTACACCAAACTTTTGTACCGATGTAAAGCAAGCGCTGGGAATTTGACGTTAGTATAGTAGAGCGACTTGCTAACATAGAGAGGAGGAGGAAGAAGAAGGAAAGGCAGGACGGTCAACCAGACGCGCGTCCGGTTTGCTATCCTACTCTAGGGAAGGGGACTAAGGGAAGAAAAGATAGAGGTGAGCATACAAAAAATTCACGAGAGCTTAGCACTTTTGCGCTCCATAGTACTGGACTCAATATCTCGGGCCTACCACGTTCCACTGTAGACAGTCGTGTCATGGTGCCTACTGAAGGCTTGCAAGTACTGGACATATGGGGATTTCAGCTTGCCGACGAACACGCGAAGTGTATCTCGCAGTGACTAAAGCGCTATGATGATTAGTTTGTCTTCTTCAGACAACTGGTAAGTGGGAGATTCAGTGTTCACTGTTGCTGATGTGTACTGTGAATCTGCATGTCATATTATGTAGAGAACGATGGATTTGTGATGAGATTGATTGATAATATGTAGTGGCGTTAACCAAGTCCAATCTGCACAAACATACCCTAGTAAACTACTTGGATTTGTACTGTAAAAAAAGCTACAAGGACTTTGTCGTCTGTCTACTTCAATGAGAGCAGTAATATGACTTCGTACATTCGAAACTGATCTGACAGTTTGAAAAAAAATATTAGTTCACTATTTCCATGAAGTTTAACAAAAATATGGAGCGTACACTTCATTTTGTGCAGCTCCTTGCTTCTTGCTTATTGAACTGCGTGCTTTCAGTTTTTCACTTTCAGCAATAGTACCACCAAGATATACATGTATACGATTGCTTCGGACAGTGGCGAATCTTCAATTTGCTTTGTGTGCTACAAGATAATTTTTTGAGCTTACGGCTGCAGAGACAACAAACGCGCCTATAGGCGATGGTTAAAACTGTACTCGTTGCTAGCAAGAATGTACGCTCTCTATTTCTCTGCCACCCTTCTCGGTGCACGGTTTTGTAAGCTTTCTCGCATGTTTCTCCGACTGTTGTTCATCAGGTACATCTGCGACTTATTTCCGCGTCCTAGTGACGAATTTATTCGTAATGCCCCTAGCACTGGGCGCACGGTGCACGAGGGTTGAAATGTGACACTTAAGCGGTACTTCTTCTGCTTCTAGTCAAACGTTCTGTAAATAAGTATCCACGCTCTACCGTACCAATAGTGTAGTTTTTTGTTGATCACATGAAACTCCCCGACTTTCAGGTATGGCCATGGTGCTGTAGTTGGCCGGTAATTTTTGCCTTTGTGGCGGTCACTATTGCTGGATTGGTGACGGTGAAGGGCCTCGCTTCAAATGGCAGACAGAAGCACAAGCGGATGCCGCCTGGACCAACTGGCCTGCCACTACTGGGCTACCTCCCGTTCATATGGAAACCATACCACGTAGCTTTTAGGGAGATCTCTGAAAAATATGGTCCAATTATCAGGTGCGTGTTCTTTCTATATGTTGCCGTTAAAGTGAAAAAAAAAAACGCTGAAAAGCAGAAAAATGAAGCAATGAGTCTAACTCGGACAAGCTTACGCCCTGTAAGGTACACAAATACCGACAGCAATACGCCAAATACCAAGTACCGGAAGTACACGAATACCATTTATGTGTATATAGGCCAACAAGGTAGGAAAATAGAAATAATACAAAAGAAATTTTCTGGTGTCAGTATTGTTTGTGCGAATAGCAAAACTGCGCCTCGAGGACACACGATTGTGAAAACGCCTTAAGTGTCTGAACTCTCTGATATAAAAGAAGGAAATTCTTGAAAAGCCACAAATGTTGTGCATTGCCTCTCAATGCCACATGTACCGTTGATCTAAGGACATTAAATGCCCTGAATTTATCAATAAATCTGGTACATTGATAGAACTGTTCACAATTCCGCCGCCAATTAAGAGCCTACTCTATAACAAGGCCGCGCTGGATAGAACGGTAGCGTTATATCAAGCGTGTCGATAAAAACGCGTCACTATATATACGGAAGTGTGTTGTTCGCAGGCTTCAGCTTGGAATAAAGAACGTTGTGGTGCTGAACGACGTAGCGACCGTTCGAGAAGCTCTCTCGAACCCCGACCTACTGCATCGACCCGATGATTTCATGTTTAGATATCTTGGGTTAAAAGGTATAGAAAAGTTTATAGCTTATTTCTTGTTCATTTTTATTATATACTACTTCATAGGGATTTTTAATCAGACAATTCTACGAAGGGGGTCATTTTCGTTCCACGCTTTAATTTTTTTCCCTACGCAGGCATTGTTGGAATAAACGGTGAGGCGTGGCTTGTGAACCGTAGGTATTGCTTCCACGTATTGAGGGACCTGGGTTTTGCCAAGAAACCTATGGAGGACCACATTCGGGTGAGTGGCACTGTTTCCCCATTACTGGAGCATAACATTAGAGAACGTTGATGTCAGGAAACGTCCCAAGAATATCACGCAAGCAAGCATGTGCTCATAGGCACCAGCCATGGATCGCCACTACTGATTTATTGCCCGCGGCGTAGAATGATGTGAATGAGGATCCCAATAACACGCGTATGGGGGACCATTGGTCAACATTACCCCCCCCCCCCTCGCTCTATTCCCATCGTAATAGCCTCCAAACCCAAATACGAGACGTTGTGGTGCACTCTTGTAACGTTAGTAAGTGCCGCAATGCACGTTGCTGAAAATTTGCAGCCAGGGCCACATTCTTTCGTATTCCTCATCAATGAACCAGCCATCCGAAAAACTACTCTTTTTTTCTAGATCAAATATGATCCCGACAATGTGTTTCTGTTATCCTCATGTGCCTTTCGATTCTTTTGCTGGCCGATTATGTCCTTGGTGTTCCATATATTAGTCGTGATTATTCAAATATTGATATTCTCAAACCCCGATAAATCAGTTAGCCGACAACACGTTGATGATCCATTGTAATTTTTTTCTTTTGCAAATACTTTCAGGAAGAGCTAGAATGCTTTGTGAATCTCCTCGAATCAAAGAAAGGACAGCCTATGCTAATCGCTAATCCACTCGCTGCCAGTGTGGCCAACAACATCTCAGCACTAGTATTTGGACGCCGGTATGACCTGGATGATCCCGAAGGCCGTTTCTTCGTGGGCTTGCTCAGCACCTTCCTACGCCGTGCAAAATTATTCTGCGTCATGGACTTCCTGCCTGTACTTCGCGTGATAGCGTCTTACATCCCAGGCACGAGAGTGCGCATCATGAATTACGTTATAGAGGAGCTTAAAAAGCTTGTAAGGTGAGCGCATCGTCTCTGTGAATGTGTGTTGTGAATTACGTGCACTTAATCTTCTTTCGGTCTCTTTTTCACCTCCTCATTCCCTTCTTCATGTATAGGGTAGCAAACCGGGCGTAGTCTAGTCAACATCCATGCCTTTCCTGTAGTCACTCTTGTTCTTTCTTCTCTATCTAATCCATTATTCTCTCTTTACCCCACCCCACGTGTAGGGTAGCCAACCGACACAGAATAGGGTAGCAGTATGCAATTGTTACATGTATGATGAAACATTTTTTACGTGACATATTTGTGTTGAGCTGTTTTCAGGGTGGTCTCGCCGAGGTAACTTTAGTTTTCATGATCCGGCTAAGTATAGGCTGAATGAGACTATACTTAAAAGTATGGCCTCTGTGCAGCGTGCATAAATTTATGTATTCTACAGTCAGTTTCAGTCATATGTTCGGTATTGTTATACTCTAGTCTGACTTTCGACTATGAATATACAGTCCATGGAATTTTGCCCTGAAAAGCTTCAGACATCATCGCTTTATTTAGGAGTCGTGGTTTTTTAACGCGATAGTGAGCTCGTTTCGCAGAAATTCCGGCGTCGGTGTCGGCATTGGTGTCGGCATCGTTGGTTGTGAGCGAAAAATCTTGTCCGTGACCGAAAAATCTAGAAAGACGTAAATAGAATGAATAATAAAAATCTTAGGTTTTAGTGAGAATCGAACCCAGGTCGTGTGCGTGGCAAGCAGGTGTTCTACCGCAGAGCCCCGCTATTGCTTGAAACTGCAGGTTTGAAAAAAAAATACCTATATGAATCCCATGTTCTGGAATGAGCCTCCTTAACCCATGTAATATGGCGTGGCAGAAGCGTAGCATCGCGAAAGGCGTTAAAACATGTGAATGGCGCAACGAGTCGGTGTTTTAAAGGCCCACCCATCACAAAGCGCTCAGACATATTTAATCATCATCAGCTGCAAAAACATCAACAAAGTGGACTGCGTAGGTTCGCTTGTTGCCTTACGGACGTGCAGTGGGCCCTTCGCTGATTCGCAAAAGGAATAATTATGGCGTAGTGGGCACTTAACAACTGTACTTGCAGTGTGCGTTCTAGGATCGTTTGAAATGGCCGATGTTAAGAGCACAGTCGTTCGTTCCCTTACGACAGCGTTGAGGAATGCGCCGAGAACCGAGACCAGGCTAGCAATGAAGGAAACGATGCTCACGAGGCCCGATTATGCTATCGCGTTCTACTCTTGAAGGCGAAGCTCAGGTGCCCTCCAAGTCTTTTTTTATCAAGGCAGACACTAATTTCTGGGCACGTCATCACAGGTATGATTGGGGGTTCATACCATCAAGTTTCTACATTACATAGCCCAGCCTTTAAGCGAATGACCAAGGGGATCTCTTACGAGTTCCTTAACGAGTTCAAACTAGTAATGATGCATATGTTCCCAACAGCAAGATAACTGGTGGTTGAATGCACCGCAACGTTTTATTCATTGGTGGAAAGGGTAAGCTTCCATTTTACTCAGGCAATTTTGTGATATGTCCTTTTCTATAATTCATCATGTGCCATTGGTATCTTTGTTGAGTCGGGAGAAAAAAATCGTCTTGCTATTACGCGTATCACAAACTTGGCAGCTGTGGTATTTTCTTTTAATTACAGAAATGAAGTGAAGGAACGCGGTGGCAACGTGGAGAATTACGCAGAGAGAGATTTCATTGACGGGTACTTGAGGAAGATCCAAGAAAACAAGGGAACCGATTCTCATTACACAAGTAAGAAAAAACAGTCGACATATTTCTGGTGCGTTAGCTTCTCTGGCATGTTCTGAACAATATTATCAACAATATGCCCCTATTGCAAATAATGCAAGTAGGTTAAAACGATGCACTACATTTTTCGCTGTGTCTTCTGTACAAATATTTCAAAAGTTTGGAACTTGATCCACCCATACCCAGTCGCTCTGGAAAACAGCCACATGCACTGTTACACCAGTGCTTTTGGAAAGTCATTATGTCAAATTCTTGCACTACAAGGCATGGGCGTCGGCAATATTTCGTCTTGAGGGGTGAAAAGCAGTGTTGCATTGCGGTGGGGAGGGGGAGATGGGGGAGGAGGGCAAGTGTTCCTTTTGCACTATCCTACCGACGCCAATGCTGGGTGTGTCCAGATAAGATAGAACACGAGGTCCCGGTCACCATTCCCGATTGTGATGAAATTTACTGTAGGTCTAGGCATTACACCCAGATCAATGGTTTCGCGGTTAGTTTTGTGGAAAAAAAAATTTGTTCGCCTGAAAAAGAAATATACAACTTTTGGCCGCAAAAAACGCTTTTCCGCTAATTTCGCGATTTCTGAATTTTGAGCGCACCTAGGGAAAAAAACGGTGCACTTCTTCGTCACAATATTTATTCCCCTTAAAGAACACGTAAAATAAAATCATATGAGTCTATTGTTTCCCTTGCTTGTCGAAGCACGTTTGAAGAAAAAAATCACAAACTTGGCGAATCGCACAAAATACCTCTATTTCGGGAATTTATTGCTGCAAGCAAGTTAAAGTGAGGATAATTAAAATCGGTACATATTAACTTTGATACTTTCGCTCTCTTTTAAAATAGTTTGCGTGGTTTTATCGCGCTCCGTTTTACTCGATAATTGGGCTGAAACGTAAGTGATTTACCAAAAACGCCGAACTTTGAAAATGATTTTCTCAAAAAAGCCATTTTTAATTTTTTTTTTAAATCCCTCTGATTGAAGTCAAGAACGTCGTCTAGTATTGTGCAGAAAAAAACGTTGCATTATTTTGGTTGCTAACAAGTTATAGTGCGTCAAATGTGACCATGCCAGCCTAGCGGCCGCGTCTTCCGTTATGGGCTGAAACTCGGATATAAGATGCTAAAAATACTTGTACGTGACATAATCACAAATCAGTAGCTCCACACCAACAAATGCGCAGCCCGGTGTCATGGTTAAGCAAACTTTGTCTTGGGATCAGCCGCTTGACAAATCCGCAGCAGCGGCCGCTCGATGCTGCGGGCACTCACATTACATGGGTACCGCTTCGACTGTGGATGAGCTCCGCTTGCGCACCAAACTACGCTCAGAGGACAAACGAGAGAAGGAATGCATTACTGTGAAAGTTAAAGGCCGTTAAGTGCCAACAAATGTCATAATATGCAACGAAAACTCTGCCGGCAATTTCCCAGTGAGCGCCTTCAATACAGCACGGATGTATTTTTTTTCCCTGCTGTCATGCCCGAAGCCGCATAATATCGTGATAAACGCTTGACTTGCGTTGAATATTCTATCTGCGGACGCCCAACAATATAGTATTGTAAAAGCGGTTCTTTAGCTAAGTAAAGGACTTGGACACACTTCTTTTCACAGCCGGCTGACACAAGTGTTCTGGCACGAGATGAACAACTGCAGTATCAGTTGCTCGACCATCGGAAGCACGTATGACAGCCCTCTTTAGATGTCAATGGCTTTCTTTTGTGCCATATGTTGCTCATAGAATGAACCTAATTATATTTAGGCCATCCGAAGAGAGAAAGCAACACATGAGCGCACTATTGGAGGCGCTCACTGGGAAATCGCCGGCAGAGTTTTCGTTGCATACTGTGACATTTGTTTAAGATCAAGAAGGGAGCCGACGGATGGATACACGTTATAGATTTCAAAACAGGAGAAAGTGCCTCAGATCAGGCTGGCCGACGTTTGGATAGGGGACCTATCTTTGTCAAAGGCGCCTTGTCATCCCTGGCGTGTTAGTTTTATGGGGTTAGTGATGACGTCATGTCAGCGGCGGCGCGTCTGTTGCTGTTGGTAATTGATGCCTGGAAAGAGAGAAACTCGAAAGCAGAGGAGTAAAGCCCTTGCCACATTTCAAGAGAGTTTGCAAACACGTTCGGGTCTGCATGTCAGAGTTAAAGGTAGCTGCAAAGAAAGAAAAAAAAGAAAAAGGGGGGGGGGGGTACAACCAAGCGAGAGGGCGAGTGCAGCCATCACAAAGAGCTGCAGAAGGTGGTGAGGAAGGGAACTACAGGCGGGGAGAAAAACCGGGCGGCTTACGTTTAAATGTCCGCCAAGGAGCTGCAGAAGGTGGTGGGGAAGGCAGCTACAGACGACAAAAAAAAAAAAAAAAAGGAAGGTACTCGGGCGGCGTACGTTTAAAATGCCGCCTGCCTACTTTCAGTGATATTGAAAGGGTTGCCTGAAAAGCAAGCTCCTGCTTAATGGGTGAAGTAATTGGCTGGCATATGCATCCAGTGTCGTCGGTGGCTTCCAAAAATTGGGCGCCCGTCAACTAAGAGGGTGAAGTAATTGGCTGGCATATGCATCCAGTGTCGTCGGTGGCTTCCAAAAATTGGGCGCCCGTCAACTAAGAGGGTGAAGTAATTGGCTGGCATATGCATCCAGTGTCGTCGGTGGCTTCCAAAAATTGGGCGCCCGTCAACTAAGAGGAAAAAAAAAAAAGTTGAAAGGAACGAGGGGCGGCCGGGGGGAACAATCGGAATAAGACTCGTAGAACTTCCTGAGAAAGCGAAGGCTGTGACAATGCTGGCCAGAAGCGGCCTTTGGAGCGCGGAAAGGGGGAAGGAAACCGTAATTCGGATTCACTAGAAAATGAAAACATCTTAAGAGAATAATATCTACACGTATGTGCACATTTATACATGCAAGGTTAAGAGATATTAAAAAAGAATATTGATAGTGTATTATGGGAGCTGGTCGGGATTTTATTTTGCGAATAGGTTAAGGTTTTTGAAAGCTGAGCGTACTTCATGTCTCTTAATATTATAGGAATCATGCTATGGCTTTTAACGATTCCAAATTACCACGAGCTAGATTTATTCCTGATGGGTGTAGGGATTGAAATTTGTGTATCAAATACGATTCCATGTATTTTCTCTCACGTGGTGACCGGAAGTTTGTTTGTAGAATGTAAAGTTTGGCTTGATCGAAATTGTGGTCTTGTTGATTGAAGTGGCTGGCTACTGCTTTTGGTAAGTTGTGCTTTGTGTCTGCGCGGTGGCCGTTCAGTCTTATACCCTTGTCACACGGGCAGTCTAACCGCAGTTAAGTACGACGGCCGTTACGTCTAACGGCTGTTGTACCTTGTCACACGACAACCCTAACCGCAGTTAATCCGCTAACGACCGTTTTCGTAAACGGAGGTAGGCAACCCCTGTTAGCGCCGTAAACTGACAACATGGCGGCCCCCATGTCGGACGCGAGCGGCTCGGCTCCCAGCGAAATACCGAGCCAAAAGCGTGTCAACTGGACCGTTGCGACGACAGAGGCGTTGAAACGCATTTGGGAAGATAAACTACCGTCTTTGAGGTGGAAGTTTGTCCGTGCTGCAAAAATCTCGTGTGCATTTCACGAGATTCATACACGGCTGCGTTCGTTCATTAAACAGTGCTTCACACTATTTGATAGACGCGCATCAAAACACGCTGCCGAAGCGTCGATAATCGAGCGTGAAGCCCTGTACAAGGCGGTGTTATAGCGGTGTTGCACGAACGCAGCCATGTATCAACTAAAGAACGCTTGGAAGCGCTGAAAACGTGTGACAGCGCCTCTGTCTGGTTTACGGTAACTGTGGTTAAATCCGCTAACTGCAGTTGGGTATAACAGCGGTTAAGCTTACCCGTGTGACAAGGGTATTACATGAATTGGTTGTCCAGTTTCGCCTATGTACTGTTTTTTACAGGTGGCACACTCAATGCAGTAGATCAGGTTGTTTGAGGTGCACGTGAAGTTCGATGTTACCTTGTGAAGGTAATCGGATGCTGTGCTTTTTACGTTGGTGGCTGGCTGTATATGTTTGCACGTAGAACATCTTGGACGCCCACAGGGTCCAGACGTTGGTGTAGTTTTTGTTGCGAGTTTTGCATGTACGAGCATATCTTTAAAATTGGCGTTGCGTCTGTAGGCAACCTTAGGCGGTTCGGGGAAGATTTTTTTAAGTTTCTGGTTGGTTGTTAGAATCGGATAGTATTTTGCGAGGATGTTGTTTATGTTCGGAAGTGCGTTGGAAAATTTTGTAGTGAGAAGAGGCGTTGTTGTTGTTGTGGTTTTAGGGCGTGGTTTGAGTGTCTCAGTGCGATCTAGTTTTAGTGCGTCCGTGTAAGCCTTATGAAGGAACGCGTTTGGATGGCTTCTGTTTGCTAGTGTTTCTTTTAGGGTAGTAAGTCTGTTTACGTAATCCTGATCCTCTACGCATATGCGACGTAACCTTGTTGCTTGGCTCCTGAAAATGCCCTGTTTACAATGTTTTGGGTGATGGCTAGTATAATCTAGGTATTGTTGCTTGTCAAATGGTTTCTTATACAGCGTAGTCTTTAATATACCATTCTCAAGATATATGGTTGTGTCAAGAAAGTTGATGCTCTCAGCTGAGGTCTCGGACGTGAACTTTATCGTTGGATGAAAGGAGTTTAGGAATGATGTAAATTTAGCTAGATTGTCCCTGCCGTGACCCCATATTATAAGTATGTCATCAATGTACCGAAGGTATGTGTGGGGTTTGTCTGCGCAGCGAGCCAGGAAGTCTGTTTCCAGAATTCCCATGAATATGTTTGCATAAGTGGGTGCGAATGGGGTGCCCATGCTTGTTCCTTGTATTTGAAGGTAGTAATTTTCTTCAAATTCAAAATAGTTGTGTGATAGTACTAGTTCGAGTAATGATAAATATACTTCAGTAGAATGCTGTACATTATGTTGATTTAAAGTTTGCTTTATTGAGGTTAGGCCCTCTGGGATCGGGATATTCGTGTATAAAGCGGTAACGTCTAGTGTGACGAGGATGGCGTTTTGTGGTAGTGTGCCTTTGCTATTAATCTCTTCTATTATTCGCAGTAGGTGTGGGGCGTCCTGTACAAATGACGGGAATGTCTTCGGAATGTCCCCGAGAAAGTGGTTAAGGAATTCGGAGAGGCTCTCGGTTGGGGTGTTGTTATTTGATACTATTGGGCGCCCTGGAATATTGGCAGTGTATAATTCGGTGGATGGTACTTTGTGAATTTTGGGGAGGAGGTAAAACCGCCCTGCTGCTTTGTTGTTTGGTTTCAGAAACTTGAATTCTGATGGAGTTATTAATTCATCAGCAAGGAGGGATCTAAGTGTGTTAGTGATTGTGAGTGTGTATTGTTCTGTTGGATCGCTGTCTAGTTTGCGGTAGTGTTCTGGGTTATTGAGTTGTCTGTAAGCCTCGTGCTTGTACTTCTGTGTTGGCCAAATGACTATGCTTCCTCCCTTAGAACAGGCAATTGAACTCGACTTATATCTTAAAGCTATCACTACAGAAATCATTAATCAATCGAAATCATCTAAAAAGCCTAGGAACATGACTTATTCGGAGAGTCGCATCATCTCTAACCTCAAGTCGCGCGAAGACATTATCATCAAGGAAGCCGATTTTAAAGATATGCTCGTAAATGCAAAACTCGCAACAAAAACTACACCAACGTCTGGACCCTGTGGGCGTCCAAGATGTTCTACGTGCAAACATATACAGCCAGCCACCAACGTAAAAAGCACAGCATCCGATTACCTTCACAAGGTAACATCGAACTTCACGTGCACCTCAAACAACCTGATCTACTGCATTGAGTGTGCCACCTGTAAAAAACAGTACATAGGCGAAACTGGACAACCAATTCATGTAAGACTGAACGGCCACCGCGCAGACACAAAGCACAACTTACGAAAAGCAGTAGCCAGCCACTTCAATCAACAAGACCACAATTTCAATCAAGCCAAACTTTACACTCTACAAACAAACTTCCGGTCACCACGTGAGAGGAAATACATGGAATCGTATTTGATACACAAATTTCAATCCCTACACCCATCAGGAATAAATCTAGCTCGTGGTAATTTGGAATCGTTAAAAGCCATAGCATGATTCCTATAATATTAAGAGACATGAAGTACGCTCAGCTTTCAAAAACCTTAACCTATTCGCAAAATAAAATCCCGACCAGCTCCCATAATACACTATCAATATTCTTTTTTAATATCTCTTAACCTTGCATGTATAAATGTGCACATACGTGTAGATGTTATTCTCTTAAGATGTTTTCATTTTCTAGTGAATCCGAACCACGGTTTCCTTCCCCCTTTCCGCGCTCCAAAGGCCGCTTCTGGCCAGCATTGTCACAGCCCTCGCTTTCTCAGGAAGTTCTACGAGTCTTATTCCGATTGTTCCCGCCGGCCGCCCCTCGTTCCTTTCAACTTTTTTTTTTCCCTCTTAGTTGACGGGCGCCCAATTTTTGGAAGCCACCGACGACACTGGATGCATATGCCAGCCAATTACTTCACCCATTAAGCAGGAGCTTGCTTTTCAGGCAACCCTTTCAATATCACTTAAAGTAGGCAGGCGGCATTTTAAACGTACGCCGCCCGAGTACCTTCCTTTTTTTTTTTGTCGTCTGTAGCTGCCTTCCCCACCACCTTCTGCAGCTCCTTGGCGGACATTTAAACGTAAGCCACCCGGTTTTTCTCCCCGCCTGTAGTTCCCTTCCTCACCACCTTCTGCAGCTCTTTGTGATGGCTGCACTCGCCCTCTCGCTTGGTTGTACCCGCCCCCCCTTTTTTTTTCTTTTTTTTCTTTCTTTGCAGCTACCTTTAACTCTGACATGGCAGACCCGAACGTGCTTGCAAACTCTCTTGAAATGTGGCAAGGGCTTTACTCCTCTGCTTTCGAGTTTCTCTCTTTCCAGGCATCAATTACCAACAGCAACAGACGCGCCGCCGCTGACATGACGTCATCACTAACCCCATAAAACTAACACGCCAGGGATGACAAGGCGCCTTTGACAAAGATAGGTCCCCTATCCAAACGTCGGCCAGCCTAATCTGAGGCACTTTCTCCTGTTTTGAAATCTATGACATTTGTTGGCACTTAACGGCCTTTAACTTTTACAGTGATGCATTCCTCCTCCCGTTTGTCCTCTGAGCGTAGTTTGGCGCTCAAGCGGAGCTCATCCACAGTCGAAGCGGTACTCATGTAATGTCAGCGCCCGCAGCATCGAGTGGCCGCTGCTGCGGGTTTGTCAAGCGGCTGATCCCAAGACAAAGCTTGCTGAACCATAACACCGGGCTGCGCATTTGTTGGTGTGGAGCTGCTGATTTGTGATTATGTCACGTACAAGTATTTTTAGCATCTTATATCCGAGTTTCAGCCCATAACGAACGACGCGGCCGCTAGGCTGGCATGGTCACATTTGACGCACTATAACTTGTTAGCAACCAAAATAATGCAACATTTTTTTCTGCACAATGGTAGATGACGTCCTTGACTTCAATCAGAGGGATTTTTAAAAAAGTTAAAAATGGCCTTTTTGAGAAAATCATTTTCAAAATTCGGCGTTTTTGGTAAATCACTTACGTTTCAGCCCAATTATCGAGTAAAACGGAGCGCGATAAAACCACGCAAATTAATTTAAAAGAGAGCGATAGTATCAAAGATAACATGTACCGATTTTTATTACCCTCACCTTAACTTGCTTGCAGCAATAAATTCCCGAAATAGAGGTATTTTGTGCCATTTGCCAAGTTTGTGATTTTTTTCTTCAAAAGTGCTTCGACAAACAAGGGAAATAATAGACTCATATGATTTTATTTTACGTGTTCTTTGAGGGGAATAAATATTGTGACGAAGAAGTGCACCGTTTTTTCCCCAGGTGCGCTCAAAATTCCGAAATCGCGAAATTGGCGGAAAAGCGTTTTTTGCGGCCAAAATTTATTTTTTTTTCAGGCGAACAAAGTTTTTTTTTTCGCAAAACTAACTGCGACACCATTGTTCTGGGTGTAATGCCTAGACCTACAGTAAATTTCATCACAATCGGGAATGGTGACCGGGACCTCGTGTTCTATCTTATCTGGACACACCCTGCTATAAGATAAGCAGCTCACGCACTCAACAAGGCATCTAGAAGTCAAGCACGTAGGCAGGGGGAGGGTGGGAGGCCAGGGATACCCCCCCCCCCCGAATTTCGTCCAGCCTTCTATATTCCCGGGCAACTTTTTCTTTTTGCCATGGAAATACTTTCTTTAGAACAATTAAGCCTTGCCCCCCCCCCCCCCCCCCCCCGAAAAAAAATCCTGGGCCACAAGTAGGTATGCTTATTGCACTTCGATGACGTTGCATTCGGTTACTAAACTTGTTAAGTCACAGTGCAACTACACTCAGGTTCTGTTATTACTGGTAACGATAATACGCTGATACATGCTCCAGAATATAAAACACACCTTTCGTGATTGCAGCAAGATATCTGGAAGGCAACGCGATCAACTTCTATGGTCCTGGAACTAACCCCGTGCGAACAGTGACCTTGTGGAGCCTGTATATTGCTGCCAGCGACCCCGAGGGAATGCAGGCCCGTGTGCAGAGGGAAATCGACGCCGTCGTGGGTCGTCAGAGAACACCCGCGTGGGAGGACAGGGTGCGCATGCCGTACACCATGGCGTCCATTCTGGAGACCATGCGCTGGAGGACACCTACGCCCCTCAGCCTGCACAGGGCGTGAGTGAATCGGCTATATAAGAAGCGATGGAAATGAGTTTCCAGTGGCTACTTGTCCCGCATTTGCTTCCTTTGTTAGCGTTTTCGATCACAACGCGCGACGTGCCACAGTTTTCTCGTGTTATTCTTAAAGGTATAGGTAGGGCGGGAATTGGCTAAAAGCTCTTTAGTTGGGTTCCGCGTGCTCTAGCATTTCGCATTTATCGAAATGTGACCGCCGCGGCGGGGTCCGAACTCGCGTTCTTCGGGTCAGCACCTGATCATCGTAACCAGTGTACCACAGTGGTGGACCAACTTCACTTGATATACTGGTGGTTTTCTAGAGCTCTGGGATAGAATTGCCGACGGAATCAGAGCCACGAAGGCCCTGCCGTTATAGTTACGCCACAACTGACAGACATTTCTAGATATTTTACAGTCATCTTGACCTTGATTTGTTATTTCAATACTGCCGCTTATTTACTTTATTGCTAAGCATGCACAAATTAAAGAACTTCATGTTTAGTTGAAAGTCCTGATTAGTAGAACCTAAATCATCTGCTTCAAATAGGCTCGTTTATATCTCTCTCGCTCTCTAGTGCTGAAGCAATAAGCCTGTCACTTACAAATTTGTGCTCCGTCTATTGCAGAGCCGCGTGCGACACTACCATCGGGGGCTATCATGTACCTGCTGGAACATTAGTGGTACCGAACATGTGGAGTCTTAACAACAACCCGAAAGAATGGGATAACCCAGCCCGGTTCGACCCAACACGTTTCCTCACCGCTGATGGCAAGAAGGTGGACGAAAAACCATTGGCCTTCATTCCGTTCAGCGTGGGTAAGCATGCTTGTTTACAACCTTGTTTCGTTGCGCAGTGCCTAGTCTGCGTGGCTAGACGTACACCTTGTAAACGTAAGGCAGGGTCTCGAATTTCTGTAGTGATGGCTGAGCTTGTGGCCATGGCTTTCTGCTGCTGTACATGGCGTCACTAGTTCGATTACCGGCATTTCGATGGGTTAGCCAGAAAAAAAAGAAAGAACGAAACTTAAAACTCGTTGACTTTAAAGAACATGTGCTTGGGCATGTTGGTATTTCATATTAACCCTATAGCGCACAAAAGGAACAAGACACAGAGGGACGACGCGGGCACAGCGCTTCGTCCGCGTCGTACCTCTGTGTCTTGTTCCTTTGTGAGCTATAGGCATAGGTCGGCAAAAAATGCGGAGCGCACTCAGACTCACTCAAGACTCCTATTTTGCGCTTAGAGCTTACTCGGACTCAGACTCACCAAAATTTTCCTCAACCGGACTCGCTCGGACTCACACTCGCCAAATATTACTCAGCCGGACTCACTCAGAAGCAGTCTCACGGCTCGATCTGAGTCTTAGTGAGCCTGTGTGAGTCGACCCGTGAGTCTGTTAGCGTCTAAATAGCTTTTTCGACCATGGTGCCAATGCTCTTTAACAACAATATCTCACATAATTGTTGCTCTACATCATGGAGGAAGGAAAAATAAGGAGAGGCCCTGACGTCACATTCGTGAAGCCTCCACATCGCGAACACCCGCATCGCCTCCTAGCGAAGGAGCCTCGAAACATTTCGCGATTTCCGTCGTGTCGTTTGCAAGCGCATGCACGATTCGAGCCTTTTTTTTTTTTTCGCCGTGCAAGCGGCGCCGCGGCGCAGTCGATTCATGCATGCTGCTCCTTGTGTGTGTTCGTTAGGAAAGCTACGCAGTGCCCAGCTGTTGCGTATGGTTGCGTACCCGGTGCAAATCGCGTGCACTGCGGAAAGTACCGGGTGTCACTTTTCATGTGTACGTACACGTTCGCTTCACTGCTGATCACTAATGCATGGTATTTGCATGCGAAGCTCTCGGATGTGCGCTCTGTTGCTTCTTACTCATTGTGTCAACTCAGAACACACGTGAACTTTTGTTTTTGGCGTCTGACGCGCCGTACATAACATGCGCCGAAGGCATCGTACGTTTTTAGAGGCTGTGTCGTTCAACGAAAGGGCAATAAACTTATGTTGTTGTTATCGGACTACGTGATGTATGTATTGTGCGGTGTGCGCTCGCTGCGTGCTTGTTGTTGTGTGCGTACTGGAATTACAAACTTTACGTGCACGATCGCGTATACAATACAGCGGTGTCCTCTTTTCGACGTGAAGTTACGTCAACTATAGGTTGGCGTTGCGCCGATATAGCTACGACGCTCACTCCATATATACACGAACAAAGAACCGCTAATCCGGCAACAGATCGGTAAATCGGGCTACGAGAAAGGGAAGGCCTAACGCCCAGCAGAACGCGTAAGTCACTGCTAGGTGAGTTCGAATACGATGATGCAGGGGCTGAACTTTTTTGATCACGGCACGTACCGGTATTCTGTACTGTTGCACAAAAACGCTCCACGATGAATTTCAGCACGCAGTGCTCGAGCCTGCCACGCACGAACGGCCTGGTAAACGTCTGCTTGCAACATTTTACTGCGTGCGAACCGCACAATACGCGCTAAGTTCACGCCGGGACTACAAATCTGCGCAGAAGCTCTCCGCGGTGGTTAGCACGCCGCGGGGCGTCTGCTGTTTTGTTTGCCCCATACCGATTTGTTTGCCCCATAAATCTGACGTCACTTCCGCCCCACTTTTCGCAATGCATTGAAAGACGATAGGGCCTCTCCTTAGTATTCCTTCCTCCATGCTCTACATGGCGCCTTTTGTTCTCGTATCTTCAAATATCAGCGGTTGAAATCCGGTAAGGGTATTTTTATTCAAAGACACTACTTACACGAGATAATATTATGAAGAACTTCTCGTGAAAGATTTTTCGGGGCGTGTCAAGGCACCCCTCATCTCCGTAACTCACGCTTCTGATAAAAAACATGGAAAACGCTTCAGCTTCGCTTTCAAGAGTAGAAAGCGATCGCGTATTCGGGCCCCGTGCACATAGGCTTTTTCAACTGCTGGCCTGGCTTCGATTCTTGGTGCGTGCCTCAACCGTGCCGAAAGGAAATGAACGTCTGTGCTCGTACCATTGGCCGTTTCAAACTATCCTAGAATGCCTACTGCAAGTACAGCTGCGCAGTGCCCACTACGCCACAATTCTTCCTTTTGAGAAAGAGCGAAGGGCCCATTACGCGTCCGTAAGGAAACACGTGCACGTGTACCTACGCAGCTGTTCACGTTGTTGATGCTTTAGTTGTTGATGATGATTAAATATGTCTGAGCGCTTTGTGATGGGTGGGCCTTTAAGACATCCACTCGTTGCGCTATTCACATGCTTTGACCTTACGCGATTCTACGCTTCTGCCAAGCAATACTACATGCGGTAAGGAGTATCCTCCCACTACAAGACATTCCTAAAGTGTTCGTTTCGAAGCTGTTTCAAGCAATGGCGCGGTTGTGTGGGCGGTACAAAGGTGCAGGAGATAACATATATAATATGGTATTATATAGATCTAATTTCCTCGAACTAGAGAATAAATAGTCATTAGAGAATCTTACTGTCAAAAAAACGCACTGATTCATACACTTCATGCATGAATCCTTGCAAATAGGGAGGCGAGGCACAATTAGCAGACACCACTAAACTTGGTAAAACATCGGCGAGATTCATTTGTAAAAATGTTCGAAGCAGCGAATGAGCACATCCCGAAAACAGAAAAAAAAAAAAACGCGACACCACTTGTCTAATAAAGAGATACACCTTCCCAAGACCACCTGCGCAAACTGGTCTAAAAACATTGTCACGCTTCATCGGCTCATAACTTGATGAGCAAATGAAGGTAGCAAATATTCGGTGAAAGCTCTGAATGTAAAACCTGGAACAATGGAGTATTTGCAGTATGTAGGATATTTTTGTTGCCAGGAATAGATTGCATGCTTTAGGTCTGCCAAAAATTGAGAGGTTACGGGGAGTAAACGTCTGGGCATAACGCTTTAGGCTGGGTGCACGTTCTTTCCATCCAGTGGCGTTCCACTGGACATGCATCCAGTGGAACGCCAAGGTATTTCGATGGCACACAGGACCATGCAATACTCTCGAAATTCGTTGGTTTAAAAAGTCCATGGGCCAAGCCACAGTCCCAAACTTTTAGCAAAGTTCATTCATGCACGAGAAATGGTTCCGAATTCCAGAATAGTGGACACCACTGTTTTTATACTAGAAATTTCTATACAAAAGAACGCTATGTCATCCGCATACGCTAATACTTTCACCTTATTTCCGTAAACACTGAAACCGTGAACATTGCAAGATCGAATCACACTTTAGCGTAGTGGTTCCAAATAGAGGGCAGAAAGCAGTGGTGACAACTGACAGCCTTGCTTCACAGAAGAGTGAATCGACACAGGCTTTATGTTGGATTGCCTGGAGACGACGTGCTTGTGCGTGTGAAGAAAATGCCTATTTCATTAATATCCAAGGCATTTTTCTACAAAATTCATACAGAGACGCTACCTGTAAAGACCTGGTTATGCAGCAAAGGCATCATTGTATCTTCAATCGATTGTCACCTCTGTGAAGTTTCGGAAACTATGGAACATTGTTTCATCAGCTGTAAAGACGTCATACTCTTTTGGGACGTTCTATAAAGGGACGTTCTATAAAGACAACTCGATTTAAATTCTTATAGCATACGTTATCTCGTGCCACCCAAAAGCAATTTTATGCCAGTTGACATGCTCTTACTAATGGGTATGCACAGTTTATGGAAAACTCGCATGTTAGACAGGCGTGCGGAACCCATGGTATCATCGCGGTTGCCTTTCATTCAAATGGCTTTTGAGCTAAAAGACTTTACTGAACAATTACAGTTTCAACCGGACTGGTATCCACTGTTCGTGAAATGCACTGCGTTAATGCCCTTTAAGGACACAGACTTATTTTATTTTATTCATTCATTTACAGGGTTTCTGCTTTCTTCAGAATGAAGCCATAATCAGAAGTGGGTAACATGAATATAGCACACTGAATGTTTTCACAATATATTACGCACAGAAAATGCCGCGAACACACAGTTTGGAACGCGGTAAAAAAATACAGTGCATGGCATGTAAATTCACGTAGCACAATATATATACAAATGTGTACTAACATCGCATGAAAGCAAGCAAAAAGAAGAAGAAAAAAATCGTGCCAACGTCACAAAACAAAGAGTATAAATATGGCGGGAAGACATTCTATGAGTTCTTCAGCTCCGCTAAGAATGAGGTCACTGTCGCCTCCTCCACAGCCCCACCAGGGAGGCGATTCTACTCGCGTACAGTTCGTGAGAAAAAAACATGGATGATCCCTCTGTCATAGGAATTGGTATAACACGAAAGTGAAACGTGTCTTCACAGACGTAGTTGAGCGTTCGTTGCCCATTCTTTCGCCCCAAGGGCGATGGAATGAATGCTACAGCAACAAATTGTAATGTCACGCGAAGAACGGCAAGCAGCTCGAAACTTGCAACGCACTGCTCAAGCAGAAAGGACGCACGGAACGAACATACACAGGATGAGAGCGAACTAACTGTCACGTTTGTAACTTATTTCTGCGTGAGCACCGCGTTGCTTTCGCAAAAGCAGCCGCTGCATGGGCCAAGTGACTTCGTGCTCTCAACGCGAGACGTACAAACCACCGCGATCACGAGATAAGCGCCCGCACAAGCGACCACGCCCTGTAGACGCGGGCGCTCGTCGCAACAGCGACGACCTTTCAAGCGCGCTCTTCTACGCTCTTCGAGCCCGTCGCGCCATCTCGCTAGTGATAACAAAAACACACTAACACAGATCTCTGAGTACAGCCACCCGCAAATAGTGTATATAAATAGCTCGCCGTTAGCGTTACGAAGAACGTGCCGTCCGTGGCCGAATCGTTTCGCGCTTCGCGCTGCGGAACGAGCGGTCGTAAGTTCGATTCCCGGCGGCGGAACTTTTTTCTTTGCCCACTGGTTAGTCTTTATGTTTTACAACGTCATATCCGTGACGGAAATACGTCAGCGGAGCCGTGGTGGACCCCGGCATAAAACACTTTCGTGTTAAAAAGAGCCCATGTACGGGTTGGTTCTACGAGAAAATTACTGTAGGTTTTTTTTTTTTAATGATCCGCCCGCGTGGGTCGTCCCATGACTTTTTCTATACACGCACTTGATGCAATGCCAAGCTTATCGTGATAGAGTAGGTACTGTACATATATTTTAATTTTTCGCGATATCGCCGCAGATGTAGGGCTTTCAAGTTCGCTGTCTGAAGCTAAGCACTAACTGACGTAAGGCGATTTTACGAGAGAAAGATAAATTGAGCAGGTTTTCGTTGTAGGTTTTCTAGTTTACCAATATTTTTCTTTGTGCATGGGTCCCAAATCACACGGGCATATTCCAAAAGGGGACGAATGTAGGTTTTATATGCTAATAGTTTTATTTCTTGCGTTGACTGCCGTAACGATCTCCTAAGGTATCCAAGCTTTTTCATGGCTTCTTATTTGGTACTTCTTTCTGTGTAACGCTTGTTGTACGCCTGTAGAGGCCGCCTTGAGTATTTTGTTCGTTGTGTATGCCAATTACTCACATCTGTAATAAATACTATGAAAAAAAATGGCGTGGCTTCCGCGCCTGCTTTCCACGCAGAAGACCGGGGTTCGATTCTCACTTAAACCAAAGATTTTATTATTTATTTTATTTACATCTTTCTCGATTTTTCGGGCAAAGGCAACAATCAACGACGCCGACACCGACACCGGAATTTCTGCGAAACGAGCTTCTCCTGCGAAACGAGTTTTTTAACACTATCGCTTTAATAAATATTGAGCTGGCGTGTGAACGCTAATGTTTTGAAATATGTGCGAGTAGACATCAGTATAAACGTGAGCAGACATAAGGCTGATAGTAGTGCTGAAGTTGAGTAGATAAGACCATAGGTCGGCAAAAAATGTGACACACACTCACACTCACTCAATAAGTATATTTTGGGCTTAGGGCTCACTTGGACTCAAACTCACTCAAACTTTTCTCAGCTGGACTCACTCGGACTCAAACTCACCAAAGTATAATTCACTCGGACTCCCTCATACTCAGACTCATGGCTCGATCTGAGTCTGAGGGAGTCTGGTGAGTCGACTCACGAGTGACTTTGCCTACCGACCCGAAGAATACGAAAAATGACATGTGGGAACTTCGCTATAGAAAAATTACAATCATTTATGGCGTGTGGGTACCGTGCATGTGTATTGTATCGTTCCTCAAGAGACTTACAACGGCCTCTACAAAGTCCGCTCTTCCAACTTTCGTGTGACTGTGCTGCGCATTCAGCGCGGCCTGGCAATCTTTTTTATCAGCAGCGGTTTGCACATAAGAGCCTCAATATGCTGCTTCTGATATCGTGCTCACTCCCTTGACACAAAGCATGAGCCCAAAAAATCGTAATTGAATTTGGAAAAAATAATTACGGTGAAGGGTATACTTTTGTGCTAGTTGGTAGGAATTCGTGGTACAGTTACGCTCCTCTGAAGAACGTGTTTTACTTATCCCGCTCTCACGACTTTGCCGACCTATTGCTATAGGTGTTAATATCGTTCACTTTGAGTCATGTGGGCTTTTAAGAGCCTTATATGAGTGAAAATCCGGTGCTTTACATTACGGCCTCTCTCATGCCCGCAGATTGTAATGAAATGTGTAACCGTGCGTCTCTTTAACGTTCCCACCTTCCACTGCTTTTCTTTTTTTTAAATAAAACTTGTTTCACTGCCCAGTCAATTTCTATTTGGCTTTGGCACCCGCATAAACGTAAATCACTTTGTAAATGCAATTTCAAATTACTATTTATCGAGCTATTTTCAGCTAAATTCCCGAGATCCAGCTCTACTGCCTGGCCTTTCACTTAGACTGTACTTGTACAAGATGATTCTTTCAGAACTGACCTATTTCATTGGGCTGTAATCTCGTTAAAAATTATGCAATTTTAATGGAGTTTGCGGCAAAAGATTCAGGAAGGATGAAAATTTATTGGCTTTTCATGTACAACATCTAAAATATAAGTAAGAAATCACGGAAACCGCGACATTCCATGAAATTTCATACAAGAGGAACGCCGATAGCACGCCCAAATGGGTATGCGTCAAGGCGACGCCGCGAGGCTCGCACGTGGGAGTATAGAGTGCTCGGCTTTCGCGTCAAGGTAACGTGATGAGCCTGGCGTCGCCAACTTCAGCCGCCGCTGGTTGACGAGAACGATGCACCGGACCACACCACCGTGCGACGGACTTGCCGTCACTCCTTGTATAGCATTTCGCGGTTTTTGTTATTTCCTACTTATTCTTTTTTTTTCAGCGTTGAACTCCCAAAACGGGACGATTCATTAAATTTTCATCCTGCTTGAATGTTTTGCAGCAAACCGCATTTAAATCGGATACTTTGTAACAAGACTACCGCCCAATGAAATAGGCAAGTTCCAAGAGAATCACCCTGCATATTTTCGTAGGCATTTTGCGCATTCTTCCTTTTCGCATCCTTTCATTTTTCTTTGCAATTCTCGGTTGGGACGCTGTCGGGGTCCACGTGATACGAAGGCGACTACATTCCCGATCAGAGACATCTGTGCTTTTAATGAATCGCTACTACTCTGACTTACTTTGCAGGAAGGCGGGCATGCCCGGGAGAAACCTTGGCTCTCATAGAAGTCTTTCTATACGTCACCACCGTGCTACAAAAGTTCAAGGTACTCCCTGAAGAAGGAAAAACGCTCTCCCTGGAGGCCAAGCACGGCCTCCTTTCGCTGGTAGACGAGACGCAACCATTACGCTTCATACCACGCTGACCAAAGAAGCCGGGAGAACATCGTGAATTGTAAAGTTCTGTCATTTATAGCACAATCAACTGGCGCTAGTTTTCAGTGTCAAGTATTTTCAATTAGCCCTGCTACGTTGGTCTACTGGTTATGGCGCTCGACTGCTGACCCGAAGGTCGCGGGATCGAATTCCGGCCGCGGCGGCTGCATTTTCGATGGAGGCGAAATTGTTTGAGGCCCGTGTACGTAATTTAGGTGCACGCTAAAGAACCCCAGGTGTTCGAAATCTCCGGAGCACCCCCCCCCCTACGGCGTCCCTAAAAATCATATCGTGGTTTCGGGACGTTAAACCCTTACCCGAGTGTTCACTCTGTGGCTACAATATTGCTCCTTCCTAATCTACGTTATGCTGGTGATAGGGGAGAAACATACACCAATAAATCTGGTGTATGTGTACAGAAACATCAATCAATCAATCAATCAATCAATCAATCAATCAATCAATCAATCAATCAATCAATCAATCAATCAATCAATCAATCAATCAATTAATTAATTAATAAGCATACATAATGTTTTGTTATTCTCATAGTTCTCCGGTAGCCCCACCGATGTGCTCGCATCGTTCGCGACGGGCTTTGATTGTGCCACAGATTGCAATATGCCTGCGATATTGTAGTGTTTCATTGACATTATACGTCGTGATATTGTCATCATCTGTTGTCATCAACGTAGTCGTCAGCTGTCGATGACTATATCGAAATAAAACGCCCAAAAATGCAGATGCGTGCGTGTGTTGTTTCATTGCAATGCAACATGCGTAACAAACGCGCATGAAATGCGTGACAAAAAAAATTTCCGCAGCTTGCACTAAGTCCCGCAAGGCTGTCTCACAGCAGAGCTGGTGGGCACATAGCTCGTCCTGACTTGGCTCGGCTTTTACCCTCTCCATAGTGGAATAGCGCAAGAAACACAAGGACACAGGCAGGAGAGGCGATACAGGCTCCAACTTTCAACTGACGTTTATTTTTTCGGAAACACACATAAACGTCAATTGAAAGTTAGCGCCTGCATCGTCTCTCTTGCCTGTGTCCCTGTGTTTCTTGCGCTATTGCACAATGCATTCGTACCAACTAGCTCGGCTTTCCGTACTTTTACCCTCTCACCTCTCTCTTTCCCCCCTCTTGTTATACTATCCTCGTTATACTATGCATCAAAAAATATCTGGCTTCAATTATTGTAAAGCCGTGCATCTATACATTTTCATTTGTGTCTTATTCCAATTATTGCACTCTATTATGGTGTATAGAACTAGTTCATTTGTAATTGCGACATTTATGTACATGCACATATACATGTGTGTATGCCTCTGTGAGTTTTATTTTTTTTTTTTTTTACAGCAAAAGCTGTTATTAGATCATTTCAGCGGCCGTTTCTGGCGCCGTAGTTGTCAGCCGCCGCCGCCGCCGGTGTCCGTAACCACTATCGCTCGAAATAAAAATAAACGAAATAAGAAAAAAATTCCAGGATGGAACAAGGTTCGAACCTGGGCCCTCTGCGTGGGAGCCCAGTATTCAACCTCTGAGCCATGGCGGTGCTTGAAACTGCTTTGCACAAAGCTCCTATACAGGCTTCATGTCGGGAAGGAACCACATTAACACATGCAATATAGCGTGGTAGAAGAGTAAAATAAGCACCAATCGTCGCACAACGCGAATTCTGTAACGAGGCATTACACAATGCGAATTGCGCAACGAGTAGGTTATTGAATGCTTCCAACCCATTACAAAGGGCTCCGCCATAATTCTTCATCGTCATCAGGTACAGCATCAACAAAGTGCGCATAATGCCTTACATGCGTTTAGCAGGTACCACCGCTCTCCGTAGAATGACGAAAAATGGCATAGTGCCTGCTTCCCTACTTGTCAAAAATTACAATGATTTATATCGTAGTGGGTTCCTCGCAAGTGCACTTGTATTGGTTGCCAAGGAAGCCCATAAGCGCATGATCCATTTTCTCGGGGTCTCAGTAAAGTTCTCCCCCCCCCCCTCCCTCTTTCTCTCTCCCACGTCAACGTATGTTATACAGCATGGCTGAAGAGGGAAATAGCGACCGCGCGTCACCCAATGCACATTAATTACTCAACTGGTGGGCCGTTTAAAGCTTCCCACCCATTACAAAGGGCTGAGCCATGATTCTTCATCGTCATCAGTCGTCGCGTCAACAAAGTGCACATAATGCCTTACAGACGTGTAGCTGGTGCCTCGCTTCCCCGCAGAATGACGAATATTGGCTAAGTAGCTGCTTCCCAACTTGACAAAAGTTGTGATTTATGGCGTAGTGGGTACCTTGCTAGTGTACTTGTATTAATAGTCCCAAGAGAGCTTACAACGGGCTCTAGAAACGCCGCTCTTCCAGCTTTCGCTGTGACTGTGCTGCGGTTTTAGCGCAGCCCTGGCGTTTTTTTCCTGCAGTTATCCGTTGTCTTCTGTGCTCGTGGTGCCAGGAGCCAAGTTAGGCGTGTATAAACACGCCTTTTGTTCCGGCGCCATGACAATTCATGTCTCATATACTGTTAAAACTGTAAATAAACTTCAAATTTCAAACGTGTTCTGGGAGCGTAGCAGAATACGACAATGAAGAAGAGAGCGCGTGCCGGTTTGTGATGATAATTTTTTATCTGCCACACACGGCCAACCTCGCGCGCAAACGCTCTGCTGTAAAATGGTAGACCCCAGCGCACCTTCTGCCAGCTGCTTTTATGACGGCAGTTGTACTGTGACAAACACGCTGCACCCGTACCTCTTCCACTTTAGAATATGTTGCCCTCCTGGATCATTTTTTTAAAACCTCTGTTTTTAACCATATTGAAATGCACTGTTTGAAATGATACGTCATCTTTAGTGCACGACCCGTTTACTGCGTCTTTCCTGTCTACACCGCCCTTGCAACTTATTTCACATCCGCTAGTACATTGCCCAACTAAAAAATACCACCAGCTAGAAAGAAATAAAAAGACGAGACTTTCTTTTCGAATCGCATGGATCGTACCCTCGAAAGTATTTCTATAGCGTTTTTACTACTCGTTGGTAAGTCCCACTTGACTTCCGTTATATGGAACAGGTGCAGACTCAGAGCGCGGTTATCAACTCTTGCTAGTTTCTAAGCAGGAGTGGCTAGGAGTAGGCGCGAATACTACGTCTCTACAGCTCTATTATGGAACACTGTGATCATCATGGTTTGCTTCGTAGTGTGAGTAACGGATTACATTATGCGTGGCTTCATTCGAACTTGACCTTCTGTGACGTCTTCACGGAACCGCTTATGTATACAGGATGCGCGCTCAAGAGATTGTTTTATTTAGTAGTAGTCCTACAGCTATGCAGTCGGTGCTGTCAGGACATAGAATGTTGCGTGCGTCCCGCAAAATTCTAAACAATACATCTACAGTATGATTCCCTGTTTATATGCAAGTCACGGAGAGTAAGGAGTGTTTTTGTTTTGTAATTAAAAATGTACTGCGATGCGCCTTCGTGTCTCTATCAGATACCGTTTTAGCGCATTTGAAACTAGTCTTCAGCTTTACCGACCATTTACCAGCTGTGCAGCTATAAAAATACACGAGAAGTTTCTACTGTGATTACACCAATGTGAACAGCTCCCTCTTAACACGAGTTCAGTTGAAACTGGATCTAACGAAAGCCGATTTTACGAGTTTTCCAATCTACCGAAAATATTTTTACTCCAGGCAGGTACCCATAGCGTTAAATGTTGTCAGCATCGCGAATCAACAAACTAACTTGGTCACCGAACCCGATTTAGCCAGGTTTTTTCTGAAGAAACTGGATGAAAAAAAATTGCGATTTCCTTTTGCCATATGCTACAACGCTATAGGCCTAGTGCGCTGCAGTTTTGACTGAACAAGTGGCGCCGCCCACGGCGCGGCGCGTTTCTAATCAGTCGCGGCTGAGAGCGGGTGCGTACGGGCGGAACCATAGCAGCTCGAAAGAACGAAGCTAATTCGCGGTCAAACAGGAGTGTAACTACGTATTGTGGCGTGTATGGCTGTCGCAACAGCTACAGAAACACTGGCTGTAAGCTGCCAAAAATGAAATTATATAGATTTATATGGAAGGCTCACGAGAACGAGAGATGACAGCATCGGTAAGGGCGGTGCGACGTGCGAGATAAACAGACGCTCTTAATTTTTTAATGCTTTCCTTGCTATTACTGCGCATATTTGCTCGTTGTGGTCATAAACTCTGCCTTCTTCTAGCCCCGATGGAGGTCTTAGGCAGCTTGTGAAGCACCGAAACCGCATATGCAGTGCCCACTTCTTGCGCAATGATGAGAGAAGTTTGAAATCCCTGCATTCTGCCTGTGTCTTCCGACACGTTTTCTTGCGTGCTATGGGAAAGGTGACAGTGTGACCTTGCGACGAAGCGTTAAACATCTTCGTATCTAGAAGGGGACGCGGCGATGGCCAGAGCCAGGCGCATGATAGGTCTGTGCAGGATGTGTGCTCGCACTTGTTAACAAACATAGACAAGGCGGCGACGAGTTTACACCATCCTCGGCGCCCACCCTTGCATGTGCATCTTGCTCCCACAATGTGCAATTGGCTCTATAGACAGCTGGGAAAATGTGCAGAAATCATCGAAAGGTCTGAAGGAACGAGCCAGCGTAAAAAAAAAAGCGAGAGGAACGAATGTTTTTTCTCTTTCTTAGTGCGAACACCAACACACGCAGACTGATTAATAGCGAGAACCCCTGCTGAATAGCGAGAACGGATGCAATAGTCAAAGGGAGCTCTTCGCGTAATAGATGAGGGAAGAAACACACCAGCCTAGCGTGGCGAGCGTTGGCGATGCTGCTGGATGGAGGTGCATCTTCGTCACAATGCTTTTAATTTAATAGAAGACCTCGATAAAACTTTGATAACCTGAAGACGGACGTCCTAGTCGACGCTCTTCACACACTTGCAACAGATATCGAAGGGCCCCTTTGCTGACACATTTTCCTCCCTGATGCCGCAAACATGATTAGCGGTGTAAAGGTCACTGCCGTGAAGAAGATTGGTTTTATTTTAAATATCTTTCTACGTATACAGTTCCGCGGAATCCACACAATCTCGCGCGCTGCTCGCTCCGCAATGCCATTGCTCAGCTCACACAGAGCGGCATTCGCAACATGACACGACAGGATCACGCGCGCGGCCGCTACTCGCGGCGCTCACTGTCCTAGCGCCGCAGCGCCACCATACCAGCTGTCGGGGCCTATAACGTTAGACCATCTAGCCGCCCTGGTTACGGCCATTGCTTTATTTTGACGGGGCTGCACGCCGCGCTTATGCACCAAACAAAGGACTCGGGAGTCGGTAGGTCTCATACGTACTAAATGGCGCTAGGGGCGGCGATGGTTGCTTTCGTCATTTCATGATTATGTGACTGATAGGACTGATCGTCTCCTCGCTACTATCTTGCTCGGCCTGCTGGCACAATCGTTACTTTCATTCACCGCGCCATTGCATGTCGGCAGCCTGCCATAGCTTCACGTGACCGTCTACTTGACCTGCATCGCTTGCAGATGGAGCCCCCGCCCCCGTACCCGGGCGACATGGGAATGTCCATGTCCGGGCCATCATCGGGCTTCCCTCGCGGGTTTTTCACATTTTCAGGAGTCGGTTGGCGGCAAAAACAATGCGCTGGTAGCTGTTGGGTTGCGCTACGTTGCGATTTTAGATACTGAAGGACCGGAAAATATTTCTCAATTTAACGAACTGCCCTATTTAACGAAATATTTTAGACTCGGTGATCACTTTGTTAAATCGAGTTTCAACTGTACTATGCTTCCAGTGACAATAATGAGGTTTTTCTTCCGTGGGAATAGCCAGAATTTTCGATGTCACCTATCTGTGCTAACGGGTTATCATTCTTTTAGTTTGCCACATGCATATTAACGTTTGGACAAACAAGAGCGCGTTCTGTAGGCGTGCTCGTCTTATTGTTCATATTTCAGCAGTTAAAACTCATCTACGTCAATTTCCCACACACCGGTATCTAGATATGCAAAGGGCGAACTAGTTATTTGGGCGAGAGAGAGGTAGAGATAAGAGAAACGCTTTTTTATTGCAGGCTGAGACACCTTCCTCGTAGGGCGGAGACTTACGAGGGCGATGGTCCCGATTGGCTTGCGCCAGTCCACGTGTGTTATGTATCAGCCGAAACTCTTCCTCCGCTTCTGAGCGGACCAGCACTGTATCCCAGGGGGAAGACGAGAGCAGAGGAACGGGTGGTAGCCCTGAGGGTGTGGACATTCCTAGACGCAACGTTGTACTGTGGGCTTCGTACTACATTGCATATATCGCTGCATTTATCTATCGGACAGTATAAGGAATAGCGTGTGGGACCAGAGATGTAGGCCGAAGAGACAAGGGGAAGCAATTAGTCGTTGCCAGGCGACGGCTTCTTCTCGGTTAAGGGTATGGTGTGGTGGTGGGACATACTTCTTGCTCTGTATTCAAGTTTTGCGCCTGGGAAGAAAAATGGGTATCACGTCAGGCCGTCGCTTACCCTTATCCGGGCATATCTATCTGGCCGTCGTGAGTTCAATTATTTAATGCGACTACGTGTAGGGAACCATTTGCTCTCAGAGCAACTCAGCTGAAGAGAGCTTGGTGTAAAATCGCTATAGTAATAATGTTATTGTTATTTAGTTTTTTGGTATGAGCAGCGGACTACAATTACAGAACATTTAAGAGGGTTTTACATTGCTTTCATGCCCCTAGAGTTTTCCAGGGCTTGCTTGTATGCAGGTAAAATACTACTTTGCATTCCGCTTAAACAAAAGTGCGGCAATCGTAGCTGGCAGTCAACCCGCAGCGGTGTCCCAGTAGCAATGGCATTGTGTTGCAACGCACGAAACGGCGAATTCGATTTCCGGTCTCCGCGGTCGCATTTCGATACGAACGGAAGCCGAGAGTGCTCGTGGACCCATCTGTAAGGTGCACGTTCGAGAACAACTGGTGATTCAAATATTCTCCGACGTCTTTTCGTATGCAATTTTCCTCGTAGGTCTACCTGCGCAGCTTCGAGACGTTCAATGCCAGGATTTAATTTCGTAAGTAGATAGCTATGGAAATTTTTACTACGTGCCCGTACTAGTGTTACGAAGTTACTGCAGTGAGCACCTTTCAAGCACCGTCAACTGCTGTCGTTTATGGAATGAAAATACATACAATGAAAACACATAATCATCCCATGGTCATTTTCGTCGATGTTACAAGTAAGTATGACAGAATTAAGCTACCAATTTTTTGGTCAGGAAGGCAGTTGTAACTGCAAAAAGTGAACATTTCAATTCGGAGTGCAGTTTGTGAGGTAAGAGCAGCATTCGGCATGGCCCGCGCAGTAAGACAGCTAGAAGTGGAATGCGACCTGAAAGGCAGTGAAAGGACATAAGCAAGATGCCCTGATTCCGGCAAAAGCACGTGCAAGGTACACAGCTGCTGTAAAAATCGTGGGACAAGCTTCCATAAAACGTGGACGCTGGACCATCGCAATTGACCAGGAGTAAGATAAGCTCAGGCTATAAAAAAGCTATTTTTCTGCGCATCCGTGCGTCAGGTTTTCGCAGAAAGCCAACAGCATTGATGCACAGGCGCCTCCATTACGTCTCCTTCGTAAGTGGTTTGCGATAATTGTTAAACGTCATATAAATACATACACTTTTAAGTGCTAGTGAGAGTGAAGCTTTATTGTTATTCTCGAGCTCGCAGGCTACATTCCCGGTTACGGCGACCTGAGTCTGAGCGGGGCGAAATGCAGTAACGCTCGTGTGCTTAGATTTAGCTGCCACATTAAGAAGCTGAGGTTGTCAACATAACTTCTGAGAAGCCAAATGCGATGCATCTCCTTGCTTGTGTGTTCCTTACGGAAGTCAAGCGCCATATTATTACCCATGAAATTTTATTGTGAAATGCGTGAATGACAAAGATGCATACAAACCCATGTAGTCCTTTGGAACGTGAAATCCCTCACTCTAATGCGTTCTTTAAGTGCGAGATAAGTATTTTTTCAGTTTAAAACTTCTTGCAGTAGCAGTTTTCTGACATATGCTTATTGAGGAAAGCTTTATTACCTCCTTCTCTTTCAGGTTGCCGCCTGGGAAAGCAGCTGGTCGGTAATTTTCGTATGGTTGGCTGTCACATTTGCTGGACTGCTGATCTTAAGGAACCTTGCTTCAAAGAGAAAATACAAGACAGATAGGCGCTTGCCACCTGGACCAAGAGGCATTCCAGTTCTTGGCTATCTTCCATTCATATGGAAACCGTACCACGTGGTATTCAAGGAGTTGAGCAAGAAATATGGTCCCATTATAAGGTGCTTCTTTTTTTCTCCTGTTAGTTATTGCTTTTCTCGACTGCAAAACCAAGTGAAGCCAATTTTTACTCCGATAAACTTCCAAAGTCACATGTAACCATGAAAGGGGTTCGATATCTGCACTCAGGCCACACTGCGCTCATTGATGTAGGCTATTACATTATTAATTGCACCCGTATTTATCCTGTGCACAGCGGCCTTCAACATTACTGCACGAACAGTGCTAATGCGCATGCTTTAACGCTGAATAGTGTACTCTGTAGGCTAGACTCAGTCGCTTACATAAGAGACTACTCTTGGAAGGAAAAAAAAACCTGGATAGCTCAGCCAGGCATTTATAGATGCGCAAGGCCACAGACACGCTATCGCATTTCGTAAAATAGACTTTACGAACACTTGGGAACTAACTGTTAGCGAACACTGCTCTTTGGGGGTTATTAACATTAACTGTCTTTATCAAGTTTTGTTCGTATCCTTTTTTTTTTCTGGTATACTTTATTATTCGCTCGCTCCTCGTCCTCAATGGTAGAGTAGCCAACTGTACACGTCCTTGGTTGACCTCCCTGCTTTTTTCCCTTCGTATCTCTCTCTGTTCTCTCTCGCTCTCATGTCATGGCAATAATGACTCGGGCATTGGCTTCAAGTGGCACCTGCATCTTCTTTATACGTATCAGGTATACAGGCAACATGCCCACTTTCTCTCTAACTTAAACAAAGGGCTGCAGATCAATCACAGACTTGTGAAACAACTTCTCGAATTTTACTTGCCCAAATCACGATATAATTAAGAGGCACGCCGTAGTGGAGAGCTTCGCATAGTTTTGATGCACTGACATCGCTCACTACAACGCCGCTGTCATAGCGCACTGACATCGCACAGTACAATCGTCAGCAAGCTTAACTCGAACGCTCCGCAGCCTGCCCTGAGCCGCGTATCCAGAGCCGCGTAGCTTTCGGTCCTGTTGCCAAGATGTTACCAATGCATGCCGACGTACTATCTGAGCATACCGAGGTATTATCTCGGGAACAGCGCCCAGCGCTTCGCTGCTGGCATCAGTCAAACCAGTCCAGACCAGGCTGCGGAGCGTTCGAGTAAGCTTGCTGACGACTGTACATGGGCCTCTAGCATTCAGACTTGTGAAAGGCTGACGCACAAAGTTGCCCATTACTCGCGTGTTACGGTATGTTCGGGAGTGATATCTACAGGACCGTGTTAGAACAAGACGATTTTTCTCAGATTCACGAAGTTAGACGCAACGTATAAGACGATGCAAAATGTGCCATGCCATTGAATATCCACAGTTGCTTCTGCAGTCAATTTTTACGAGCTCCGTGCCGTTAGTGGGCTGAACTTTGGGTGGCCGAACGACAGATTCTGAAGGCAGCACTTCATTTGCAACGCGTTTCGATATTGGAGCTGCGGCACCTTCTCGGCCCGTGGCAAGACAGCAGTTGTGCAATGCGCAACAAAAAAGCGCTGTTGGCGTTCTTGAGGAACACTCGGCTTAACCAAAGCTTGTGAATTACTCTTTTTATGTATATATGTGCGCTTGTGACTGTACGTACTATATGTGTGTATATGGTGTATATGTGATCATTGTATATACCATAGTCATCACCCAACACCTGCAGTAGCAAGCCAGGCGACAAACCAGGCTAACCTCTCCGGGAATTTCCTTAAAGAATATTATCTCTCTCTCTCTTTGGGTGGCATGAGTACATCTTGTGTGTTTGTGTTTGTTTGTGTGTGTGTGTGTGTGTGTGTGTGTGTGTGCGTGCGCGCGCGTGTGTGTGCGCGCGTGTGTGTGTGTGTGTGTGTGTGTGTGTGTGTGTGTGTGTGTGTGTGTGTGTGTGTGTGTGTGTGTGTGCGTGCGTGTGTGTGTGTGTGTGTGTGTGCGTGCGTGCGTGCGTGCGTGCGTGCGCGTGTGCGTGTGTGTGTGTGTGCGTGTGCGCGCGCCTCTTTTAGATGGCAAATGTGTACCGCGTCTGTCTTGCATGTTAGTTTGTTTTGAGCCAGACGATCTTTGCTGTGCACTCTTTGCCTAAAAGACCAGCCATGCGGCAGTTTGGGCACGTTGGTAGTTCATCTTGAAAAACTAAGAGCGCACGGAAAACACGGACGACAAAAGGTCACACATATGCACACACGTAGGCCTCTCTGACTGGGGGCGTTTGGGAGTTTCGCGCATCGATATGGGCTGATTGTGTGCTATACCTAGCAGTGGATCGCAAGAATAAATTTTGTTGGAAGTAAGCGCCTACGTGTGTGCGTATGTGTGACCTTTTGTCGTCTGTGTTTTCCGTGCGCTCTTAGTTTTTCAAGCCTAAAAGACAAAACGTACCGGAAAGAACCCATGATCCCACAATTATGTTAACTTTGACTTATTTGTTCAAACGTTTGTTAGACAAAAATGTGACACTTTGATAGTAAGTCGCAGGGAATTCGTATTTCCAGATTGCAGCTCGGAGTGAAGGATCTGGTGGTGCTCAACGACGCCGTTTCCGTTCGAGAAGCACTCACAAATCCTGACGTGCTTTATCGACCAAGCGATTTCGTCTTTAACTACCTCGGTGTGAAGGGTACGAAAGTCAATTCATCCGCATGATTTTCACTCTTATTATTGTAGTTTATTTGCGCATGTCCCAGAACTGTTGACTGCAGTGTACAAATTCGGTATAAGATCTACTAAACCGGTTTGTCCTACAGGAATTGCTGTGTTGAACGGCGAAGCATGGCAAGTCAACCGAAGATATTGCTTTCAAATAATGAGAAACCTGGGCTTCGCCAAGAAATCTATGGAGGAACACATTCACGTAAGAAAATCGGTGACACGTGCTCTTAGTGTCTTTTTTTTTAACACAAAAGTATTTTATGCCGAGATCCACCAAGACTTCATTGACGTATTTCTGTCACGGATATGAGGTTGATAAAATGCACACTAACGGATGACAAAGAAAAACTAGAAGAAATAGTTTCATTGTCACGAATCCCCTGGGAATAGAACCCACTACCTCTCGGTCTGCGACGATAGGTGCCGGGCGCTCTATACCCACTGCGCTACCAACGTACATGTAAGATGCTTCACAAACACGCCTTATATCTCTCACACATTCTCTTTCGCACGGTGTTCTTGGTTGGCGCGGTGGTGTCGCCGTCTGGGAGCGGTGAAGCGAAGTAGTACAATACCGATCAGGTGCACCCCCCCCTCCCCCAATCGACGTGACGGCAATGCAAGAAACAGTGGGGAGGTGGCGCTTGCTCGGAACTGCCCTGGAATTCAAGATGGCGGCCATAAATCTTCAGCCACTTCCCCCTCCCTCCCAGAAAGAAGGGGCATGTAGGCAGGGGTGTTCAGCTCCACTAACGTGGAACCTGGGGAGGGGCGAAGCCTGCAGTCTGCGCCGGTGTTCCCTACAGAAAACGAACTCTCTCGCCACACGGCGAGCGCTGATGCGGTGGCGCCCTCTCTCGCGCTCAAGCAAATGGACCGTCACGACAGCAGACGACGATGCACGCCGACATGCCGAGACCCTAAGGTGCTTCGCCCATAAAAAATTCAGTACACTGGAACTAAACAGTTTTGTTTTTGCTTATTATTATTCACAAATTTAAGCACGTTATATGAAACATATTTGTGTTTAAGCTGATGGCGATGCGTGCCTGATTGTGTTTTTCTTTTCTATTTTTTAGGAAGAATTAGAACGCTTCGTGGAATTTCTTACATCTTGTAAAGGACAACCCGTGCAGATAGCTCAGCCACTCACGTCCAGCGTTGCTAACAACATTTCAGCATTGGTGTTTGGGCTGCGCTACGACTTGGATGATCCCAGGGGCCGCGTTTTCGAAAGCCTGCTCAGTACATTCCTTCGATACGCGAGCTTCTTCTCTGTCATGGATTTCCTCCCGTTTGTTCGCACTCTGGCTTTTTACGTTCCAAACTCAAATTTGCGCATCATGGACTGCGTGATGAAGGAGATGAGGCAGCATGTCAGGTGAGCAGACCTCCATTGTTACGCAAGTTAGCCGGACTGCGGACCAAATGAATGAGAAATAGCTGTGAACGCAACTGCCGGTGGATATTGTGCAGTAATGTAAACGATACAGCTCAAGTTCACAATACTAAATGTTTGAAAGGAATGTGCGCACAAGCGGCTGAATGATCCAAGCGTTGCGACATTTACAAACTCCTGGACGCGCTTCCTTGAGTTGATGATGATGATGATGATGATGTAGGTTGCCGGCGGACCTAGCCTTGCGAGATTTGCAGCCAATTCCCTCGCCCGGTTTCCTGCTTTCAGATTATGTTTAAATAATGTCCTTTTTAAAGCGAAGCGCGGGCAGGATACCAAGAAGTCGCGCGTACCGCGACGCAACAGTGCACATGGCGGTGGCCTATGAGATATCCTGCGTACAGTGTTGTGCTGGACTCCCATATCACCACACCACACTCCAACATAAATGTCACTCATCACCAGTCACATGCGAGGTCGTTCAAGTTTAAAAATAACGCCATATAAGTGTAGGAATGTTGACAAATAAAAAAAGTTGGGAAGGGGCGAAGCATGTAGGGAAGGTTGTTTCAGCTCGAATAAAGTGAAACCTGGGGAGGGGCGAAGCATGCAGTGTGCGCCGGTGTTTCTCACAACAAAATTGCTGCTAATGGGCAATAAAAGACGGAAGAAGAAGAAGAACGATCTGACTGAGGTAGTTCGCCACATTGTTTTGAGAGAGATTTCTTTGATGAGGCACTAGTGGTGCCAAGCCTGAAACCGGGCATGTAGGGAAGGGTGCTTCAGCTCCACTAACGTCGTCAGCTATTTGTTAGGCTAACTGGCGAGTAAAGCGCCATCATTACCATCACTTTGCCGATATGTTTCAAGAAGTGGTGTTTCAAACACACGACTTTACCGTAGCGATCCAAGTTTGTGTCTGGTTTAAGATAAACTTGAGCGCCTAGGTAAATTTCGTCAGGGATTCTGACACCGCTGCTAAGCCAGACATAATGTTTTAGGCAGTAACGACGAAACTTTAACTCATAATATGCATAGCGTGGACCGGTGGCGAGTAGTGGGTTTTAACCAATTTTTGTGGCACATACCCGTTTATGATAGACAGTGACTATACGACATGACACGCCGCCGTGACGATGACATGACATGCCAACAAGCTAAGACCCTAAGGTGCTTCGCCTCTAAAACTTCAAAGTAGGCGCGACACCTTCTTCCTGAATGTCCAGTGGCCACGCGGAAAAATGATATCATTTACACTGTCGTGTTGCGAGCCTAAGCGTTGGAATGCTTCAAGTTCACTGCACTAATGTTCGATATCACCACAGGTCTTGAAAGCCGGGCACAATGGCGTCGCGGAAAGTCTGATCTTGTGGAGCTATGCTGGTGTAGGCGCTGATCCCGTGCAATTTTGATGCAACAGATAGGCCTCTGCCTTTTGTCACACATGGCTGGTGAGGTGTCAACCATGAAAAATGGAAACACCTGTTGACAGCTTCTCTTAAAAGACGTTGATGTGCTCTAGGAGCCTTCTTTGGCCTATGTTTCAAAGCATTCCGGGCAAGTCTGTCAGCCGCATCATTAACCACTATACTGACATGCGATGGAATCCATTGAAACTTTATATTAAGCCCAACGCTGTGCAGGCCTTTAAGGATATATGCAGCGATCTTTGAGTGCACTTCTCCAAGACCAGTGCACGCTTTAATAGTTGCAGAGCGGGCTTACTGTCTGAAAGTAACACGATTTGCCTGCTCTTTACAAGACTTTAGTTTCTACAGGGCTGCCTGAATTGCCACACTTTCACATGCTCTCGACGAATCGATGCAGCCCAGGATGAGCATTCCTCAGACGCCTTCGGCGACGTACAACTTCGATAAGACCTACCTTGGTCACATGAGAATACAGATTGCCAACTGAAAATTCCTCGTATACACAGCAAGCGCTCAACACCCATAGCAGAAGCACGTTCTTTGGTGTTTGAATACATTGAAGAAAAGTACGCCGACCACCTGAAAGTTTTCATCGACGGGTCAGTTGACATCGAGCGCGGAGCAACCGCTGCAGCGTTCGTGATCCCATCCATCAAGGTGTCCTGGGCTGCGCTTCCTTGACATTTTTTTCGCTTCACTTGCTCATAACTTGCCACCTACTCTACTGCACAGTTGAGAAGGTGGCAAGTTATGCACGCATGCAGTCCAGCGCTTCATTCTATATCTGAGTGATGGTGCCCTGAATGTATGGACGTGAGATCGCGGCAAATTCACGGCGCAAAGTTTTACAAACGCTTGAGAATCGCCATCCATTGCAGGGCACACTTCCACAAATAGGCGACGAGCATTAATGTAGACGTATATACCATTCGCCTTATCTCTATCTGTGTGCGTTTCGCAACAGGCAGCCTGCAAGGTATTTGCACTGATGACGGATGCGTAATGCAAAGTATGTTCAGTAGCAAAAACACAAATGAAGATAAAAAAGAATATCTATCAGAAGGGTCTTTCCGAAAAGCGTGATGCACGAAGGAATGTTTCTAGTTACCAGTTCAGTGCATATTAGGCGAATAAATACAGGAACTGGTATAGATAGCTTGCACTAATGTCGCTGAAACCACCATGTTGGCGCACTGCACGTTAAGACGCAAGGTTTGTGACGTCGCGTTATGCTATGATTGCATCACTTCTAAGTTCTTTCGTTGTTGACGCAAAGACGCCAATAACACTGTGGCCGCATCTTTATCATATTGAAGCATGTTAAGCGCAATGTGATTATGCTGTCATCAAAGCCGCCATGTTGGTGAAAAAGTACGTTATTTATGAAGCTGCGTCCATGACGTCACGTGCAAGCTATCTATAGCTTGTTTTAACCTGTATAAAGCGGATGCCTCAGAACTGTGTTTAATATTCCTAAAGAGCGCCGTCGCGCGCTTATTGCTAAGACAAGACCTAAGTCTAAGTCCTGTTTCGACAAAGCATAGAGCATACAATGCTTGTTTCGTGCAAGACAGTTACATTATCAGAGCACAGGAAATGACATAACGCAGCATGGCTTATGGCGAAAATATGACATGCTACTCATGTTGCACTGAACTGTACTTACATGTCCATGTTCGGTTAGAGTTCAAAACGGATTTTATTGGTCGCTTCACATTTTAATGCACTGCTTTTCCTATGTGCACAATGGCAACGACCCCTCTTTTAATGCCGTAGTACAGGTAAACATCTGCTTTTACTCGTATTTCGCAGCCTTTTGTAGCGAGGAATAAAACAGCTGGCGGTGCTTTTTTTCGTGTATAGATATATGACACACATACCGCGTCTTATTCGCAGTACTACGTAAACCCATCATGGTGCACATGCGTACTAATTTCGCGCTGCTGCGATAACCTTACGGCCACAGTCACGTCATCTATTGTAAAAGAGCGTCATGGAATTTTCAAGCAACATATGTGGCCGTTATTATTCATTTCACTTGTATGAGAAATCAAGAGGAACGAAAAAAATATATATGTATGTTGGGCGGGGCTTTCTTATTCCCAACTATTTTACTACTTCTTGCGCGAAAAATGCTTAGACAAAGGACGAAACAGACACGGACATGCGCACACGTGTCTCTTTCGTCCTTTGTCTAAGAATGTTTTCGCGCAAGAAGTAGTAGGGCATGGAGTACCAACTATAGCTCGAACCCACACCTTGTTAAGCAAATATTTCACTTTTATGGGGCGACAGACTTACAAAACCCTGTCAGTCGGAAGTGCAGTCGCACTTTTTATTTGTATATAAGAGCAAATTTCACTATTTCGGAATCAATAATTTCTGAGCTTCAGGCGTTCATTCAAAGGGGAAGCGGAATCTCAAGTAACCCACAGCACTCCCTACCGAAACTTCATAGCGCATTCCTATATAAAGTAGTGATATCACTGTGTCTTGTTTGGTACCGTGCATTCATGACTGCACAGATTTTTTTAGGTGCCAGGCATAAAAAACAATTTTGTTCATTTAAAGGAGTCATAACACCCAATTTTCTATCATAATCTGTGTTATGTGGGTTATTCCTTGTGCGTTCACAAGCAGGCTGGCGAAATTTTAGCGCATTTGGTCGATCTCTTAATTTATAGTGGATGGATGGATGCAAAACTTTACTGAAAATGCGGATGTGCGCGACTCAGTGTGCAGCGGGCCGCTCCCACGTTGGGACAGTCAGGACAAGCCCGACCGCCGCATGGTGGGCCCTCCGGACAGCCCATAGTTGAGCCCCGGAATCGAGGCTCTTGATAGCAGATAGCCACTTGTCCCGATTGATTTGGTACATTGAATATTTTTATAAACACGCGAACGGTATGAGAGTCGGGCAACACGGACGCACTCGCGAGCCGTGATGTAACAAGCTGCATCCATGCGAGCGCCTGCATTCCAGCGAACGATTTCATGTCGGGGTCAGCTGCACATGCAGTCGAGCAATCTCAGCTTTCTTCAGCAATTGGACTTGAAAGTCAACGATTTGCAGCGACTGCAACTTTGGTAGAAGACGACGGCTGCGCTCCGCGCAGCACATGACGTCACACACGCCATGGCAAAATGGCGGTCGCCGGCGGTGGGCTGCATTTATAGCTGGCGACTTTAGGGCTCATTTCGCACTGAAATTTTCTTTTACAGTCCATTTTTCACATATTCACAGGTACAATAGATCCCCTACTTCCATTTCTCGCTGAAAACCGCAAATGGTTGGGAGACCGTGTTACGGCCCCCTTAACAAAGCGTGTCCCTAACACAGAGACATGGATATGCAGAGACATATTTCTTTAACCATAGCCGCCAATCTACGTAGGAAATATTGCACATAACAAGTTCTTTGAAAACAATTAACAAGTATTTTTTTTTTATTTTCAGAAATGTGGTTAAAGAGCATGAAGAAAATATGGACCAGTACGCAGGGACAGATTTCATTGACGGATACCTGAGGAAGATCAAGGAAAACATGGGAACCGATTCTCATTATACGAGTGAGGTTACTCTTTGAGGCTAGTTGGTTGAACATAGCTATCAGAAGAGGGAAAGTCAGCACGCATACATAGAAGAATTAGTAGAGACAAGGCATGTGCCTTCTGTCTGTATACCTCATCCGTGTATGTGTGTTAAATGGCACACCCTTCAGGTGTAACTGCACGATAAGTTTTCATATGTTGCATAATACAGCTATATTTTAGTGGCCATATGCCGTAATGGACAGCGATGTCTCTTCGCGCCTACCAAGGTCATTGCGCGTTTTACCCAGCAATATGGCAACCGGAAATTTGTTGTTGGCTTGTGTGTGTTGGTGTCTGATGTGAAATGTTGGCTTGCAGTGGAATATTTGGAAGGCAATGCGATCAACTTCTACGGTCCATCAACCAATCCTGTGCGAACTGTGATCTTGTGGATGTTGTACGTTGCTGCCAGTGACCCCGATGGCCAGCAGGCACGCATACAGCGAGAAATCGATGCGGCCGTGGGCCGCCGGAGGTTGCCGGAGTGGAAGGACCGCCTAAAGATGCCATACACTATGGCATCCGTTTTGGAGACGCTGCGCTGGAGGACTTCGTCGCCTTTCAGTATGCACAGGGTGTAAGTTTGCGAGCGCAGCCTCAACTGGACCTTTTAGGGAAATTAGGAGCAGGGTTGTCGCAAATTTCAGCCGATAAGCATAATATTTCATCGAGGAAAAGACTGATTGCTCATTCATTATCCCCATGTATACATCCTGTGCGAGAGCTCAGAATTCAGAGACATAGGCTACATTAGGGGGGCCAAGACTCACCGCAGAGCAGAGGGGTGCCCCCACCTCCCCTCTGCGCACGCCTATGTTCAGGGGAGTAAAGGAATGTCGCTTTAGAGCATTATGTCATTAACTATAGTGAACCCCATTCACATGACACCTCCTCATCCCAACTTTCGCCACGTGTATGCAAGCGTATTTGCATTGTACTGCTTCTAAGCGATGCGGATGAAATTTGGAGGTTAAGGAATAACCAACGAGCGCTAAAATGAAATATGCTATGCACGTACAGCGACGTACCGGCAATGGTACAGCGATTAAAGTGCTCGGCTGCTGACCCAAAGGTCGCGGATTCGATCCTGGCCGCAGAGGTCGCATTTCGGGAGAGGCGAAATGCTAGAGGCACGTGTAGTGTGTGATGTGAGTGCGCGTTAAAGAACACCAGATGGTCGAAATTTCCGGAGCCCTCCACTACGGTGTGCCTCGTAATGATATCGTAGTTTTGGCGCGTAATACTTCAGATATTTAGCAAGTACCCGTTTTCAAGAACGTTTACCACACTTTCATGTACCGTCTTAATATACTCGTCCATCATGAATCCATCGCAAAATGCCTACTTTATACATGGCTATATCTTCATTTTACAGGGCGGGGCGGGACACAGTAATCGGCGGATATCACGTTCCTGCTGGTACTTTTGTCGTGCCGAACATGTGGAGCCTCAACAACGATTCGGAAATTTGGCGCAACCCGTCGGAGTTCGACCCCAGACGCTTTCTTAATGCCGATTGCACAGAGGTGGACGAGAAACCATTGGCGTTTATTCCTTTCAGTCTGGGTAAGGACACAAGTGCACAAGCACTGGCTAGTGCGCTAACAGTGGCTCCTGAAATATTTGTCGCCTATATTGTGAGCGCGAAAACCGAAATAGAAGCCGATATCGAAACGACGTGGTTTACTCGATGAGTGAGTGGGTCAGTGTTCTTATGTTTTGGTTAACATGAAAATTAGGAGACAATAAACTACCGAGTGCAAACAGATACAGACGAAGCTCAAATGTAAGGACTGAGCAACAATCTTGCAGCTCTATGTATCGACAAAGCCTAAAAACATAGTAATAACTTCTAAAAAAATAGCGCTAATTTACACACGGACAAGGGAAGAACACACGAAGACGGGCGATCAAGACAGGAGTTATAGCAATCAGCCCCCCCCCCCCCCCCTACTACCGAATGTTCCTTGCGCACAGTTGATTGAGTGCATACTTCTCTTAGGCTAGGACCGACAGCAAGCTCACGAGTGTTCAAGGAAGATTTTTTTTCACAGTTACAATAGAATGGACGTTAGAATAAGATATAGTGCACCTATCGGCAGATGGAATACGGCTTGAAGTGATGTTGCTGAGGCCTCATAGACCGAAAAAAGATGGTTGATCTCTCCGTCACAGGAATCGGAATAACACGAAAGTAAAGCGTGCCCTTACAGAAGTAACTGAATATTTACTGTACATTGATATAAGAGAGTTTGTACAATGTATATTGATGTCTGGCAGCTATAGCATCGTTTAACGTGGATGCACCCACTTTGATGATTGGTGGTACATCTCCATCCCGACGACTGACGTTCATGTTGAATGGTTAAACAAACCCTTGTGGTAGCTGTAGTAGTTAACGGTGCAAGCGTAATCAGAGGACGAGGTAGTGATAGCCAGAAGAGCGTCGCATATTGGACGCAGAACTTAGTCACCACCCCGCGGCATGTTAAAATGTGATTGAATGCCGCGGCCGGACTAGAGGGAAACGCAAAGCGCGTCGTGCCGCCCCGGTAGCCCGGACGCGATTTTTCTCGGGGCGAGCGCGTGAGCGGGGAACGAGGTGTTAAGGCCTAACCACACGTATGCTTTGCAGCGTGCCAGCGCGTGACATTTTGACGCGGCGCCAAGCCCTCTCCCTCTGGAGAGAGAGGGCGCACAGCTTCGCGTAGTTGCGCGCACTCTCTCCCCATAGGGAGCGAGCGCGACGCCGAGTGAAAATGTCACGCGCTGACACGCTGCGACGCGTACATGTGGTCAGGCCTTTACACCTAGGTGAGGTAGGCGCGCGTCTCACGGCTATTTTCGGTTTGGATTAGCTTGATGCTGTGAGCGAGGTCAACACTTTTGTAACGCTTGGAATACGATCGCCACCTTGCGGTGTGTTAACAAAATTGAACTTCTATTGAAAACGCGCCGAATGGGAAGAACGTGTAACGCGTTACAGATGCTAATCGCGGAGGCCACAGTAATGACGAATTACTTTACTTTACCGGCCCCAGAGGGCAACACCACCCCGCCGATCGGAAGAGCGGCGGATATAAAAGGCGCGTTTGTAGAGCCTCTAGAGTCTGTATTTCTGTTTCTTCTGTAAACTGCCGTCTATGTGATGTGCCGGAAACAATAGAACATTGCTTTGTTAGCTGCAAAGACGCTATTCTGTTCTGGGATGTCCTTCAGAGAGCACTGAAGAAAAGTTTTGTCATTAATTCTGACACCATACGTTATCTTATACCAACATCGCTTGATGAAGTGCCATATGATATGTTCTTCCTCATGGGTATGCATAGCTTATGGAAGACACGTATGCAGGACCGTAACGCAGAACCCACCATTTCTTCAGACATGCACTTCATTCGCATGACTATTCAGCTAAAGGACATTTATGACGACCTGGACTTTAGACCTGACTGGTACCCCCTCTTGGTGAGGTGCTCGGCCTCACCATCTTTCCAGTATAACACGATGTGAAAAACTCTCACTGTTCTACTGCACGTTGTGTTAGCCATCGAGTGTGCCCTTAGGAACGCTTGAGCGCTTATTGTCGCTATGTGATTGTACTTCTGTTTGCTTTATTTGTGCTCTTATTGTGCACTGTAATACTCGGTTTGATAAATACCATGAAAGAAGAAAGAAAGTGACCGTGGCGCAGTGGATAGCGTGCCCGGCATCTGTCGAGCGGTCGTGGGTTCGATGCCCGTTAACGGAACTTTTTTTCTTTGCCATCTGATCGTGAAAATTTTTTCGACGTCATTTGCGTGACGGAAATACGTCACTAAAGTCATGGTGGACCCCGGCATAAAACAATTTCGTGTTAAAAAACTATAACATCACCTTTTTTTACTTTGGCGATAATATACTCCCATGTTGTAATATATAGACGTACGACATAAAACTCCAAGACAATGCTTATATTTTGCGACGCCACCACTGATTTCGTCTTCATTATTTGCATGTTTTGCAGGAAAGCGAGCGTGCCCTGGTGAGACCCTGGCTCTTATGGAAGTCTTTCTGTACGTCACCACCGTTCTCCAGAAGTTCAAGATCTATCCTCAAGAAGGAAAGACCGTCTCCCTCGACATTGAACCAGCTCTGCTCATGGTCGTCGACGATACGCAGGCGCTCCGCTTCGTTGAACGATAACTCATAATGTGACAGCAGATAAGAGACAGAGACTTATACAGGTCTCAAGGGCTTACTCGAATATCAAGTGGAAGAGCTGTCGACAGCTACATAGCAAGCTATCCTAATTATCTACATCGAGGTTCTCTGTTATCATCTTATATTAAGAATAGCGGGTTCCAGTCGCTGGCCTAAATTGTTCAAGAAATCAGCAGAACGTGCTGCTCACTGCAGTACGTGTGGTTAGAGGACAAGATTTTGATGGGTCTTAGATGCCTCATCAAAAGCGAAAAGTGACCATCGGTGCTGGCGTCAACACCAATGATGCAAACAATTATCACCACGTGATGACGTCACCCAATAACGCCATCATGACATCACAGGTCACCAAAATTTGTGACGTCATCATGACTTCACATGAGACCTTGCAGAATAAATATCTCTGGCTCTTACCAAGTTGATTTTATAAACCTCAGCAGCCGCGTTCGGCGCGCGGCTCTTGTGATTCTGCGTGACTGTATAAGTAGTGAAGCCTTCTGGGAAAGAAATAAACTGTTACCAAGGCAGCACTCCGTCGTCTCTTCTGACCCGTGTAGCGCTCTTGCGACGCTACCACTGTTTAAGCAACTTTGTAAAAGAAGGTCATCCAAGCAAACGGTTGACCTAATCGTCTAGGAAAAGCTAGTGGTCGAGTGTTTAAGCCAGCAGAACGCGATGCTAACGTGAGTATTTATAGCTTTCATACACGCAGTTACCTCATTCGCACACTCACGCAACAGCAGGCGTTTTTTTCTTCTGTCAATAACACAGTTTGCTTTCCTGATAAGACAGCTCTGGTATTGTCTTATGTCCAACACAATCCGTCCCTTATTGCAGGCAATTTCCGCATGACGACAAGTTTCGCTTCAAATTGGGAAAATATACTTGCCTTAATGGGCAAAAAAAAAAGAAACGTAACAAGTAAGGAATGCTGATTCTGCTCACCGCTCACTGTATTACGAAGCGGAGTAGTACAGGGCCGCAGGAGAGAACCTACAACCTAAATCTAGGACGAAGAGCTTCTGTCTCCGGCATGGAGTTTCGTGGCCAGCATGACTGGCTCCCACATGTAAGTTATATTCCCGCTCATGTGCGTATATCTTATAAAGTGTTATCAAAGTACAATCTGGGGTATTCACCTCAAGTGTTCGGTTACCTTTAGTCCTGGTTATTACATTTCCTCCCAGTTGTGTTCTTAGATTCTGCCCTAATTGCTCGTCCACCACACGTTACGCCCCATTAATCGTGAGTACAAAGTGAGAAACTGACTACACAACCATGAGTGGCCGCGATCGTTCATAAAGTATCTGAATCGAAAGCACTTTGCTACAGGAGTTGTTCCCGTCTGTAACAATACGCCTCTTCTGGAAACATCACCTATTATTGTATGAGTAGGAGCAATTTTGTCTGTCTGTCGCAGTGTTTTCTACTACCGCCTCACTGTCTAATGCCAAATGCATGGATAAATGTGAATGTGGTTGCAACAAAGGCTGAATACGGCCTTAGACAGTCTCTTTAAGATACTGTGCACGCGTCAGATTTAGCTTAAAATGGTCTAACTCTTTACGCTTATTTCCCGTAATGAAGTCAGGATTATGTGAACTTAAACCAACTTCTCTCCTATTTGGCTGTGTAGGTCCGTATAGCAGTTTTAAAACGAAGCGATCAGCACTGATGCCCGTGGCAGGGATTTGCAGCATGCAGGTCACAGCTGTGTAAAAAAAAGTACGCAAATTTTGTGAGCATCAATAAAAGCCGAAGGAGTGGCAGGAATCGGTCATGAAGTTTGCTCGTAAGTGTCACTCGTTTCTGGTACATTATGTTTCAGCTAACTTTTTACGAATGAGGTCACATATCGTCAAAATTCAGGTTTGTTCCTTCGCAGTCTTCCATGGGAGATGTCATCAATCTACGACTGCATGATGTTCACTTTTTTTTTGTCTGTGTACGTTGGCGTTAAATGGATCAGTGTCCTAGCGTTGCGCCAAAAAACACCGAACACACCGCGAATTTCTTCCTGTTATGATAGAAAACCATCAGTTTTCATTTGTCCTGCCATACTTGAGGTGATAGTGTTCAATCGTTTAAACGATCAGAGGTGACTCGTCTTGGAAATAGCGCGTCCAGTAGAGATTAACCCATGCTACCCCCCCCCCTCCCCACATATACACATTTTAATTACTCCAGCCCATTCTGACGTGTTCCCCGTAAAAAAATGCTTGCTGCTTTCTGTGTTTTCAGTGTCCACGATGTGGATTTCATTGTAAGCTTATTATCTGTGACTGCGCTGTCTTGTCTAACATTGAGTTTCTTTTTCTTCTCAAACATTTTCTCGTCTTTGAATAATACACATATGTTCTGCCTCTTGTCGGAACTCTTAAAGTTTACAGAATAGTTCAGTTTGTTCGTTTCTCTTCGGCAGCTTCTGCTAAGTTGTCGTCTTCAAGCCTAATAATGATAACGATTATACCTTCAGGTCTTCACTTGGGAAACAGTCTGCTTGGTCTCGGTGTTGTGCCCATGGCGCTCACAACTGTCCTGCGTATCATGCGATCGCCAGCGGAACGCCACCGAGACGATTCCAAGCGTCTACCTCCAGGACCAAAGGGTGTACCAATACTCGGCTACATTCCCTTCATGTGGAAACCGTTTCATATCATTTTCCATGAGCTCAGCAAACAGCACGGACCGATTGTTAGGCAGGTGTCTCTAAGTAGGCTTAATGCAACATTAGCTCCTCGTTTGCAACGTGTTCTAAAAAGACGCATTTCGAACATTTAATATTGTTATTAGCAAAACCAACGTTAGCGCTCTGTACGACATTTTAAAATCTACTGTTCAAATTGCCTCTCAACCAACCTAGCGTGTTATTTCTTGGATAAAAATTGGGGGACGCTTAAGCTTCGCCTTTAAGAGTTGAACGCGATAGCGATATCCTGCCCCTAGTGCGCACTTCGAACACTACGAGTGTTTAACAGAATGCGCGCACTAAGGTGTGCGCCTTATGTAATGGGTAGTATGCTTTAAACCAGAAGCAATTATGCACGAGAAGCTATTTCGAAGTTGCGATGCACCCACTACGTGGTCTTAAGAGAATACGCGCAGAAATGTGTGTGCCTCTTGTAATGGGTGGCTGTTTTTAAACCACCAAGTCGTTATGATGTTGACATGGTGTGACGCCCGATGGCAATGTACGCTTGTACCACGCAATATTACTGCAATATTACATCTCGTACTGTCACACCCGTATAGAGGACGCGTATTTTTGGGAAGCATGAACGCTACTTACAGTGCAGCTCCAGGCAGAGGCGTGGCTGTGTGGTAGAACAGCTGCTTGCCACGCAGACGGCCTGGGTTCGATTCTCACTCGGACCAAACATTTTTATTATTTATTTTATTTGCAGCTTTTTCGATTTTTCGGTCACGGACAAGATGATGATTTTTCGCTCACAACCAACGGCGCCAACGCCGACGGCGGAATTTCTGCGATACGAGCTCTTTAACGCTATCGCGTTAAAACAGTACACCGTTATGTAGCACAGTACGTGTTATACCGGTGTCGCACGGGAACTTTCGATCGCGATCAGGGCCGACCCGGATTAGGCTCGATCCGGATCAACTGCTGCTACACGGCCACTTGTAATCGCGATCAGGCGCAACGGAGATCAAGACAATCGCGATCGTGTCAGTCAATCTGCCGATTTGACTGACGTCTGCGCGAAGCTCGATACGTATTAGTTTGGACCGCGTAGCAGCGAGCATTGTTGATCGCGATCACGAAATGCGATCCGGATTGGCCTTGATCGTGATCAAAAGTGCCCATGTGACACCGGTATTGTATAAATGCGTAGTACATCGCATGTAGTCTGTTAGGCCAAGCACGACCGTATGTACAGTCGGCTTCAAAAGCTTAAAAACCACGAGACACAAGACAAAGATGAATATTCCCGCTGCTTGGGCAGGGTGCCTTGGATGAAGGTTTCCGGCCTGTTCTAAAACACGCTAGCAACACGTACAGTCCCCGAAGAAAAAGATTAACACAAGCGAACGTTCCGGCCAATGGCCGCTTGTGCTAATCTTTTTTCTGTGGAGACCGTACTGTGCAGTTCGACCGAATACAAGCACAAATTTCTGCGAAATTTGTAGTTTTCTCGGACCTAGCGGTCTCTAACCTTTTGGCGTCAACTGTACATTATGTGTCTTTTAGTCCTTCGCCCAAAAGGTTTTTTTGGCGCTTTTCGGTGGTGAAATGTATGTACTGTCCGGTACACATATGTATGTACTTCAGCGTACGTATATCGGCGCATATAGTGACTTTTTGTTTGCAATTACCTTCCTGAAAACTATTCTTGAGGCGATTAATTTTCTGATATGTACTGACACCATGTTTCTAAGGACTGTCGCTGTTTTTAAGGGTAGATCATTGAAACTAAGATGCCCCGCAAGTGAACAGCGGCAAATCATGTCCGCTTGCTGCTCTGAGGAAGATCTGTCCTCTAAAAAAAATTTGTTATATGTGTCTCACTGCATATGAACAACCACAGTTATCAAAGTAGGTATTAGTGGTACGCCTTATGTGAGAGAGGTAACTTTTCGTGACTACGGGCCGAAGCCGGTGATAAAGAAAAGCACTGGGAACGTTGTTGTTTCTTCTTGCTACATATCATCGTCTGCTACAAAACATTCTAAAAGCGTGACATTCGCAGGCTTCGCCTTGGCTGCAAGGATGTAGTCGTGCTAAACGACGTGGAGTCCATCCGGGAAGGACTGTCAAATCCCGACTTGCTCTACAGGCCAGACGATTTCATCTTTCGTTACCTAGGATTCACAGGTTAACTAGCTCTCAATGCTTTTGCATTTTTGTGCATTCATTTTCTTGCCCATTCGCGCTATGAAGCGCGTTTACAACTCGCCGCTCTTTGTGAATGCACTAACTTAATCATCCGTTGTTTTCGACAGGTGTTTTAGCTCTCAATGGAGAACCATGGCAAGTGAACAGAAGGTTCACTTTTCATGTGCTCAGAAATCATGGATTTGCGAAGAAACCCATGGAGGAACATATTCAAGTAAGGAACTGCGATTCCCCATACCCGATAAACTAATATAGTGTTTATTAACGTTGCTGGCTAAGTACATGTTGATAATTTATTTGATAACATTTCACCGATTACTACGCCACTTCTAGACAAATTAACTACGGCATTCAACTATCCTGCAGTTTGATTTATTATTGGTGCCAGTGATTGAACGTGAAACAAAACAATAACAAATCCAAATTTGTGCGTTTTGCCAACTGAGCTATTCCATTTGGATTTAGAATATTCGAAATTCGTTAACTCACACAAATACATCTATGTACCGACCTTGTATAGCTTATTTTGTAAAGCTCACATTGGCTACATGAGTGCCATTACCCGGTCGTATATTAGTTACCTGCACAGAACTTTTCCTCAGAATCTGTTTCTATAAAATTGGCTTTTCATAAAGGGTTGTCTTAAATGCCGCAGCTATATGAAATATTGGTCTCGTAAAGCTGCTTCATATGTGAAAAAAAAATATCACAGTTCAATTGAAGCAGTGAAGTGGTTCCATTCATCAGTACTACAGGTACGCGGAGTGTAGGAATTAAAGGGACCCTGAAACGGTTTTGCCGATTTTGTACGAACACATTGGGCTGGTAGAGCACGTCGTAAGGATCATTTACAGACCGATTTAAGGTATGGGCGTAAACTGTGTCATTTTATTACAAGGCATTAAAGCTGCGAATCGCCACCGATCACAGCGGCTCAGCTGTGATCCCCGCCTACTTCCAGTGCGTGTCGCATTGTAAGCGCGACGTCACGCAGGTGGCCGATCTGAGTGGATATGTCCAGTCCACATCACTGAACCTCCTGTGGGCAACGAGCGTCGTCTGCCTGTGTTACAACGTGCTCTGTGTTGACGTGAGCTGAGCGACAGTGTTTATCTCGAGGTTTCTTTTCTTGGACAAAATGAATTGCCCTAGCCGTGTTGTGTACCACATACCTAGCAATTGCTGACTTGTAGCTGCGACATCGTGCAATCTTTGTGAGGCATCTGGCGATCGGAATCCCTTCAGCTCGTCGCTGCGATGAGCGTCGCGCTTTCGCTATCCGCTCAACGCCACGATCCACATGTCTGCGGCGGTAACTTCACCCCTGAAGACACAACCACATTGCCAGGGTTTACGCGTATCGGTGATCGTTATCGATTTTTTTTTTTTGTTTGTCCGCATGCTTTTGCAGGTTGTAGCCGCACAGCAGAATAAAATGAGATCGACTGGTAGTGTGGCGGCACCTGTCGGAGCAAATATAAATATATGACGGACGAAGTGCAATTTGTTTCTTAGGTTTTCAGTTAGTGTAATAAAATTTATTTAAAAGGTCACAGACGGGCACACTAACATCGCAAAACAAGGTCAGGAAAACCAGGGGTCAACTTCGTGGCTAAGACAATAACGTGACGAATACAATTGAAGAGAACGTTACGGATGGTGTGGCTTTGACTTCACTCAAGCATGTTCTTTAGCGAAGGACGACGCCATAGATTATATAAGAAACATGTATATTCGAGTCTATGTCGTTGTACACACATGTTGTACATCCAAAAAAGAGAGAAGTTCAGCGGGAAATGGAGGCTTGAAGTGATAAAAAAAATCACAGCATATCCACGGAGTGAATGATGATGAGTGGGCGAAGCTGCGGAGGTTCATCGGTAAATCGTGAATCTTCCGTGAATTCTGCCCAGTACATCATCACCGACGTGAGATCGGGCGCGTTTATACTAAAGGTTCGATGAGAGTTATGACGACTTGCAGCTCACTTTAATTTTACAGGTACGCTGTGAATTTTCATTGTTTAGAAAACCATTGCTTTAGAAAACATCTGGCGTCTTTCGTTAAGCAGCTGGCGCCTTTTCGTTTTGCTTTAGAAACATCTGGCGTCTTTTCGTTTTTATTTTAGAAAACATCTGGCGTCTTTCGTTGGTTTATTTCATCAATCAACGGCGTTTTGAACAAAATTTTTATTGTTTAACCACGCACAGGAGAAATCTCACCAGGCACTAACTTGGAGGTAAACAATGGCTGCTAATGGGAATGAGAGACAGAAGTCGGCTTTTAGCTAACACTTACACTTCTACTTCTACTAACGTTTCCTACTGGAACGTGCCAATGGCTGCTAATGGGGAATGAGAGACAGAAGAATTCGGCTTTTAGTTAACGCGCACGCTGCGAATTTTTTATTGTTCAACAACGCACAGGAGAAATCTCCCACCGGCACCACCTTGAAGGTCAAGATCTGGTACTAGCGTTAAGACTTGGTTACGCACTACGACGGGGACGAACGGGTGCCACTTTAAGGACCTTCGCCCCTAAAACATGGCTGATCCCTCTGTCATAGAAATCAGTATAACACGAAAGAGAAACTTGTCTTCACAGACGTAGTTGAGCGTCTGTTGTGCATTCTTTCGCCCCAAGCGCGAAAGAATGGAGGCTACAGCAACAAGTTGTAATGTCGCGCGAAGAACGGCAAGCAGCTCGAAACTTGCAACGCGCTGCTCAAGCAGAAAGGACGCACGGAACGACCATACACAGGATGAGCGGGAACTGTCACTGCTGTAACTTATTTCTGTGTGAGCAGCGCGCTTCTTTCGCAAAAGCGGCCGCTGCGGTGAGCGAAGTGACCTTCGTGCTCTCAGCGCAAGCTTGTGGTGAGAGCACAAGACGTACAAACCACCGCCATCACGAGATAAGCGCTCGTGCGAGCGAACACGCCCCATAGAGCGGCGCGCTCATCCGCGTGGGGCGACGACCTTTAAAGCGCGCTCTTCGAGCCCTTCACTAGTGATAACGAAGACACGCTGATGTACCACCGATCTCTGTGTACCGCCACTGGCAAATGATGTATATAAATAGCTCGCCGTTAGCATAGCAAAGAACGTGTCGTCTGTGGCCGAATCGTTTCGCTCCGCGTGCTGCGGATCGACGGGCCGTAAGTTCGACTCCCGGTGATGGAACTTTTTCTCTAGCTTTGTCTTCGCCATATGTTAGTCTTTATATTTTACAACGTCATATTCGTGACGGAAATACGTCAGTGGAGCTGTGGTGGACCCCGGCATAAAACACTTTCGTGTTAAAAAAGTTGGCTGTGCTTTAGGTCTTTTAAACGTAGTTATCACGAACGAAGAATACGTTTGCTTGGTTTCGCAAAGTCTACGCACACAGGCGGTGGCTACAGTAGTTTCGATCATGGCACAATTCCGTGCTTGGCAAGCTTCTCTATAACGTGCTTATCTGGCCTCCCTTAGCTCCGGTGTTCCAGCAGGCAACTTTGTCTTTGCTTGAGATTTCGCAGCCTGCCGTCTAGCTGCATCTACTATACTGTTCAACCTGGGGCTTGCGCAGAAGCGAAAGCACAGACGGCCTCATCCGGCGCGCTATCCATGACGAGATTGAATGACTAAGCCAGGGGATGTTACTCCGGATACCTCCCATAGGACGCCTTAATTCATGACGTCACCGTTGGCAGCGCCAAACGTCCCTTCAGTTACTACCTGGGCGGCTGGGATTCAGAAACATAAGCTGTAGAAATGACGGCGCACACGGTATGCGTCGTCATGGCAACACTAACACCAGCCACGCCTCGCACCTCCTCTCCTAGCTCTCCCGCGCGCGCCGTTTTTTAAATGCTAAGCATTTCTTAGCGAACCTTTGACACTTTGAACGTTTCCATCCATCCATCCATCCATCCATCCATCCATCCATCCATCCATCCATCCATCCATCCGTCCATCCATCCGTCCGTCCGTCCGTCCGTCCGTCCGTCCGTCCGTCCGTCCGTCCGTCCATCCATCCATCCATCCATCCATCTATCTATCTATCTATCTATCTATCTAGCCACCTACGTCTGGTTGTACTCAGGACCGCCCCCTTAGCTTGGTGTAGACCAAAATTGGCATGGGAGGGTAAGAGGACTTGACGAATATGACTGTCGTGTCATGACATGAATAACGTGAAAATCCTGTCGCGTACGTCGTCAAATCCTTTCCATCGGACACGTGTGGCACATGCCCGTTTACCACGGGCCGCGGTGTACGGGTATGCGCCACAGGTGATTGACAGGTTATATCTACCCAGGAACGGCGAGAACAGACATTGATAACTTAAATGCGAGAGCGTTAAGAAAAACCGACATCGGAGTGTTGACCCGACCCTGGTTTGCGTTGCGCAAGGACAGCGCCGAGGCCTACACCGCTGGCGTCCGTGTGTACCTCCGTCGGGGCCGTAGGGTCGTAGTGGCGTAGTATGGGAGGAGACGTTAACAAACGACGGAGCTTTGCGAACGCGTCGTCACACTCGCACGACCACGAATTTAGGGGTCCGTTATTTCCAAGGAGCTTCGTCAGCGGCGATATGATGGTGGCAAAGTTTTGTATGAAGCGTCGAAAGTATGAACACAGTCCGACATAACTTCGCAGTTCTTTGACGGACGTTGGTTTGGGAAATTCGGCCACGGCCCGAAGCTTGGCCGGATCGGAAAGGATTCCGTCCTTGGACACGACGTAGCCGAGGACTGTCAGCTGCCGTGCCGCAAATCGGCGCTTATTCAGATTCTGTTGGAGGCCGGCGTTGCTCAAACGTGTCAAAACATTCCGCAGACGTTGGAGATGCGTGGAGAAGTCCGGAGCGAAGACGACGACCGAACGGCATGACGTTGAACTCGTACAAGCCGTCGGGCGCGACAAAGGCTGTCTTCGGTCGAGCGTCATGAGCCATGGGTACTTGCCAGTACCCCGAGCGCAAATCGAGAGATGAAAAGGATTCTGCTCCTTGGAGGCTGTCAATCGCGTCGTCGATTCGCGGCAGTGGATAAACATCCTTGCGGGTGACCTTGTTGAGCCGTCGGTAGTCCACACAGAACCGCACAGAACCGTCCTTCTTCGCAACGAGAACAACAGGAGACGCCCATGGGCTGTCGGAGGGCCGAATTACATCGCGTCAAAGCATATCGTCCACTTGCTCATTAATTACCCGGCGTTCTGTGGGAGACACGCGATATGGACGTTGCCGCAGTGGTGGTTGGGCGCCAGTGTCGATGCGATGCGTAACAGCGGATGTGCGGCCGAGGGATGTTTGCCCGACATCGAAAGAATGACGAAATTCATCCAACAAGCAGAGAAGCTGGGAACGCTGGACCGACGTAAGTTTGTCAGCCATGGAGGAACCAAATACCTCAGTGGGTGACGAATCAGACGTGGAAACAGCACTGATGGTACGGGAACTGGTACAGTGCGAGTCATCGGGTGCGTACAGAAGTTGTGCGCCTTCAACGGGTTCCACTTTGCCGAGACATTCCCCTCGAACCAACGTAACAATGCACGGGGATGGGTTGGTAACAAAAATAGCGGTGCTGCCCTGAGTGACTCGCACGGTCGCGAAAGGTACCAGCAACCCTTTCCTAGTGTAGACGCGGGCAGATGGCGAAAGGAGTGCAATGGTGTCGGAGAGACCGGCACAGTAGACTGACACAGCCGTTGACGAGTTTGGAGGCACTTTCGTATCGTCTTTGACGAGGATCTTGCTCACTGCCGATGGACTGTCTGTCGGCGTCAAATGTGAGAACGGTGAGAGTTCGATTTCAGCTGGTGCGCAACGAATTACGGCGTCGTGGCGGGAGAGGAAAACCCATCCCAGGATGACGTCGTGAGAGCATGCCGCAATTATGATGAACTCGACGTCGTACAGAACGTCTTGAATAACGACGCGAGCAGTGCATACTGCTGTAGGATGAATACTCTGGGAGCTCGCGGTACGGAGGGACATCCCAGAAAGTGGCGTCATCACTTTTCGAAGTAAGCGACAAAGTTTTGCGTCCATAACGGATACAGCGGCTCCAGTATCGATAAGGGCCGATGCGCGAACACCGTCCACAAACACGTCGATTATATTCGATGGACTTCGCTGAGGGCTTTCACAGTTCGATAGCGTCGCAGCCCTCGCCTCCTGGACTGCGACGACTAGTTTTCCTGCTCTGGCGCGACCGAACGTGGCCGCATGGGTGACAGTGAGCGACGTCGTGGAGACGGAGAGCGGCGAGTACCTGGAGGTGGGCGTGACGTCGGCGACGTAGGTGGAGGTGGGTCGTAGAATGCACGGCTTGACTGGCTGGTGACAGGTGACGCGACTTGAGGCGGCTGCACGCGTTGACAATAACGTGCCACGTGACCGGCGTAACCGCAAGCAAAGCAGATGGGCCGGTTGTCGGGGGTGCGCCATCGGTTCGCCGGGGTAGGTCCCGCCCTTGTCGTAGGACGCGATTGACGGGTCGGCTGCTGAAATGACTGCATGGTGGGCTGCAGTCGGGGCCGAGGGATGGCGTCAGCATATGTAGCCGGCACACCCGCTTCAAAGAACGGAGGTCTAGCGGCGGCTTCGGCGTAACTCATTGGGGCAGCCGCAGGAATTACTTGGGGCGTCCTGGCGACAACTTGAGCGTAACTCTGGGGCGCAGGAGCCGGAGGTTGCGGGTGGTTCTCAGGCATGACCTCCGCAATTTCCTGCTCAATCGCTCGGCGGAGAGGAGGAAGAAGGGTGGTCGACGGCTGTTGAACGTGCGGCGGGTGGGCAAAGGCGAGGAGGGAGAACTGGCGTGCAATTTCCTCGCGCACGAATGACTTGACTTCTGCCAGCAACGCGGCCTGGTCAGATATTGCCGCCAAGCCAGCAAGCTCTGCATCGCGTGACAGGGAGCGACGGGTCGTCGAACGCTGCCGGCGGAGCTCCTCGTAGCTCTGGCACAGCGTTATGACATCGGCCACTGTGCCAGGGTTTTTGGCGAGCAGCATGGTGAAGGCATCATCGTGAATGCCTTTCATTACGTTCCGGATCTTGTCAGACTCAGACATGGTTCCGTTGGCCTTCTTACACAAGTCGAGGACATCTTCGATATAACTTGTGAAAGATTCACCGGCCTGCTGAGCTCGTTCGCGTAAGCGCTGTTCTGCTTGTAGCTTACGAACTGCTGGGCGGCCAAAAACGCCGATGACGGCGGTCGTGAAATCGGACCAAGTCGCAAAATCGGACGCGTGGTTGTTGTGCCACAAGCTAGCTACGCCCGCGAGGTAGAATACCAAGTTGGTTAACTTGCCTTCTTCGTCCCATTTGTTGGGGATGCTGACACGCTCGTAAAGTGCGAGCCAGTCCTCCACGTCGGTGCTATCGGAGCCAGTGAAGATAGTGGATCACGTATACGGGACACCGGGACATGGGCTCGTTGCGAGAGGAGGCGTTTGCTGGGCGGCGTCTTGAGGCATGGTAGATGGCAGGGTACGGGATCGAAGCTCCAGGGGCATTGAATGGGAGCAGAGCACTCTCCACCAAATTGTTAGGGTGTTTAATAGACGGCACTCAACGACACTGTGTAATGGCGACAGTCACGGCAAGGCACGAACCCCTGCGCGAGCGGCGTCCTTTCACAAGCAACCAAAGGACGACCCACTAGAAGGCGCTGGAGAGGGGAACCCATTACTATGTTCCAAGGCTTCTCTACAGAAGGAATTAAAATTAGGATCCCAGCAGGAATCGAACCCAAGCATTCTGCGTGGCACTCCGGTATTCTACCACAGAGCCACGCCAGGTCTATAAACTGGTTTGGAAAAACGGTCTATGCAGGCGTATTGTCGGTGCAACGACAAATGAGGTTGTGGTGCTGGCTATCTAATTTTGCAAGAAGGCAATAAACACTACATGATACTACTACGATACAGGCGTCATATCAGATTAACGTCGGTGGTTCCAGCGTTGGCTCCGCTTTTATAGCAGTGTAATAAACATTGCATTTGTATTCCTATGATTCAGAAGCTATATAATTTATACCCCGGAGGAATACATTAACGAAAGCTACGTATGATATTCCCATCATCGCACCGTGAAGTGCACTTAGTCCGCAAGAACGACGCAGTGTCCTCTTCATTTCTTACGAGGCTGGGCGATGGCGTCATGCTGAGGATGATGCCAGATTGGTTGTCAGCCGCTCCGTAGACTAGGCTACGTAAGCCACATACACCCAGGTAGTCTACCAATACGACAAGCGCCATCCACTGATGTTGGTCTACGTAGTACTATCCAGGTCTACCAGCCTCGACGGCCTATATCGACAGACAATTTGTCGACGAAATGACCGAGGCATCCACAATTCGCAACAGCTGTACTATACCTCATACTTCACTACACATGGACCCCTCGTCACCACGATCACGACCGGATCCTATACCAAGTCATGACCAGCTGCTGGTGCTCACTGATCAGGGTGATGATGCCCTTGTTCAAGAACTCTCAAGAACTTCTTCCACACATGCACACGGGTTCGTGAAACGTGCGTGCGTTCTCGGGACCCGTATAAGCACTACATATCAGCTTACCTCTTCTGGTGTTGGTAATACCCACGTTGCCGTGGCAGCGTTACCCAACTGTAAACAACTGGTTATATAATACATATGCGGCTCTTAAACATGCATGTGTGCGTATAAAATTATACAAATCTTTAGCGTCATTTTGTCGCGTTTCGCTCAGTAAAGAAATGACGCCACCTTCCCGCCGCATGCTTCGCATAACATCGACTCCCACGGTACGTGAGATCTGCCCACTTTTTTTATTTTTTTTTTTGTTTCGTTTGTGTGTGCGGCCCTTTCCAACTCCTTTTTTTCTGAACCCGCTCGCCCACCCGGCGTGCTGCGCCGTGCGGCGCGCCGGGCGCTTTTTTTTTTTTTTTTTTTTTTGCATCCGCTTGCGCGCGCTGAGCCACGCGTTCGTTGGGCGTTTGAATGTACGCAATTTGCAATCGTGCATTCCGCAAACAATGCTGTCGTGGAGCATGTGCCAGAATGCAAAAGAATGAATTGCCCTCAACACAAAATATCTTTGGTCTCATTTTATTGTCCTCGTTTCGGAAAATCAACATTTTCATCAAATGTGGTGCGATAAAGGCTGAGGAGATTAACGGAAGTGATTAACAGAATAACAGGAGATTAACATGCAGGTGTTCATGATCCCTAAACAACACGAAAGTTCCAGGCAAAGTTAAGAACTAAAGAGCAGTGGAATAAGAAACAGATCATAACACTAGGGCACATATTAAAAAACACAATTTTCATACTGACAAAAGTGCAGAAGAGCTTGGGATATATGCGCACGATATTGCATAAAATTATAACAAAAGTGAACATTCACTGCAATGCAAAAACAATGAAAGCAGTTGAAATACCTAAAAAGTAGAATAATAATTTAAAGATGAGTTTAAAGATGTCAAAATGAACTTCACATATAACACAAGTAATATTGGCCGCACTTTATTGACTACTAAAAGAACTTGTTGTTGGGCTAGTTGGTAGATCATTTCCAAAACTTAATTAGAGCGCAACCACACGACACATTCACACACCCACACACCCAGACATCAACCACGTACAGCGCTCTAACTATTGACTACATTTTCCAAAACCACTCATTTTTCGTATAACCGGTGAAAACACGGAGAAAAATGAACAGACGATATCGAAGAATCCATGGCATCTCTTCTTGAAATGCGCCGATTCTGCAATTCTTAAGCTTTTGTCTGGGCACACCGATCAGATGTGTGGCCTTCCGGAATACTTTAAAAAAAACGCTTCCACCCTGAAGAAAGGTGACAAGTTCCAATCAGATAAAGAGCGCCGTCGACTCTTTCAAAAGTGAACTCGTTTGTTAGTCTCAGAGCAGTACAAGTTTTCATATATCTGCCTAGAGCCTCAGAAACGCGGTTATATGCGATGGCGAGTAATTAACCGGAGACATATGCAAAGCACACATTCAAGCACGCGGTTCTATGAGAGTTGTAAACTTCTAACTATAGTTACGCCGCATGTGCTTCATGTCCGCTGCTTGTTCGTTTAACGATGTAAACGCAGCATCGTGACCTTTTCAAATCAGTCATTTTTGAAAACATTAACTTTAGCCCCACTGCAAAAAACAGCTACTCGGTATGGACGTGAATTCAATTTGACACAATGAAAACCGCGACTCAAAGGGCACGCTCACCTATCGTTCTTTTGGGGGCCGGCACATATATTCCGAGACTTGTTCTGGAAGTATTCGAGCAACAAAGCACGATGCACGAACAGCGCGAGTCACACAGTGCACAAGCACGCAGCGAGCGAGCACCATGAAATGGACGAACGACGACGGTTAACGCACGCCTTACCAACGTCAGGCACGAAACTTTCCAACGGATTTCAAAGTCGGCAGCGCCAGCAAGGCGGCGGAAAGCGCGCCTCCCGGAGGACAGGGAGTTGATCTGGTTGATCCCGCCTGAGAGGAGGTCGAAGAGCGTTGGGAGGAAAGAGACGAAACGCAGATTTTAACTCTGATCCCAGTTCATAGATGGCGCCTCAGTTTCATCTACCAGTCACGTGGGTTTCTTTCACTAGCCTGACTAAGCGCCGGTGAAGTAGCCATTGAACCTTCACCTGGTCACGTGGTACTGCAGCGGCGAGGCTACAAGTGATCGCAGCTGTGACGCCTCTCCGCAGCGGATCACGTGGCGTGACGTCACGCCTGACACACTTGGTGGCTCGGGCTCCGGCAGCTCAAGGTCACTGCGATGGGACGAATGATCTTGGGAGATATAGCGCAGTAGAGCTTTCGCTAAAAATAATTGAACCGATAACGTCGCTAGAGCCGAAGTTTTGACAGGTTGACTGGTCTTCGTCAGAACAGCAACACCAATCCATTTACGGAAATGTTGGCTCCAGAAACATTCCTGTTCAACGACTTTTCTTCACATGCTGTACATGTATGTCTTCGAATAATGAAATCTGACTTGGTCTCCAGCTAAAGCTTCCTTTTGTTCCTGTATCACCGTCTCTAGGAGGAGGTGCAGGACTTCATCAGCCACATATCGACAACCAACGGTAGGCCGACGCTGATAGGAGAGACGGTGGCGGCCAGTGTATTCAACAACATCTCGGGCTTGGTCTTTGGGAGACGGTACAACCGAAGTGATCCCGAAGGTTGTTTCATAGAAAACCTTCTCACCAACTTCCTTCGCAAGTCGAGCTTACTCTCCGTGGTGGATTTCCTGCCCGCGATTCGAGCCATCGCCGCGTACACTCCGAACACGAAAGCGAACATCACGTATAACCTCTTTAAGGACTTCACCAAGCTCGTGAGGTGAACGCGCGACGAGTCTCGCAAAGATCTAAGTTGAGTAACACTGCTGTCACATGTGCATTTTTCATCGCGATCAGGACCATTGCCGATCGGATTTTTTGATCACGTTCAATAATGGTCGCTGGTATACGGTCCAAATCAATCTGTATCGGGTTTGGTGCAGACGTTAGTCGAATCGCGATCTGGAAGCCAGATCACGATGCGCTGATCGCGATCGTTTCAATCCTGATCGGGCCTGATCGCGATTAAAAGTGACCATGTAGCAGCACCTTGTCTGGGTCTGGTCTTATCCGGATCAGCCCTGATCGTGATCGAGAGTGCCCGTGTGACACCGGTATAAAACGTGAGAGACCCTGAAAGGATGATCGCTCCTAGTTCTTGCTTTAGCTCATCGTGGTGTCCTAAGCACTGGAAAGCGTGTGCTCAGCACTAGGTCTGCAGCTGAATATGTCTGTTAATAAGACTTATGCCACAGTATAAAAATAGTTATTTTGAAAACCTTGTATGACCCTAAAAAATATGCGACCAGGGCATTGGAAGAGGACTCAAATCCGTGACGTCATATTAAATTACCGGCGCTGCCTTACGTCGAGTAACATATAAAAGATATTGCTCTTCATTCGTCCTAGCTTACTTTTTAATTTCTCGGTATAACCATAACGCCGGTACTTTAGTGTGACGTAAGAGCTTGAAAGATATTCTCGCATGCTTTGGCAGTGTTTGTACTCGGCCTTTACAATTACTTTTTCAAAGCGCTGCGCATACGAGCAGATCTGTCCTGCTTGAAAGACGCGAGTGAATCCATGTATGGTATAAAGAAAGAATGCGGCGTGCATACTAACCTAAAGCAACAACGCCGCCAGGGGTGGGCAAGTTGTAACAAATTCATTATTGTATTGCCCGAACACGAGACACGGGAAAGGAGAACAAGGACGCAGAGCTCGTTTTCTTGTCCCGTGTCTCGTGTTTGCGCTCAGTACCATAATGAATAAGCTAACGCCATATTCCCACGTACGTGACAGTAAGAGGCCTGGGCGGTTCTCCTTCTCCTGGGCACTCAAGACGTATTGACTGGGAAGCGTATCAGATATCAGTGGAGGACAAGTGCATGCACGAACCGCCGGAATCAATTGAAGAAGTGATTCGTAATGCGATGGAGACTTCCACGAAGATGTGCTTGAAAACATCGAGACGTACAGCACTCGACCAAGAGTTGGAGCAACTTCGAGCTATCCGCCGGCGTGCCGAAATACGATATAGACGCACGAAATCCATCTATGACCTCAGAGAATCCAGACGCATTCAGAAGAAAATCCAGCGTCGTATGCACAAACTACAGGAACAACCATGGAAGAGCTTCTGTGACTCGCTGGATCCCCGCAAGCCTTTGTCCCCCGTATGGAGGACTCTTCAAGGCATTCACTCACATCCGCAACAGCGTCATCCCTTCGCAGCGCTGGCACTACATCAACGTCGCTCACAGCTTGAGGTCTCTGGTGAATTTTGTGCCAAGATCGCTGGGGACGTCGCTATACCGACCGACCTGTTACCACATGACGTTCCGGTTGCACGAGATCAGCAAATGGAGGTTCCATTCTCTATGGAAGAACTTCATGCAGCACTGAACACGTGCAGGCGCTCGTCGTCCCCAGGTCCAGATGGAGTGACCTATGCTGCCTTACGTCACCTGGGTCCGAAGGCACAACGCTGTCTCCTGGACATATTCAATCAATCTTGGCATGATGGCGAAGTCCCCGACGAGTGGAAGTGTAGCCGACTGGTGCCTTTGTTGAAGCCCGGAAAGTCTCCGCTGAATTTGGCATCATACCGGCCCATCGCACTAGCAAGCTGCATCGGCAAGGTCATGGAGAGGATGCTGCTGACACGCATGGAATGGTACCTCGAACATTATAACATCTATCCTGATGCTATGGCTGGCTTTCGAAGGGGTCGATCTTCAATCAACAGCGTCATTGACTTGGTGACCTCCGTTCAGCAGCAGAAAGCTAAGAAGCGGCTGTCGGTAGCACTGTTCATAGACGTGAAAGGTGCCTATGACAACGTGACCCACGAGGCCGTTCTCGAAGCTCTCGAAGCAGCAGAACTTGGAGGTCACGTCTTTCGATGGGTAAGAAGCTACCTCACAAAGAGATCCATGTTCGTCGTAACAGAAGATGGGCCTACGAATAAGCATTTCACAAGTCGTGGGGTGCCACAAGGTGGCGTGCTGAGCCCGACTCTTTTCAACCTATTTCTGGTGGGGCTCACCGAAACGCTGCCACAGGCGGCTAATATATCTCTCTACGCTGACGATATCTGCATCTGGGCGTCCGGCGTGACACGGCCTCAAGTGCGCGCAAGAATACAGAAGGCGGCAACATTGACATCTGCATACCTTCGCGAGCAAGGTTTGACTATCGCTACAGAAAAATGCGCAGCAGTGGCATTTACACGCAAACCGATGTCTTTCTACCCAGTGTGCATTGAAGGCCAATCAATTGCTTATAAGAGCAGCCATAGATTCCTAGGTGTCATTGTGGATCGCGACCTAACCTGGAGTCCCCATGTCGCACATCTGAAGAGAAAACTGATATGCATTGAGAACATATTTAGGTTCGTTGCCGGAAAATCATGGGGACCATCCGTGCATTCAATGCTGCAGCTTTATACAGCCCTCTTTCTCGGATTTCTACGGTACAGCCTTCCTGCCCTGACCAACACGTGGAAGACTAACATCCGTGCACTACAGAGCGTGCAAGCCCAAGCACTTCGGACATGTCTTGGCCTTCCAAGATGCTCATCGACAGTTGCAACTATCGCTATCGCACAAGAACAGCCGGTCGCAACTCATATCATCGTTGAGACGCTGAGAGCGTACATACGGCATCTGTCACGGCTACCGTCACATCATTTAGCGTGTTTGCCAGCGCGGAGGCCCCATGCTTCATTCTGCGGTATTGTGACAAAACACTACGACATATTACCACCTGGCTTCAAACCTGCGATGCGTCCGGCATCTGCGTTGTGGACTCTGCATCAACCTGACGTGTGCTTATCGGTTCCTGGAATCGTTAAGAAGGCACGCATGTCACCGCTAGCCCTGAAGCAGTTGTCTTTGCGTCTGTTGGAAGAAACCTACATTGAACGCAAGCATGTTTACACCGATGGATCCACTAATTCCAACAGCTCTACCGGAGCGGTGGTTGTTCCATCTGATGACGTACTGTTACAGTTCAAGTTTTCTCACATCACGATGTCGACAGCCGCAGAGCTCGCAGCGCTTCAAGGTGCGGTCAAGTACATCCTGCAGCAGCCGCCTTTTGCGACTCCAGGTCAGCCTTACAAACAGTACGCTTTGCTTTACGGCACGGATTACACGAACAATCCGTGTACGAGATAAGGCACGACTACCACCAAGCACTCGAGGAAGAACATGATATTATATTTCAATGGTTGCCGAGTCACTGCGGAATTGTCGGCAATGATCGCGCGGATGAAGCTGCACGATCGGCTCATAACCAAGAACTGCGGACAACCATACCACTCTTGAGAACAGACGCCGCGTGGCGACTACAATCACTTGCACGCCGTATCACTCTTCTGCAATGGAATACGCCGGGTTTTTCCAACGCGCGCCTGTATTCGATTGACCCAAATATGCAACTTCGTTTGCCATCAGGGCTCTCAAGACGCGATGCAACTTTACTGTGCCGCATGTGGTTGGGCGTGGCATTTACGAATGCGTATTCGTGTCTCATTGGAATGGCCAGCAGTGCGGCATGCAACATTTGCGCCTGCGAGGAGACGCTTGAACACATTCTATGCCACTGCCCATCATACCAAGCTCAACGACGTAGTATGGAAGTCAAGCTCCGTCACCTGGACTCAAGACCGCTGACAGAAAAGAAGATCTTGGGACCTTGGCCTACGGTCTCGCATACGCGCAAGGCCACGAAAGCCCTCTTGTGCTTCTTGAGGACCACCGGGCTTCACGAGCGCCTGTGAACTAACAGTGCGAGTTCGTGTTGTGTAGTTCATCCATCCCTTTCTTACTCTTCTTTCTTCTTTACCCTTTCTTTTCTATTATTTCCCCTTCCCCCACCCCAAGTGCAGGGTAGCCAACCGAGCCAAAGCTTGGTTAACCTCCCTGCCTTTCCTCTTCGTATCTCTCTCTCTCTCTCTCTCTCTAACGCTTTCAAGACCCGCAGAAAAGAAAGCGCGTTATAACGCAAAAGTGTGTGTGTTTTTTTTTACTATACATCCTAAAGTAAGGAACCATCTGACGGTTCAAATATTGGCATGTTGCAAGACTCAAAACATTTCTCTTCCGGGCATGCATGTCTACTAGCATTCAATTTAACACATTCATCTCCGCTAAGAATTCGAGCAATAATGAACTTCAGCAAGCGCATCATTCAATGACGTTACGATTCCCGTTGCGCATAGAGAAGAAGTTGAAAAACGAGAAGACAACATGGAAATGCACTTGGACCGGGACTTCATAGACGGGTACCTGAGGAAAATTCGCGAGCACGAAGGCACGGCTTCCCACTACACAAGTAAGTAAATAATGAAATAGTTGCAATATATTAAAGGCAGGGAAATCAAGAGATTGATACCCTTCCCTGCGGGAAGAGACAAAGGGATGAAAAAAAAAAAAGAAGGAAAGAGAGGTGTAACACAACTTGCGCGTACACTTCATGGTACGCATCAAGTGGATAAACCTTCACGGAGACACGTCGGCTTCAAGTGCTGCAAAACGCCCTGGTTAAATGCAGCTGCGACTCACTCTGCCATAGTTCAATGACCTTAGCCTCTGTAAATAGCAGGGGCGTAGCCAGAAATTTTTTTCGGGGGGGGTTCAACCATACTTTATGTATGTTCGTGCGTGCGTTTGTATGTGTGCGTGTATATATACGCAAGCAAAACTGAAAAATTTCGGGGGGGGGGGGGTTGAACCCCCCCAACCCCCCCCCCCCCCCCCCCTTGGCTACGCCCCTGGTAAATAGTATTGAGGCTAGCCTGTTTAGTGCTGTTTAAAAGGCGGAGCTGAAAAGTAACTACAGCTGTAAAAGCGCCACGTTTGTGACCAAATAAATAAAAGGTCGACGGTGGAAACAACTCTTAAATCTGACCAACAGCTACCAGTGCGATAGACACTACCGGATGCACTTAATTTCACGTGAACGTGATCTCCTTTCATTTGTATGTACGATATACCGGGTGTCCCAGCTATCTTTACCCAACGCTAAAAAAATACATTATTAGAGGCAGGCGAGTGAAACCAGTTGCAAATTGCTGACAGTCACCTTGCGCACTACAGACATTTGTTTGTTTTGTAATTAATTAATTTGTTATTTAGGGTTATTTAACTAAATTGCTAAATATTGACTTTAGCCGAGATATGCGACTTGCAAAGTTCTAGAGCATCTTCAGAAACTCCCATTGCATTATTAGGCTTTGAAAACATTATTGCGCTTCTTGCGGACAAGTGGTCTTAGAGACAGACTGTAAACAGTGTCGTATTCTCCTTTCCTTTTTTCTCTCTTTTTCCTTTTCTTGCTCTTTTTTTGTAACATCTCTCGTCTATCATCTTTTATCCCCCTTACCCCTTCCCCCAGCACAGGGTAGCCAGCCGGTCTAAGAACTGGCTAACCTCCCCGTCTTTCCGTTCCTTCCTTCCTTCCTTCCTTCCTTCCTTCCTTCCTTTATGTAACTTGTCCGTTGCGCGCGTAGCCGCTGCCGTACGCAAGCCGCGCCCTAATGTCCGAGAACCTTCCAGAGTATTTTGGAATCTTCTGATAGGCTTGAGCGCGGAAACACGAACTGTTGAGCTCATTCTGGAGCTCACGCGGCCACCAGCGTTAATGCTCGAATGTTCGATGCCGCATGTATAAATGCCGACGCGCCTTACCACAGATCAGTTTATCGACGGCCGACGCTATCGGTGTACAGTGTGTATTGCGGTAGCTTGACTTTCCGTTTCCCGGCCACAAGTGCGGCCCAAAAATAGAGTTCCATCTCGGACACGCCGAGTGCCGCCTTCGTCGACGTCATGACCACGTGACAATATATATATATATATATATATATATATATATATATATATATATATATATATATATATATATATATGTATATATATATATATATACACACACTTAGATTATGAAGAGTCTGTCTTCAGTTGCCGTAAAACAAATAGGAACAAGGTATACGCTTCTAAAAAACTGGTTATTGGTCGACGTTGCGATCGGAGACCAATCTTCATCAAGATCGGTCTCCGATCGCAACGTCGACCAATAAACAGTTTTTTAGAAGCGTATACCTTGTTCCTATTTGTTTTACGGCAACTGAAGACAGACTCTTCATAATCTAAGTGTATGTATATATATATATATATATATATATATATATATATATATATATATATATATATATATATATATATATATATATATATATATATATATATAACACAACGTCAGTTTGATGTGGTAGATGCGAAAACTTGGTCGTGTTCGCATCCTTCCCAGTGGCAACGACTGGTTCGCGTGTTCCCCCCAGCTTAGAGGGCGCGTAGTCGCTCGGAATGAGGAGCCTCTGCGAGGATGTGTGATCAGCACCGTATTGTTTCATTACCCGAAGGAAGAGTAATGTACTATATTCCCAATGAACTTTGCCATATGTATGGTATTGAGACATTAGGGGTCTATTTGTTCCTTGCATTTGTTTCCACTGGAAAAACGGGATATGAGACTAATAACTTAGTTAACGAAACAAACAATGAATAATCACTTGGTTAAGCAATAAGCAGCTGAGTTTATCAATTTACACTTATTTATTATTACTGTGTCAACATTCCTACGGGCTTGTTAGACCATGATATTTCACCACATCTCCATATAAAAGTTCCATTAACTTACTTGGTAATAATTGTAAAGTAAAATGGGAGAAACTGTGATTCATTTGTCTGTAGCGCAAAACAAGAAGGAATTTCATACGAATTTATCAGAAGGAAACTTTCTTTTGCGTCGATTTAGATGCGTGCAGTTATGCGCTAAAAGTGCTTCTCAGGCAAAGTTTTTTCTTATATAAACATTTTTCAACATTACGAGCTTCTTCGAAACTGATGTGCCAATTTTAAAATATGAGTTGTCTTACCTGGCAGCCCCGTAAAAAAGAATCCTGCATTCAGTGGTTTGAGCTCGCCATTTCACCGCAGTGCGCTACTTGGAAGGGACCTCAATCAACCTGTACGGCGCGGCCACCAACACGGTAAGAAGCAGCATACTCTGGAACCCGTATATCGCTGCCAACGATCCGGACGGCCACCAGACACAACTGCAGCGCGAAATCGACCGTGTCGTTGGCCGGAAGAGGTCGCCTGAGTGGCAAGACCGAAACCGCATGCCATTCACGATGGCTTCCATACTGGAAACTCTACGGTGGAGGACCATAACACCCCTCAGCATACACAGAGCGTGAGTCAACAGTCAATCTTAGTTAAGCGTCCCACCCCTTAGTGTTGACGTCACAAAACTTTGCTTCAGCCAACGCGGTGCCTTGTGGTACCATATGGTATATCGATATCTATAGGCATTGTCGCGGTAGCAACGGTGTCTTTGGACAGGTCCAGACGAAGAAGAGCAATTTTGTCACAAAAAACAAAAAAACATTGCTGCTGATATATTTATGACTTTATGTTATCTTAAATGTCCAATGAAATCTCCTTGCAGAGCTTTCGTGTGAAAAATAGTAGCATATAAGTTTATGATCCAATAGCACCAGTCGCTGTCGGTTCTCTTAATTAAGACGTACTGGTGAGCTAGTTGGTTAGTCGTGAAAGTTTATGGCAGCGCGCGTCAGAAACGAGGACGTCAAGGAACAAAAGAATATTGAAAATTGTAAGCGCTGAACTTCAACTGTTGAAGTTCAGCGCTTACGTTTACGTCTATTGTTATGTTCTGTGCATTCCTTGTTTTCAATGCGCGCTGTCATAAAAATTGTTGCCTCGTCTGCCGTTTTCGCTACGCGGCATACCTAGTATTAATCATTCCCAGTAACATGTTACGTAAGATCTTGTTTGTTTAACGTGTGGTTATTGGATAAATGCGTGTTCATGCATATGGTTTTTTCTGCAAAATGTTTCTCGTAGAAATGCAATGAACCTATGAGGAACCTAGCTGGCGCAAGACAAAAAAAGGCTGGACAGATCTCGGAGATATGTAGTCTTATTTCAGTGCACTTAAAATATCGAGTAGGCTGGTAATCATTTTGATTCTTGTTGTGCTGTATCAGTAAGTGCAAAATCGTGGCCGAGCTAACCCGGGATGGCAGTGAACCCTGCCAGATATATTAACGCGACAGCGTGAAAGAGCTCGTTTCGCTGAAATTTCCGTGTCGGCGTCGGTGTCGTCGTCGTTGGTTGTGAGCGAAAAATCATCATCTTGTCCGTGACCGAAAGATCGAGAAAGATGCAAATAAAATAAATAATAAAAAACTTCAGTTCGAATGAGAATCGAACCCAGGACGTCTGCGTAGCAAACAGGTCTTCTGCCACAGAGCCCCGCTACTGCTTGAAACTGCGTCGAAAAAAAAAAAACACTATATGAATGTCATATAGTGGAAGGAGTCTCCTTTAACGCATGTAATATTGCTTGCCACAAGTGCATTATCGCATCAGGCGTCAAAAACATGTGAACTGCGCAACGAGTGGGTGTTCTAAAGGCTGTCAGATATTTAAGAGATTTAAGAGATATTTAAGAGATTACACAGCTGTCAGATATTTAATCATCATCAGGTGCAAAAGCATCAACAAAGTGAGCAGCTGCGTAGGTTCGCGTGTTCCCTTACGTACGCTTAGTGGGCCCTTCGTTGATTCGCAAAAGGAAGAATGGTGTAGTGGGCACTTAACAACCGTACTCGTAGTAGGCATTCTAGAATAGTTTGAAACGACCAATGTTACGCGCACTGCAGTCATTCGTTTCTTTACGGCAGGGTGGTCGCATGCACCGAGAGCCGAAGCTAGGTTGGCAATTGAGAAGGCTTGGTAACTTGGTAACTCTTGCTATCGGTGCACAAAATCACACTTATAGGTTACCACGTTTAGAATGTATACACTCTTAAAAAAATGGAGTGACCCTCTCTCCTTTAAGGGAGAAACTGCGATGTCCCCAATGTTCGTCTTCAAATGGAGAAACCGTCAAAATCAAGATGGCTGACGCCAAGCCAGCGAAGCGAGCCAGCGAAGTGAGGCCTAGCGAGTGCATCGATTCTCGACTGATCAAGAGTATGCGGCACTGGCAATCACAAAAAACGGTCCCGCTGAGCTTATTATCGAACGATATGACAATAAAATCAAGCAGACAAACCTGTAGTGATGAAAACCTCGCGAAACGGAACGACGGAACTCGTACGCTTCGCTCGGCCAGCGAGACGGCGTTCACTTTAAAAGAGACGGCTACTGCAAAGGGGCTCTCACCCGGAGACTGTACGTTAGTTAGGCTTGCTGTCTTTATTTGTCGAAGCGTCACACGGTGTAGCGACGTTATCCATGCGTTTGTGCCTCCAAAATGTACATTCTGTAGCATCAAAACAATCCCGGCGCGGCAGAGCATAGTTTCGATAGATAGATGTTCAACTTCATATAAGTAGGTGGAGCTGTGAGGGCGCCGCGACCATGAAGTAGGTGGGAGCTGGCGCCATCTAGAGGGATTAAACAATACTAAAAAAAGTTGTTTCTGTCAGAGGCGGCGTACGTTGATACTGCACACAGCATGTCGGGAAGGTAGGCCCATTCATGGATTACTCAAGGACACCGGAAAATTGATACAGCTTTTGTTAATACGCACACGTTCACTAGGCAGATACATAGTACACACAATGAATTCAATACATACACAATTCATTCGCATGTATAAAACCATTCACTACAGACGCATACGTACAGACGCTTACACATACCCCTGTATGAAGCGCTGGCCCTTATATAGTCACTGAATTACATTGGACCATGGTGGCACAAAGGTGCGTCATTTTTATTCAACTCTTTACGATTCCATGGCTGCGTCACAATATACGCCGACATTATTAAATAGTAGCTATGGCTTAGCCAAGCGCACCAGTTAATCTAAAGCCGCATAATAATGAACGATATAATTACAGAGTTGAATAAGTTAGTGCGAAAACGACCATATTGAGAGCCGTTCATACCATTCCGATGACATTTTGAAGTAGCGCCATCTTCCGACAGCGGCCACAGATGAAATTTCTCTCTCTCTCTGATTTCTTTATTTTCAATAGTTACTGTGGGAGGGCGCAAGATCAGCAACATGCCGTTCAGACATGGTTCAGACTCCGTCCAAGGGGGAGGTTACTCCGTATTCGCCGCGAGATCGGGCTACAGGTGGCAGCACCGTCGCCGTGCTAGTGTGGATAGGCGGTTGTCGGCGCGTATACAAAGGTGCACAACAGCGCTTCGTTGTGAGCCATGTGACCCGATTTCCGGCAAACAAAATGCGTTTACTGCAGCTTTGTGGTAATATGTGTGCTCTTCATTCCCGAATTAATGCACGAAGCGCGCCGAACGTTACAATTACTTGTGAGAGAAGCGCATTCTGCCAACGAACGGGTTGCTCGCCTTCGGCGACAGTCGGCGTGACGTTTTCTTGTTGTTTTATTTGTACAAGTTTAGCTTGTGTTCCACCTACTACGCACTGCTGTATAGCGCGACTCAATTAACCATTTACTTCTTGTTAATTTGGATGCTCCTCAACAAAACAAAGCCCGTATTCCTGTACGATGAGTTGAAATAGCACTTTATGCACTGCGTGCTCAAATATTCATTCGCATTTCTTATTCAATTCTCCATGAAATGTAGGACAGTTGATAGGCTTACTGAGGAAAGCTACGTGGCTGACAGCCAAGGGCGTAGCCAAGGCGGTCACTGTTTCGGGGGGGGAGGGGGGGGCTTTGAACCCCCCAAGTTGGGGGGTTCAAACCCCCCCGAAATTTTTCAGTTTTGCTTGCATATATAGGCACGCACACATACAAACGCACGCACGAACATACACAAAGTATGGCTGAACCCCCCCCCCCCCCCCCGAAAAAAATTTCTGGCTACGCCCCTGCTGACAGCGCTTTAGCGCTACGGAGACGTTTAGCACGCACACGCTAGTTTTTATTCCAGTAACAGTACACAAAGGTAACTGTACAGCACGGAAATTTCTTCGATTGATTACTTGCACGACATTAATGGAACAAAGGTCCGGTTATTCTACGGGACCAAAGTACGTTTTTTTTTCAAGCGAATAATGTCCACTGCCTTTCGTCAATCTAAACAATGCAACACAAACGCTCAAGATAATGTAAAGAAAAAAAATAGATGTGTCTTCGCGTGAAATTACTACGACATAAATGTAAACTACGACGTTTGGATTAATTTTGACCATCAGCGCTCTTTAACGCGCACCTTAATCTAAGTACACGGGTGTTTTTGTATAAATTTCGTCACAAGTTAAAATTGCGCAAGGCAACTCAGTTTTGCGATTTCCGTGTCACATCATTTTCTGTTCTTTTGAGGGGACAATTTAAGTACCGAAGTGTCAGATGTAACGTAACAGAAATATTTCCCTCTAGTCAGACCAGGGCCGTACACAACTAAAGCTCGTCGCGTAACGTACAAACAACATCTAACCAAAACGCTCAAGAACATGCGGGCCTTTTTTTTTTTACCACCACGCCGCTAGAAGGCTATATTCACATGACATTTAATACTTCTCATCTTAAGGGCACCTACACTGATATGACTCTCGCTAACGGAGGGTACGACGACCACAAACAGCATTCTCGACAAGTCCACTGTCTGATCCTCTTACAGCACAGATACAGCCAATCAAGGCCAAATGCTTCTTTACATCGTATTAGGCATACGTACGAGCGGTTAAAGTTGCACTAACGCAAAGGAACAAACCGCCTTTTGAGGATCTGCATGACGTACGCGCACATGCAAACACAACGGGGCTAGCAGACGACGCATGGAGCAATCCACACTAGGCGCGGTTCATCCAGAAGCCGCTAGGCGGCGACTCCGCTCGATCTCGCGGCCAATACCTCCCATAGGACGTCTTAATTCATGACGTCAGCGCTGGCAGCGCCAAACGTCCCTTCAGTTACTATCCTGGCGGCTGGGATTCAGAAGCTCAAACTGCAGAATGGCGGCGCACACGGTATGCGTCGTCATGGCAACACCAGCCGCGCCTCGCACCTCCTCTCCTAGCTCTCTTGCAAGCGCCGTTTTTTATTCTTTTTGTTTTGTTTGTGTGCGCGTGCTGCGCAGCCTCCTCCCCCACTTTTTTTCATGCACCCGCTCGCCCGCCCGCTCGCGCGTGCTGCGCCGGCGTTTTTTTTTTCCTTTTTTGCATCCGCTTGCGCGTGCTGCGCCGCGCGTTCGTTGCGCGTTTGAATGTACGCAATTTGCAATCAAGCATTCTGAACACACTGCAGTCGTGCAGCATGTGCCAGAACGCAAAAGAATGAATTGCACTCACAACACAAAATATCTTTGGTCTCGTTTTATTGTCCTCGTTTCCGAAAATCAACATTTTCATCAAGTGTGGTGCGACAGAGGTTCAGGAAATTAACAGAAGTGATGAACAGGAGATTCACATAGACGTGTTCATGACCACTAAGCAACACAAAAGGTATCGGCAAAGTTAAGAACTTAAAGAACAGTGGAATAAAAAAACAGCATAACATTAGGGCACATAATAAAAAACAATTTTTATACTGACAAAAGTGCAGAAGAGCTTCTGATATATGCGCACGATATTGCACAAAATTGTCATAACAAAATTGAACATTCACTGCAATGCAAAAACAATGAAAACAGTTGAATACCTAAAAATAGAATAATCATGTAAAGATCATTTTAAAGATGTGAAAACTAACTCCACATATACCACAACTAATATTGGCCGCACTTTATTGACTATACATTTCCAAAAACGTTGATTTTCATAAAACTAGTGATGATAAACGCGAAGAAAATGAACAGATGATATCGGAGGATTCATGGCATCTCTTCTTGAAATGCGCCGATTCTGCAATTCTTCAGCTTTTCTCTGGGCGCACCAATCAGCTGTGTGGCGTTCCGGAGTACTTTAAAAACGCTTCCGCCCTGAAGAAAAGGAACAAGTTCCAATCAGATGAAGAGCGCCGTCGACTCGTGCAAAAGTGAATTCGTTTGTTCGTCTCAGAGCAGCACAAGTTTTTATACATTTACCTACAGCCTTAGAAACGCGGTTATAGGCGATGGCGAGTAATTAACCGGAGATAAATTCAAAGTACATATTCAAGCACGCGGTTCTGTGAGAGTTGTAAGCCTGTAACTATATAGTTACGTCGCATGGGCTTCATGTCCGCTGCTTGTTCGTATAACGATTTAAACGCAGCATCGTGCCCTTTTCGAATCAGTCATTTTTGAAAACAATAACTGTAGCCCCACTGCAGTGAACAGCTACTCGGTATGGACTGGACGTGAATTCAAACTGACACAATGAAAGCCGCAACTCAAAGGGCACGCTCACCTGTTGTTCTTTTGGGGGCCGGCACATATATTCCGGGACTTGTTCTGGAAGTATTCGAGCAACAAAGCACTATGCACGAACATCCCGAGTCGTAAAACATCGCGTCGCACAAGCACACAGCGAGCGCGCACCGTCAAACGGACGAGCGACGACGGCTAACGCACGCCTTACCAACGCCAGACACGAAACTTTCCAACGGATTTCAAAGTCAGCGGCGCCAGCAAGGCGGCGGAAAGCGCGCCTCCCGGAGGAGAGGGAGTTGATCCCGCCAGAGAGGAGGTTGAAGAGAGTTGGGAGAAAAGAGACGGAACGCATATTTTAACTCTGTCAATTTGCCATACCAGTCACGTGGGTTTCTTTCACTAGCCTCTCCGTCGTCTTCGTCGCGTCGACTTCGTCACTTCGTTGAGTGGTTTGGCGTTGACATAGGTTCACATTCTATTTATGCGTTGACCACAAGTATGACGATGGGCCATGGATTCGTTCAACTGCTAGCCCTTCAGTGACAATGCTTCTGATGCGGTACGGCCGTCTCATTTGTGTATACGTACATTACAACGCGGGTCGTGCGAAGAAACAAGACAAGATGGCCTCGCACCGGACGGTGGTCTTTCGAGAGCGATGTCAGTGGCTCTTGGCGCCGCGGCAGCTCGATTACTTGAGTAGAGACACTGGCGCTACACCGCGCGATTTATGGAAAAGAACGCTACCCACACTACGTGTTCTGTAATATTTCAGTACGCTGTACCTACATGCTGCTCTGCTACTGTTACGTCACGGTATTCGCCTGGCGTGTGAAATTGCGGTCATTGTGCGACAACTGTGTAGTTGTCGTTGTGGCGGTGGTTAGTCTTGCGTTGGATTTGGAGTACTCTTCACAAAGGTGAGTGAGAGTGTTAGTGATTACCTACTGTGCACAGCTGTCATTAGAAGCGCATTTTGTGTTGAGTTTCGCACGCCAAAGCAAAATCCTGAGAACGAGAGATACATACTGCACGCGTGCATAAGTCCGTCCTAATTCTCAGTGATGGCATGCGTATTCCAAAACGCATGTGATTGAGAATTTTGGCTTAATTGACAGAAGTCATTGACTTATTTTTCAGATATGTGCAATTATGATGCAGGTTATGATGATACATAAACCTGCGCTAAATACATTACGTGAAATATTTCTGAATTACTAATGTATTCATACATTTCAATTATTTCTTAATGTTGTACTACATTTCACTGTATATTGTTGTATATGATTAGCTATCATGCTTTTCTATTATTATATTGTGTTGATATTATTGTTTCGTATAGTTTACTGCCAGAATTACAGGTGTACTATTGCTGTTTTTTTTTTCCTTGTACTTGTAGTATTAAAATTTCTTTTCTGTAAATAAATTTGAGTATTCTGTTAGTGTTGTTTGTTGTTAGAGATGTGTTTATTCAAAAAATCATTCCCTGTTACGCTTACACAGGTATTGTTATATGCTTTGTTTTTGTAAATATTTTTTTTTATACAATGTGTGATATATCTTGTAAATTTGGTGCAAATATTTTCACCGGTCACTTGTTGCCATGTCATTGGTCTTCTGGGCCCTAGTCAAGCTGTTTCATTACAGCTTTTAGCCCAGGAGACCATCCAGAATGTAATGTTTTCATTTTATTCCGGAAAATAAAGAGAAAGAATGAATGAATGAATGAATGAATGAATGAATGAATGAATGAATGAATGAATGAATGAATGAATGAATGAATGAATGAATGATGCAGGTTAACGTTAAAATGCGGCCACGGCGGCCACATTTCAATGGGAGCGAAAGGCAAAGAACACCCATGTGCTTATGTTCGGGTGCACGTTAAAGAACCCCACTTGATTGAAAATTAATCCGTAGTCCCACACTACGGCGTGCCTCATAATCATATGGTGGTTTCGACACGTCAAACTCCAGCAATTATACGTTATCGTACTTTCACGCATGCGCTGTCCAGTGGTATCACGTTTGCTAATATGTTGTAAAAATTAACTTTCATGCTTCTTTATATTGCTTGTTGTATTGATAAGTGCTGTGTAAAACTAAAAACGCGTGCTCTTGCCAAGTATGTTAACGCCGAAAAAAATTGAATTATTGGTGTACAGTCTAAGGTGTTCATTAAAACAAGACTGTTTTGTGAAGCGGGACTTACTGTATTTATGACAAGCAGATCGTGCGCAAACGTATACAAACAACACGAGACACACGAAAGTATGCGGCGCATCGCGCACACGCCGAGCCTATAAAATAGGAGAAAAAAAAACGCCACACACGTTACTCAACGCATAGAACAAAAACAATGACCGTCACTCGTGTGTTGCTCGCATCAATCCTAGGTGCAAGTAATTGCACGCGACTGGCCGAGATCGGTAGCACTGGATAATCTGGTCTGAGACTGCCGAGCGAGCGCGAAAAAGCGTCCGCTCTCCGCAGCACGGAATCACGATGTAACTCGGCGCGCGCAAGTCACGTGGTTGAGGAGAAACGTTTCTCCCTTGGCGCTTGCCGCAAGAGGGCGCGACTAGTAAATCGTCCGCAAAGGAGAAAGTCGCTGCTCCGAAGGAGGAACGGAGCCCGTTACTCCATTCTCGCTCCCTTTTTTTTTTAGAGTGTAGATGAGCTGGCGAGGTGGGCCCATGTTTAAGAAACAATCTTACGCTAGAAAATTTTCATATCAGAGAACCTGAGGCAACCTCTACGGTGGATATCGAAGGAGACGAGCCGGTGGACGAGATCACTTCCTATAGATAAGCTGAGTGAATTAATACCGCGGTTTCTTTTTCTCACGATTCTTCGCAAGCTCACTGCGTTTATGATTTTTGTTCAACTACAGCGCAGGTCGTGACACTGTCATCGGTGGGTATCGCATTCCCGCTGGTACCGTAATCGTGCCTAACCTATGGAGCGTGCACAACGACCCTGCCTACTGGGCCAACCCGTCAAAGTACGACCCCACGCGATTCCTCAACGCTGATGGCACGAGTATCAACGAGAGGCCGCAAGCGTTCGTTCCTTTCAGTCTGGGTGTGTACAAATTGCATCTTATAGGTGTAACTACTTGACAGAACTCATTTTACGTTTCAATGTACGCGCTCAATATTGTTGATTGGATATGTTTGTCTTCGTTCGAAATTCCCACTCCTGTAATTGTTATGCGGCATTTTTGTGCAGCGTTGTTGTGCAGCGTTGTTGTCCTCTCTTAGAACTATAGTGTACTCTTATCTAACATGCAGTTGGCGCAGAAAAATTTGCGGACTGCTATATCCGATTGACAGCTGAATATTTTTGCAGTCCGTTCACACGTAAGTCAGCGCTGTCGTGCGTTCCCTTTCTGTGTCCTGGTCGTATACTTACTGTGTGTGCGTCATAATACTTGACCAACCACCAAGCTCACTGTATTGTAATCTCACAAGACCTGGTATTTGGCTTACGATTATATACTAGTGCCTGGGAAGGAGATATTATTGTGTCATGTTTTGAATTGTGGTGAGCAACTGCCCCGAAAATTGGCCGCCTTCACAGACACCTACACTTGTAATGCCAAAGTCTTGATTATGCGCTATTTTATGAAAACACTACCGACGAAGAAGACGTACAGACGAACAGAAGTAGACGAGACAAAGCGCCATGAACCAACTAGCCCCAATCATCGCCTTACTAACATTGTAATGCCAACTCAATTTTTTGCTTTCGCTTTCGGTTAGCGGACTACCGCTCGTATATGAGGGTCATGAGTTCAGGTGAATGTTAAAGTTCGCTTCACTGAAAGCCTTAGTGAATGATTCTTTTTCCTGTTTTAATTTTTTTTCTTGCAGGAAGACGCGCACGTCCAGGTGAATCTCTGGCTCTGATGGAAATATTCCTGTATGTAACCACGGTGCTTCAAAAATTCAGGGTGCTTCCCAAACAAGGCACCACGCTATCCCTCGACGTTCAGCACGTCCTCATCTCTGCCCCAAACGACACACAAGCATTGCGTTTTATCCCACGATGAAATATTACCCGAAATTTTACGTGAAAGAGGGTCGCAGTAGTTCGACTAAATGTCACATGGTGACCTGACTTCTCGTCTAAAGCTTGCAAATTTCTCAGCAAATTTCTTCGGCAGGTTTGTTTTCTTTCTGCACTCACGTAAACTATTCAAAGCGTTTTTCTTGAATTAAAAGAGTTGTTAACACCATTTCTTGGCGACGGCCAGCCGTTTTCCCTTCGTCGCTAGGAATAAAATAAAATTGAAGAAAAATATATAGTCTTGACTTCTGAGTTCAAAAGGTCTTTTAAAAAAGCACGCTAATTTTTGGCACACAAGAGCAGGATGTACACACTAGATAATATTGAGCCAGTACTCATCACAAATGACCGTGTCTTTAAAAAAGCGTTAAAGGACTTTCATGGTTTTATGTTACGCTTTGATAGCTATGGGCCTAGTATTTTGGTTTGTGAAAAAGTTCGTTTCGATTTCAGTAAACGGAGCTCCTGTACGACTCGCTGTCTGGGTTTGTTGTGCTTGGGACCGTCGTCGTGGCCGCATGAACATGTCCTAGATGGCTCACGTGGAATTCTGGATAAAAAGTCTTTGTGAAGCAACTGTGAGTTGTAGACGATGTATGAGGGTGTCGATGCATTGTGGGAGTTGAAGGTCTATTGGTATTCAAGAATGGTGTCAACTTCCTAGAGGACTGATTCCTTTTTGGCGTCTGCGAAGCACTTTGACCAGCATAGTTCGCGTTTCAGCCCTTGTAAGATGCGGCGAATGTCAGATTGTGATATGAGAATATGACCAGTTTCGAAATAATCATGAGCAGCCTTTGCCACGTCATTTGTCGTTTCATTTCCTTTGATTTCTCAGCGGCTTGGAACCCACTGGAATTCCTCGTCATGGTTAGACCTTGCAGTTTCTGAAAGGTATATTTTGAGTATGCGTATTAACGAAGTGTAACATGGGTTGTTCCCGCTCGTGTACAATGAGCTTTTAATCCATTCATGAATTAAGTAAATTAGAGAGATGCAACTGTTTCTGACAGCTCAACATGATATTGCTGTCCAGCCTAACTACATACACATTGGCACATGAGCGTGGGCTACATGTAAGCTGCAGACGCTCTTCGCACGTCGCCAAATACAATATACAGGACTCGCGCTGATACAACATAAACTACCGCACAGCAATCACACACTTCTGCGGAGGGGTTTTAAACTAAGCCTCATTTTATTACTGACGCTATCGCTAGAGTTAAGCCCTTGCTTCGATCTAATAAATTCAAAAGCAGCAGCAATAAACTTTCTTTGCCGTTCGCGGTTGCTGTTCGCGGTATGCCTACTTTATTTTGCAAACAGACGGCGCTGGTTGCGTATGGCAGACGCGATAAGAAGTGGACCCTGTGTTTACTTTTCTTTCGCTCTTGCTGCAGAGCATGTTATAGGCAATTCCACAACCAACGTCTTGTGGTTTGGCTTCGATAAACATACCGAGAGCTATTTCCGAAGCCAGAACAGCGATGATCTGCATAATTGAATATGCAATCATGACGCCTCCGTTCTTTCTTCCATAAGCACCACGGTCCTTCGCGCTAAGGACGTTGTTCAGGCTGAGAAGTACAAGGCCGCGAGATCAAAAGCAATAATGACGGCTCCGTAGGCTTATGGTAGCTGTCAGAAAAAAAGCACGAGCTTTGCCGCGTCGTTTTTTTTCGTTTTATTATTTTTTTTTGGGGGGGGGGGGGGGGACCCTGGCCTGCCAGTTGCATAATCCCAATCCTGCACACACAGATAACCCCGTCCAATGGCGTGCCGCCTGTATACTTGGATGGAGAGAAAAAAAATGAGCAAAAAAAGCAAGACCCGCTCATGTCAGCACAAAGCCATTCGATCCTCTCTCGACGAAATAATCTGAGCGAACGTGGAGGCGCCTTCCCATGGGATCGGCAAGTCAGGCAAGTCAGCACATATGGAGGTGTGAATCAGACATTGCTGGCCATGTACGGTCAGTGTTGCGCGCATGATATTCGTTATGAGTCACTTTCTGAAGACAGTAACAATTCATCCTCCACATAATTGAGTGTCCGAAGTAATGTTGCTATTAGACGAAGCGAATGGATTAGACAGACAGACAGACAGACAGACAGACAGACAGACAGACAGACAGACAGACAGACAGACAGACAGACAGACAGACAGACAGACAGACAGACAGACAGACAGACAGACAGACAGACAGACAGACAGACAGACAGACAGACAGACAGACAGACAGACAGACAGACAGACAGACAGACAGACAGACCAGACAGACAGACAGACAGACAGACAGACAGACAGACAGACAGACAGACAGACAGACAGACAGACAGACAGACAGACAGACAGACAGACAGACAGACAGACAGACAGACAGACAGACAGACAGACAGACAGACAGACAGACAGACAGACAGACAGACAGATAGACAGATAGATAGATAGATAGACAGATAGATAGATAGATAGATAGATAGATAGATAGATAGATAGATAGATAGATAGATAGATAGATAGATAGATAGATAGATAGATAGATAGATAGATAGATAGATAGATAGATAGATAGATAGATAGATGCATGCGCCAGGAAGACCTCCTGAAAGGTAATGTTGCTCGAAGGTGCCCGCAACGTCGACAAGCGTATAGTACATGCATTCATGCAAATAGGTCCTTATGTGGAGATGCACGCATATAGAGATGCTGGTGACTAGGACTTCATTGTTGTTATGCTTACTGCCTCTCCCAATCATGCATTCCCTGTCTTGTGCAAGCTCATTCCAGCGTATGCCTTCAGACTTACTAATCTAACCACAGCCATCTAATCTCTGCCATTGCGACAGTGCTTCATTTTCCTTCATAGGTGTGTATACTGGTTCAAAGGTATGAACATTATTATTATTAATATTATTATTATTATTCATTCAGTTAACGACTGTCGCTTGCTGCAGTCAGATTTGTGTTCTTTTTCCGAATGGTGCAATGGCAATAACCTTTCTCTAAATACCTCAAAGACAAAATTCATGTCTATCACTCGCAAAACATCTAGCGTGTCATTTCAATACTTTGTCAATTCTGTGCCGTTATGCAAGGTTTATGAAATCAGTGATATTGGTGTTGTTGTTGACAGCGCGTTAAACTTTTCTTCTCACGTTAAGCGTGCTGCTATGCGGGGCCTTCGTTCCCTCGGATGTGTTTGTAGAATATCTCGAGAATTCAGGTCTCCCATGGCCCTACACAAATTGTACACGGCAATATGTCTTCCGCAACTTGAGTATGCGTCCGTGATATGGGATGGCATTGCTCAATCCAGCGGTAACACCATTGAACGAGTCCAGAAAAAATTCCTCAGCATATATAACCATCGCTTTGCTAAAAATGACTCTGGATCTCGTTCAAATACTGCTGAATCATTATCACTGCCATCACTTCACTGCCGACGAAATCGTTCTGATCTGTTATTTCTCTACAAGCTAGTCCACGGTATCATATCCTGCCCTGTACTTCTCAATTGCGTTAATTTTCGAATTCCGCGTAAGTTAACCAGAGAGAACAGACCGTTTCATGTACCCGCCTGCTTCTTCCAACACTCTACCGTTCACAGAGTACAAAGTCTTTATAATATTAACTTTCTTGATCTTGACGTTTTTCATAGTCCACAATCATTGTTTTTATCCGAGCTTTGCACTGTTTTGACATAGTATGGCACAATGTACAAAGTCTTCCCTTCTCCGTCTTTCCGCATAGTTGTATATGTGCAATCTAATTTTTTATTCCCCTTCAATATTTCTCATATTGTCTTATTTTACTCCTCCCCTTTTGTGTTCATTTCTCTTGGTCTACGTGTTTTTGCTCTTTTTATTTCTGAAGACTGTCTGTATGGTATTGTTTATTTTTATTGATTTTTTTTTGCGTGCGCCTGCACAAAGACCTCACGGTTGTTCCTGGGCACGTTAAATAAATGATTGATTGATTATTATTATTATTATTATTATTATTATTATTATTATTATTATTATTATTATTATTATTATTATTATTATTATTTTCTGCGCATACATATACACAGCAGAAAGAGAGAGAAAGTTTAAGGAAAGACAGGGAGGTTAACTTGGGAAGGGCAACGGAGGTGCAAAAGAAGGAAAGATGAAAAAGGGTCTGTGACAGCACTACAAAATTATGACTATGGCACTGTCCAAGGGCGACACACGAACATCGTCTGTGAACATTCACAATTTGTCATTTAGACCTGTTTCTCGTAGAAACCGCAACAACGCCTTCAAAGCCTCTGGCGTTGAAGACCGTGTAGGACAGTGACCTAGGATATTGTTTTCCGTAAGGGGGTGATTGCCTCGCTGGTCTAGTGGGCGGTGAGTAGAGTCACTGTATATGGCACTGTCACTAAAGTCACTGTCACTAAAGGTAGCATATACAGTAACTTAGCTGGGAGGATTGCTCTTTCGGAGTTAAAGCGGCTGCACTCACAGGGAATGTGCGCGATAGTTTACTCTGCACTCGCAGGGATTATGCAGATTATCATCTGCTAGGCGGGGACTTCAATATTCAAGAGTTCTTTTTTAATTAGCAGCCCTCTTATACTAGGGCTAAATCTGCTGTAGCGATCACTCGGGATCACACACAACACACAACGCGGACCAAAACGGAACATTTCCACAGTGAAGGTACACGATAGTTCCACTGCACTCGCAGAGTTCTCATAACGGGCTATCAGCCATTCCAATAAGAACAAAAATAAAGATAAAGAAATGACAGGAACCGTACACAAAAAGCAAAGTGTAATCACGAAAAAAGAAAGTTTCAGCAACTTTGAGCTTCGCCTCAAGAGTAGAACGCGACAACGTAATCGGGTCCCGTTCGCATCGCCTTCCCAATCGGTAGCCTCGCTTCGCTTCTCGATAGACCACAACCGTGCCTGTGCGAGCAACATTGTGCGCAATAGTGCGAGTAACACCGGCCGGTTAAAAAAACGCCAGGCCTGCGCTGAAACCGCAGCACAGTCACGGCGAAAGCTGGAAGAGCGGCGTTTCTAGAGTCCGTTGTAAACTCTCTTGGGGCTACAATACAAGTACACTAGAAAGGTACCCACTACGCCATAAATCACACTTTTTGTGAAGTTGAGAAGCACCTAGTAAGCCATTATTCGTCATTCTGCAGAGAACCGAGGCACCAGCTACACGTCTGTAAGGCATTATGTGCACTTTGTTGACGCGACGAGTGATGACGATGAAGAAATTAAGGTTCAGCCCTTTGTAGTGGGTTGGAAGCTTTAAACGGCCCACCAGTTATGCAATTTGCATTGGGTGACGCCCGGTCGCTATTTCCCTGTCTCGTCATGCTGTATAACATACGTTGACGTGGGAGAGGCGGGGTGGGGGCGAAGAACTTTACTGAGACCCCGAGGAAATGGATCATGCGCTTATGGGCTTCCTTGGCAACCAATACAAGTGCACTTGCGAGAAGTAGGGCAGCAGGCACTGTGCCATTTTTCGTCATTCTACGGAGAGCCGTGGTGCCTGCTAAATGCATGTAAGGCATTATCCGCACTTTGTTGATGCTGTCCCTGATGACGACGAAGAATTATGGCAGAGCCCTTTGTAATGGGTTGGAAGCATTTAACAACCTACTCGTTGCGCAATTCGCATTGTGCGACGCCTGGTTACAGAATTCGCGTTGTGCGACGCTTGGTGCTTATTTTACTCTTCTACCACGCTATATTGCATATGCTAATGTGGTTCCTTCCCGACATAAAGCCTGTACAGGACCTTTTTGCAAAGCAGTTTCAAGCACAGGCATGGCTCAGAGGTTGAATACTGGGCTCCCACGCAGGGGGCCCAGGTTCGAACCTCGTTCCATCCTGGAATTTTTTTCTTACATAGTTTTTTTTTTCTTATTTCGAGCGATACTGGTTACGGACACCGGCGGCGACGGCGGACAACTACGGCGCCAAAAACGGCCGGTGAAATAATCTCATAAAGCTTTCTCTGTAAAACTATCCTACAATGCCCACTTCGAGTACAGTTGCGAAGTGCCCACTACGCCATAATTCTTCCCTTTGCGAATCAGCGAAGTATACCCACTACGCGTCCGTAAGGCAACACGCGAGCCTACGCAGCTGCTAACCTTGATGATGCTTTTCCTGCTGATGATGATTGAATATGCCTGAACGGTTTGTAATGGTTGGTCCTTTAAGCCCCTCGCTGGTTGTGCAACTCATATGTCCTGACGCCTGGCGCGATTCCACGCTTCTGCCACGCAGCCTTACAATATAAGGCAATAAAAGGAGACACCTCGCATTGAGACCCCTCGAAAGAGACCCTATACATTCGTATAGGGTCTCTTTCGGAAGCATTTCCAAGCAATGGCGTGGCTATGTGGTAGAACACCTACCTGATTGCCAAGCAGTAGGCCTGGGTTCGGTTGTCACTCGAACCGAAGTTTTTTAGGGGCTAAACAACTTAGGACCTAGCTTTATTGTCGACTCTCACTGTCCGCTGTCACGGTATACAGAAAACCGTTGCTATAGTCGAAACATGTGTGTGAATGTTGCGATTACGATTACGATTATAAAGTCTCAGATAAAAGTCATATGGAGCACTCAAAACACTCCTGAAATATCCTAATAAAAATGAAATCGAATAATAATCGAAGGCACTATGTTTCCGAAATCAACAAATCTGGCTATCTCAATTCTGAAGGATGTGCACGGTGGGATTTAGAAGCTGTCGTGCCTGACAGTTTGTCTTCAACGAGAAACCCTGAAGAAATACTTTCGTAAGAGCCTGTGTGGGAGACAACTTCAGAAGTCAAAGGCGAACCTTCAGAAGTCAAAGACAACCTCAAAGGCGAAACATATGTATATTGCGATTATGATTACGAAACAAAGTACAAGCATAACCCTTTATACTTATCGGCGACTTCAACGTAGACAATATGGACAGCGACTGGATTACGCAGTTTCTGATGTATCGATACGCTCTACGATGCATTTCCTATGACTGGAAACAACCAAGAACCACCCGAGGAACATGCATAGACTTTGTCTTTGCCAACTTTAGATTTGATCCACTCGAAGAACCAATTGGCTCTCCATTTCACAGACCACAAAGCAGTAATAATGAAGGGAAAACGAAATCGAGAACTCAAGACGATGTACGAATTATAAAAAGAGGATTAAAATACAAGAGCAATAAAGAGGAACCAAATAAATACATTTGTATATATAGTATCTACACTTTACGTCACTCAATTTACATTCGCAGTGGCAACGCGCGGGTGACGTACGGTGACATACCGGTAGAATACCCAGTCCTTCGCCACTCGTCATGATTCACATTATTGGAGATGAGGAAATTTTTCTTATTTGTTTGTTTATTTATTTGCATCTATCGAGAATTTTTGCTCAAAGGAAACGCTGATTTTTCGCTCACAACCAACGACGCTGACACCGACGCAGACGCCGAAATTTCTGCAAAACGCGCCCTTTAAAGTTATCGTGTTAAAGCCAACAAGTAAAGAAAAAAAAAACGCACGCTCGACAAGCGGGAGGCCATATCATTTTCGTGATGGAAATTTAACAATACACAATGTGGCTAAGCCGTTCCCAACAGGGGGACAGAGAATAAGCAAAAATAGGTGCACGTAGAAAAAAGCCAAGAGCATTAAGTAACCGAGAACAAACGAATTTCTGCGCTATCACATTTCTTACTTCTCATTGGTAACAGAAGAAAGATGCTGACGCAAGAGTTGCCGACCCAGCATTCTGTGCAAGAGCTTGCATCGTCAACAGGTTTCTTTTTGTTCGGGGTCATGTAGCTTACGTTTCTTTTCACGCTTACACAACGTGCGTGCTGCTTAATAATTTGTTTCTTTCAGGGGCGAAGCACTTTAGGGTTTCGGCTTGTTGGCGTGTCATGTTGTCGTAATGTTTGAAGTTTGAAGTTTATTTCACCGCAGTGTTACATTTTTTTACATTTTTGCAGTCATTCATCAAACAAAGATACAATGTGCGACGTGGAATGCGGAAAGAAAGCTGCGATACAAAGGCAGCTGACTAGCCCCACATCCCAGCAATACAGGGCAGAAAAAGTGACAGCATTCATGAAGTCATCTAAACAAGTAAACGGACACAAATACATAGCTTAAAGTGGCACAATAAGAAATATCATTACATACAAAAAATAAAGAGAAATGTAGACAGGATTGCATTCTTTGAAGAAATACGAAAAGTAGAAATAAGCAAAATACAAAAATCTCCGGAACTGCCAAAATTTGTGCCAAACTTTTCCTTTTTTTTTTTCTTGCGTCATGTAGGTACAAAAAGATTGGACATATCCTATCGCGAAAGAAGGCGCAAGCGCTCCAATGAAAAAACATGGTTGATCCCTCCGTCATAGGAATCGGAATAACACGAAAGTAAAGTGTGCCCTTACAGAAGTAACTGAATGTTACTGTACATTGATATATGAGAGTTTCCACAATGTACATTGATATCTCGCAGCTATGGCACCGTTTAACGTGGATGCACCCACTTTGTTGATTGGTGGTTCATCTCCATCCCGACGACTAACGTCCATGTTCAATGATTAAACAAAGCCTTGTGGTAGCTGTAGTAGTTAACGGTGAAAGTGTAATCTGAGAACGAGGTGCGATAGCCAGAAGAGCGTCGCATATTGGACGCAGAACTTGGTCGCCATCCCGCGGCATGTTAAAATGTGATTGAACACCACGGCTGGACTAGAGGGAAACGCAAAGCGCGTCGTGCCGCTCCGGTAGCCCGGCCGCAATTTTTCTCGGGGCGAGCGCGTGAGCGGGGAACGCGGTGTTACAGCCAGGTGAGGCAGACGCGCGTCGCAGAGCTATTTTTGGCTTGGATTAGCGTGATGCTATGAGCGAGGCCAACGCTTTTACGACGCCTGGGCTGAGGTCGCCACCTCGCGGTGTGTTAAGGCATTGACAAAATTGAACTTCTATTGAAAACGCGCCGAATGGGACGGACGGCATCGAGGAACCTTCCAATAATCGCTCTGTCAAGTAGGTTGAAACAAGGTGCTGCGCTCTAAGCATGCTGTGGAGTCGGCGCCGGGCGAAGCGCAGTTCGGTGAAAACGGAACCTTTGAACCACGCGCGCCGTTCCTCATGGCACCGCCAAAGAGGTCCTTTTTTCTATGAATCAAACAGAAACGAACAAGCAGCATTTTATTACGTCTCTTGATGCATGGAATGTTGTTTTTTTATTGCAGCTAGTTTGATTACGAGTGGTTAATTGTAGTCAGAATCTCTCACGCCATCGGTATAATTTCCAAAATGTGCCGCTCGTGGCGCTCATCGTGTGATACATTTAGCTGAATTTCTCGGTAAGTAGGGCACTGCTGTTGATGATATTGCCGTTTTAGACGTTGTCATACATTGAGCTTTCACTCTGACATAAATTGTTATTTGCCTTTAGTGTCCCTTTAAACACTGAGAACATTGCCATAAGCTTTACCCGCTCTGCGCTGTGAAGTTATGTGTGTGCGTGTGTGTTCCCCTCTCTTTCTCTCTTTCTTTACTCTTCTTTCAATCTCCCCCATCCCTTCCCCCTGTACAGGGTAGCATACCGGTTATGCCAAACTGGTTAACATCCCTGTCTTTCCTCTCTCCCGTTTTCCTTCCTTCCTTCCTTGCCATGAGTGGCCGATATTTATTGGCTTGGTACCAGCAAAGTCCCTCTCAATCTGCACTGACCTTCAGTCCTAAACCTAATACGATTTCTTGTGCTTTTTTCTCGGAGGTAGTGGGCAGCTCGCGACTTTCACTGCGAAGGACATCATAAAACGTCAAGTTACACAGTCTTCCGCGGTTTTCAAAGTCATACACTTTAGCGGATAAGTCCTTCGCCATACTACATACTCGCCCACAAAAGTTTACGGAACGGCGGCTCCACTGAAAAGGCTAATTTCTGCTCAGTTAGTGCACGGCGCTTCTAACCTAGCGGGTTGCTGTATAGGTCCCAGGCACTACTAAAGGCTTGAACATTTATTTGGAGGCTATGTCCTCAGACAAAGCGGGGAATATAGCTTTCTCGGAAATTTTGTGTTCCGCATACTTTTGGGGGCGGGGGTACCGTCAGTTTTCTTTACCTTTTACCCTTAAACTTCCCTTAAGTTTGCGATCTATGCTGTTGCACGTTGCACTGAATCTATTCGAGACTTAAACTCTTGCACAACTATTTCTGCTTGAAATCTGTGATGTTACAATAGCGTATAATTTGACCTTTATTTCTTTGTGACCCCACAAAATTTGAATCAGCGTCTCTGCAGTAGTCGGACTGAGGTTTAACTGTACGTCACCACACAGAAATCAATTCAAAAAGTGGTATTCATATCTGCGCAGCAAAACAAAGCGACTCGCGTCATGACAACGCTCACCACGTTACTTTGAATCCACAGTTAAAGCACGGGGCGTAAATGTCACCTTAAATACATAAAAGGCGATAACGTCATTTGAAGAGCCACCAACCTGCGTTAGCAGAAGAAAATGCGCGAGAGGCACCGTCATGGTGGTGCCGGCCTCACGTTCCGATGCCGTACTGCTCCAGTCTGCCTTTTGCACGCCTTCGTCCGCCCAGGGCTCGTTGGTCAGCAGTCCACATTGTCCGAACGAGGCAGCCGGGCACACATCGCAAGCATCGTCGTCCTTGCTTCCGAGCTCTGTCTTGAATACTGTAGTCACCGAAGTACGGCGTTCAGCGTTCGCGCTGCTATAGCGCTAAGGTGCATGCGCGACGGTGCAGTATATTGTCACGTGGTCGTGACGTCGACGAAGGCAGCAGTCAGCACGTCAGAGATGAAACTCTTTATTTGGCCGGACTTGTGGCCAGGAAACTGAAAGTGAAACTACAGCAATACACTGATAGCGGCGAACACAGCGTCGACCGTCGATAAACTGACAAGCGGTGAAACGCGTCGGCATTTAAACATGTGCCGTCGAATATTCCAGCGTTATCGCTGGCTGTCACGCAAATTCTAGAATAAGCTGGAGAGTGCTCTTGCGCGCAATCTTAACAAAACGATCTACAATGATCGCGAAGCTTCTCGAACAGTGAGGCGCGGTTCGCGCTGAGCGTTGCTGACAGTCTTTGTGGGCGAAAAGTGATAATAAGAAACGCACGTGGCAATATAACCTACGCTAGCAGATGATGTGTGAGAATGCGTGCCTGACACCCCTATGTCGCCATGCTTCACAATAGATCGTTTTAGTGCCGGGGACCCACAGCCGTTGGGTCCCCGAGCATTTGCGTTCTCTTGTGCTGTAATCACGGATAGAAATGTGACAGTGGGAGTGCGTGGCCGCTGGTTACAAGGAGCGCCGCCCTTAGACGCCGGTGGAAGCGAGCTGTTGCATTGTGGTATAGCGCGAGAGTGTTCTTGAAGCACGATTACTGCTTCCGGTCGCCAATGAGGTCTTCTGCGATTCATCATATCGTCAGTAGTGCGCTGCAATCTTGGTGCGCTTTTATACAGGGTGTTTCAGCTAACTTGCGCCGAGTATCACAAAAACAAACACATGCGCTACGCGTGCCGAAATGGCCCAGTATTGTCTGAGCCGTATGCTGCACGCCAGAAAATTTTTACTGATCCACTGAGCTGGTTAATTAGCAGCGATTGCTCAATCAACTTTATAATTAGTAACACTAGCAAAAAATATTCAATGAAAAAGTTGTAGCACTCGTTCTGAAACGTTGGAATATCTGATCCATGATAAGATAACTACCAATCCTCCAAGCTGGGTAATTAACAAAGGTTGCTTAGTTACCTTCAAAATAGTAATGCTAGCGAAAGATCTCCAATAGAAAGGTTGTAACGCTTGTTCAGCAGCGTCGGATTATTTAATCTATGCAGAGATAACTGCCCCGTTCATTTTTTTAGCGTTTCTTTAGAGTGCCCCAAATTAAGAAATTATACTTCGCGCAAGTGTGCTGAAACACCTTGTATGCTGACGCAGGTGTCTCTACTGTGCGCACTGTCATCTGCAGCATGCCAGGTTTGCAGCGCACAGCTGGCTCTATGGCCAACCACAGAACAGCTCAACGGCGACCAGATGCAGCCATCATGTTCCAAGAACACTCTCGCTTTCCAGCGCCTCCACAATGCAATAGCTTACCAACTTGCTTCCACCAGCGTCCAGGGGTCGCGCTCCTTGTACCAGCGGCCACGCGCTCCCACTGTCGCATTTCAATCCGTGAGTACCGTGAGCTTTCTTCTGTTCGCCAGATCACCACGAGGAGAGCGCGAAAGAACGCAAGAGCTTAGGTTCTCAAGCCGCTTGGGCGTACCCTAATCGATGTACTCTCACCGATGTTCGTCTTTCAGCGTTCGCCATTACAGCAATGTTCGCCATTACAGCGTGCACTTTACACAACTGACAAAAAAGTAGTGACGAACGAAAACCGTTTTGTCCATTGTGTAAACTGCGCGCTGTAATACACCATGGATCCGCACCAACTAGCTCTGCCGCGTACCTTGCTACATGTCATTGCCCATTTCGTCGTGGCGTGGCCCTGAGCGTTGCAAGTTTTACAATTCTGGGGTGGACAGGAGGAACTGCATCGGGCTCTAGGTTTACACAAACTCAGAGGCATAGGACTAACGCCGATGTAATCAGGACTTTCAATTAGGCACTGAATAATGCCGTCCACGCAGCTCCACTCCCGAAGTTCGGAATCGAACTTGGTAGGTAACCCGAGCCTTGCCGGTAACCTAATCATGCGGCGTCTTATAAATCTACTTGGGGGCAGCCATTTTTAATGAGATGGCCAAGCGGGCGACACGTGGCGCACTCCTTTACCGTACACTCCAGTGAATCGTATTCCTTAACCTGACAGGGGCTGACTTCGAATCCTCTCGTCGCGAAGCGGGAAACGAGGAACCTTGTTTACCGAGGGTTAGGTGGCACAAGAATGCGTGTGTGTGTGTCATAACTTATTACTATCGTCCACTGAAACACATGGGAGTATCCCTCCTGGTGCCATGAATAAAAAGTAAGCTTAAGGTGACGGTGATAAAGAACTGTCACAAGTTCTGACTTTTCAGAAATGATACGTGCCACTTTCCCTTTCCCTCAGATCTCCGACTGCGTCCGGTATCCCTTTCTGAGAACACCGCGCTACGTTTTTCTCTATACCTCACAACGCGACGTTCAAACATAGAGATCTAAGGCTTTCGCCTTAAAAATAATCGTGTTGCCGTGTCTCCGGCTCTGCGTCGACAATTTGCGGACTTCGCACCGTGTAACAGCCACGGAGCGCAGAGGACTTGCGACGTCAAGGGGAATAGTTGTTTTTTCAAGCGTGAAATAAAAAAAAGGACATATAGGGACATAGGAATGTCGTTATAACGGACAATGAAATAATATTACCCTCACCTCGTCGACACTTTTTCCAGATTGTCTTGCATCTAAAAAGCAGTTTTCTTTTCTCTACCGTACTTTTCCTTCCCTTCCTTATAATAGTTAGACACTATGGTTTTTACGAGTTAGTAGACCGTCTGGTATGATCTCGATTCAAGTATAATCACACAGTTCAAAACATTCCTTGACTTTCGATTGCAGCCTTTGCTTCAGCGTAGATAACGTTGACGCGAATCGCGCATATGTCGCATGACAAAAGGCGACATGACAAAAAATTTTCGAAATGTAAGTAAGCCTCAATTCTGGCAAATTGCACAACGTAGCATTTGTGTATGTTATACTATCGGGTAACAGTGTTATATGCATACGAACCACAGAGTAGAGCACATGGCACAACTCTGCATTCAACAGACTACACTCTTTGTTGCACGATAGCACCTCTAATGTTCTTGTTTGATTTGCTTTTTTTCTGCAATACCTGCACTAAATAGGTATGGCAGATAACGCACAGTGTTCGAATGTTCCCCTTACAAGATTCAAAAACTTCTGTTGCAGCACAGGTGTGTAGCTGATTGCATACACGTGGCTCGCGGCTGTCATATTGGATGGCTCTTGCCCAAGTGCTCCACAAAACAGCCTTTATTATGCAAGCACAGCACGGCGCTGCAATGTAGCAGCTGGCGTCGCATCACAAGCTTCACTTCGAGAGCTCACTTTTCTACACACGTTGAGGCCTCGACGCCATATTCACCGCGAGCTCAGTTTATTAAACATTGCAGAGCAAACGACTACGAGGTGGTTCTCATAAAGGCATGCGCGCCTCTCTGCACATACATACATACATACATACATACATACATACATACATACATACATACATACATACATACATACATACATACATACATACATACATACATACATACATACATACATACATACATACATACATACATACATACATACATACATACATACATACATACATACATACATACATACATACATACATACATACATACTACAGTGACTGGGTTCAAATATGTTCACAACGGTTATCAAGTTTTTTGAGCCGGTACAGAGTCACCCTCAATATCAGTTACTATCTAATAGTAACTGCGACAAACTCACTCGCGGCACTAACTGTAGTTACTAACACGGTCGCGACATATATGTGACAAACAGTTAGTAACTGATTATTAGCAACTGTGACATTTATTTGCTGAGAGATTCCTGATGGCTGCTAGAGGAAACTAAGCTGCCTTTCCTTTTCTCAGCAGGAGCCTGCGCACCTAGAGCAATTCGTCGAAAACGGCTGCATCGATACTTTCTGCAATACACAGCCCCTGCGCTTCTGCAATCGAACATCGTCTCTTCGTACATACGACATCCCCACGCACGCTACCGCACTCATTCGAACAAATATTAGCCTCGAGAATTGGGCCACACGAACCTGCTAAGAAGGCGGCGTCAGGAGGAGCAAGAGGTTTCGCGCACTTAGACGCAAGTACAAACACTAGCACGCTCTTCAACGAAAGAATAGCGTGTAAGCTTAGGAAAACATGTTCCTCGCGTGACGGTTACAGTGCTCCCTATTTTCACCTCAGCGTTGACATGTGCGTGAATACATATAGGTATGGACTCATATAAACGTAGCCGTCACTTCTATTCATGATCTCACCTGCGTGGCAACACATACAAGGGCGCCTCTGTTCGCCCTGAACATACAGAATCAGAAATACATCTACGCCCGTGATTCTCTGGGGCACGAATTACTCCCACGCGTGTGTTAGACGACAGGCGCCTTGTATCGCTCGAATCGACGGGTTATTCCGGGAAAGTGAAGGGATATAGAGAGCGAGATAGTCGTGCGGGGGACAAACTGCACGCCATACGTAATTCAAGCGTGGGTATGAGAAAAGAAAGAAAAATGAAGCAACAGGAATGAAGCGCGAACTCAAGCGACGAGTTCGTGATCGGAGCCTTTCGACGAAAGCCGGTTGGAGCATCGGCCCCAACCCCGTGTCGCCCACTACCGTTCCAGAAACAACCCAGTTGCTGCGCTTCATCGCAGTCGCGTGCTGCGAAAAACGAGCTGTAATCATCAGCCTCCGGAGGTCACTAGGGCGCTGTAGCGCCAAGCGGTTTCTGTTTGGATGCCAGTCCACTTCGCTGACCCATTTGTTACATCAGTAATCTTATTTGGGTGTAAGTCTGACTTTCTGTTTGCTTATATTAGGTTCTTCGTTACTCAGATGAAAGTAAAATGACACAGCTTCGCGATCGCTACGTCGGGGCTCCAAATGACTGCGGTTCGGGCACCGAGAACTGGGCATGGAGGCGATTGAGCTGCGTGACAACACTGTATAGAAAGGTTGCGCAGTGGCAGAATGCTGCGATGCTTCACTTGCGCTAGAAAAGCGTTTCTGTAAACCGTGGTAACGACGGCATAGATCAATAACGTAGACCAAGGCCAGCTTTCAGGAGGAAGCTTTCGCTCTGGTCGCGAATCCGATTGATTCGTTTAGGTTCGCGTGAAAAGCAGAAATGCTTTTATGAGGCGGCCTCCGAACGTATTTTGCGAAAACTTCACGCATTTGAGAGAAAAAGATGCGGTCTAGTTTCTATACTGCGCAATTTGTCGTTCAAGGGTCTGTAATTTGCAAGGAGGAGGAATAAACTTTATTCGGTGGAATGAACCGACCGCAGAGTCGTTCAATGTGGGCGTCGTCCAGGATGCCGTGGGCCTGAGCCGACAGCTTGGCCCTGTTCACCAGACATCGCTGGTCTTCAAGGCTTGAGCTTGTCAGATGGGCCTCCCACTGCTCGATTTTTGGTCCACTGATAGGCCGTATTGATGGGTTGCATCCTTACACTCATACCATATGGTAAAGTGTATTCGTTGCAGAGCATATGTGTGAGCACATTACAGCGCAATATTTACAAATCCCCGACTGTGCATCAAAAGCTTATACATGAAATCACATTCTAGTTAAATAGTTACAATGTATAAGAGGCTTTTACAAAAGGCCTACCTATAAATTACTTATTTCGTCCTTTTTGTTCTGTGCATGTGTGTGTAGACCCCCCCCCCCCCCCCCAATCACACACACCTTCGCACGAGGCCTCAGAGGTATCGTTGCTTGGAAGCCTATAGCGAGCCTATAGACTTTCGGCTGCAAAAACAAAATCAAAAGTTCGAAACATGGAGAACTGCGGCATACAATATGATTATCCTAGGCATAAAAAATAAAACACAAACGCTACTCCTTTTCTGTTTTTGTTTTTTTTGCGAACTATCTCAATTTGCCACGTTTACGAACGCCTCGATGCTTTCTAACCAAACAATAAATATAAAATAGGTTCCTACTGCAGGAATCGACGAATGTGTCGTTTCCCCCACTTCTTCTTCCCCACACACCGCCCGCACAATTGTGGACGTGGCCGAAGAAAAAAAAAATAATGATACCTTCGCAACGCTCCGTTCATTTATACCTTTCGTAGTTTTTTCTTCCGGCGGCAGCATTTGTCAAACTTCACCAGAGAGATGTATTTTTTTCTTGTACGGCCTCTTACGTTCACTTTAAACTCGGCAGGTGCTTATTACACCCTTAAGAACTTTATATTCACTCATCTGCATATTTTTCAAATTTTTCCTACGAATGTAAAAGTGAAAACATCGTTCATCGCATTTTAAGGTCATAAGCAGTGGCCGCCATGTTGGTCACCTCAATTTCGAATATATTAAGGTTCCCACGCATTAGTTGAGGGAGTGGTTAGAACAATAACAATTGGGTTTGCACAAAGATGACTTGGAACTTACCTGCTACAATTGCAAGAATGTCACTCAGGATATACGACTAAAGGTAGCGCAAGCGTTCGATGGCGAGGCATGATTACAGAGCTATTTCAGGATTTTCTTCGCAACGCCCACCTCTGCAGACTTCACACGTGTTCCGGAGCAAAAGCCTTCATGCCACCTCAAATAACTCAGTTCTCGAGGCTTACGCAGGGCATTCAAGTCAATACCGGCGTTCGTACTCGTCAACAAACTGCTAAAAGTAGCTCGCCACTGTAGGAAGCCCGGCGAACATGCTGTTTGGCAAAGATGAGGGCTCCGCAAGAGGGCAAGTAAAAGTACACAGGCACAAATTCTGCACAGGAGTCGAGACGATTCGGTGGCCAAAGAGGATGGAAGGAGAGTAAAAACATGAACATAAAAAGAGCCAAGGCACCGCTGGCTGACACTACGACTGACAAGCTATTTCATTCACTGGAGCGAGATATTGCGGAAGAGCCTATTTCTCGGAACACTCCGCTGCCACTGCCTTGCTGCTGCTTTTGCTACGTGGAGAACGGTTAGCCAGCTGCACCATGCAGCGCGGGATGCGGAAGGAGATCGTATACACACCCGCTTGGGGATGGAAGACGCCTCGGCGGCTGCGCTACCAAACACGTCCTTCGGTGATGCGGCAGCCAACCAGCCAACCCCAAACCTCCTTCCCGACTACGCATCCTCGGACAACTCCTCCCCCCCCCCCCTTGCTTTCACTCCACTCCCTAAGAAACAAGAAAAGGAAGAAGGGAAGCGCAAGGCAGATTGGACTTCCTCTCCGTGTGTGATACTCCAAGAATTCGATAAGGTCCATGCGCCACCGCACTGCCAAACACGGTCGTCGGGGTAAGTTGCCCTGCGAACTTCGTTTCGCGGGTCTTGACGTCGGCTGCAATCGAAAAAAAAAGTGGACGCTAATGTACGGCATATTTGGCCAACGTATATACGGCTTAGCACTGTTACACGACGCGCAAAGAAGCTGATGTACAAATGATACGATAGTATACGTGGGGAGCAATGAAATAAAATCAGTGATGACTATGAGAAGAGGAATCTTCTGTCGTTTCGTTTTTATCGCTGCAGCTAATCGTCACCTGCCAGTGCGTCGCGATATCCTGACAGTATCTTGCCGATACAGGAATGCCCGCAGTGGCGTCGTTTGTTGTCTCTGCGCAGCATTCCCGCGACCTCTTTTGACGTCATACAACAATGACGATTCTTTTTCTGCGGCCCTTGCAGCGAGAAAACCAATAACTTGTCGTTTACAGAGGTGCCACTTCGGATAGCTGCCGATTGGCTATAGAAATGTGACACTGATTTATCGGGATCGTGGAACGTTCGAGGAACAAGACCGTCCAGCTTTAGCGTGACAGGACGCCGATGCTGCGCAGCTTCCTACGAATCGCTCTCTGAAAAATGTGTGATATCATCCTTTGTCAATTATCACGAAGCTGGTACTTGAAAGCGTCATGTTCGGTATTCTTTATTTGATCGTTATTTTGTTTTACCTGGTCTTCCTGGCCCTACAGCTAGCAAACATTACCAGATTTCAAGAAACAAAGTTGTTCTCTTCCTACTCGTGACCCTAGTCATGGACTGCTGACCCGAAAGCCGCGGGATCGAGTCCCGGCCGTGGGAGCGGCATTTCGATGGCGGTGAAATCCTACGTTTGTCTACGTATTAGCCCTTTCCACGCCTATTTTGTGCTTTAAAGAGGCAAACCTAGAACTAAGTAAAGCTACCTTCTAAGTTCGTCTACAAGACTTAGCTTTCCTAGTATCTTGCCATGCATGTGTCTTTCTTTTATCCTTGCCTCGGAGTGCACGCTGGTTACAACCTACATTCGTATAAGACGAGTTCGCTGTCGTACCCTTCACAAGGTTAATTTGCTCATTGCGGAATAGGGAACGCAAGCTCAAGTTTGGGCGCGACGCTTGCGCGGCCGAGCTATGCGTTACTGTGGATAGACGCTGCCGGCGAAGGCGGCTTGTCGCCGGATTGGCACCTGTCCTGGTGGCGACCAGGATAGCTGCGCGCATACGCTCCTCATTCGGCCCGGAGTCAGCCATAGTTACATTGTGACACTCCACAGGTGCAATCCGAGAGCTCTGCGCTTGCGCGGAAGCTGGGGCGGCAATGTTGTGACTAAAGACGGGCCGTGGATATTCCCAGTGAGGATAATTAACAGTGTCGCCGCTCGGCGTTGCTTAAGAAGCCTATAGTGAGCCTATAGACTTTCGGCTTCGAATATTTATTGAACCACAGTACACCGTATCATACAGATTACTCTAGAACGCCTCTCCTCATGTAATGCAAGGCAGCAGGAGAGCAGCAGCGTAAGTGAGTCAATATTGGCAAGTAATGCAACGTTCGCGTTATTCACTGCGTCCGAACTTCATTGTGCGCGCGCTGCCTCGACATGTCGAAATGAGTTTTAGCGATAGATAAGGCTTAATTGCCCTCGTTAGTGCCTTGACATATTGCCGTAGTGCTGCAGGCATTGTATGCATTACGACAGATCCTGAAAATATCACGTCGACAGCGTCTCATCGGAAGTTTCTCAGTATTACATTTTAACGCGACAGCGTTGAAGAGCCCGTATCGCAGAAATTCCGGTGTCGGTGTCATTGGGTGTGAGCGAAAAATTGCGATGGATGCATATCGCAAAAATCATGGGTCCGAGCCTGAATCGAGCCCAGGCGGCTGCGAGGCAAGCAGGTGTTCTACCACAGAGCCTGTGCTTGAAGGTGGTTCGGAAAGAAAACGTATACATGCGTCATGTAGTGAGAGGAGTCGCGTCAGCACGTGTAATATTGCGTGGCAGAAGAGTACAGTGGCGCCAGGCGTCGCATCATGTGAATTGCATAACGAGCGGATGGTTTAAACGCCCACCCATTACAAAGCGTTCAGGCATAATTGATCATCATCAGCCGCAGCATGATAAAAGTCCGCAGCTGCGTAGGTGCGCGTAATTAATTCCTTGCAGACGCGTCGTGGGTACTTTCCTAATTTCCGAAATAATGAATATGGTGTTATGGGCACTTCGCAAGTGCACATGCAGTATAAATTCTGGGACAGCCGTTCCTTTTGCCAGCGGCGCGGTTGAGGTGTCCGCCGAGAAGCGAAGCATGGCAAGCAATTAAGAAGGCGATACAAACAGTTCCCGATTACGGTAATGCGTTCTGCTTTCGAAGGCGAAGCTGAAGTGTCCTCCGAGATTATCAGACTTGTTACCGCGAGGCAAATGATAGGAAGGAATGGACAATTAGGGGTCAGGAAAGAGTGGAAATAGCGCTGTGCGGGTACACAGCGCTCTCTCTTCTCGTTTCCTTCTGGCACCTTGGCCATTTCTTCAGGTGCTCTGCAGCACTGTAACAAGCTTCAATATTCAGTACCAATTTGCCCAATCATCACTAGTCGATACAACTGTCCAAAAAAAAAAGAAAAAAACGATGCGTCCGACTTAACGTGGCAACTAACTTCGCCATAGTGTGCGCGATTACACTAATGAAACCTTTACCCGAATATTTCGATTCGCTGTAAGCAAGCTAGGTGGCTGCGGTCGCGCTCGTTAATTCACAAGGGTTAATGTACGTGGCCAACTTATTTCTTCTTATCCACATTGCACTCTGTTGCAATAAAGTATAGCCACAGGATGGTCCCACCTTTCTGTAGCATAATCGCCAAGACGAACAATACAACCCGGTTAATGAACTCCTCCACGTCGAAGACAAGAAAGGAGGCGTATCGTCGCGCCTATCGAGCACGCGTACTCGTGTCCCGGGACGTCGAGAGATAAGCGGAGCAAAATTTGGTATCAGTAAGGCCGGCCGTCTATACTTGTCTCCTCTCCTATCTGGGCACGCGCGCAGATTACGGGATATCCGCAGCCCGGATGCGACGCACGCAAACTCGGGTACATTTCCTTTGCCCATCATCGCTGTCGTGTAGCGACGCAGCGTGCTTCTCTCGACCAGCGCACTCGAGACGTAATCGCCCACCGCCAACTACGACATGGCCGCCGTGCTAAACAGCGCCTACGAGAAGGCCGAGGCCGCGGTTGCCGCCTTGCCCGAGCGTGTACAGCAAGTCTTCAACCTCGCCCAGGAGAAGACGGGCGTTCAGCGCGCCTACTTCATGCTGGGCTTCGGCTTCTTCGCGGCGCTCTACTTCATCTTCGGCTGCTTCGCCGAGCTGCTGTGCAACGCCGTGGGTCTACTCTATCCCGCGTACGCCTCGACGCGGGCCATCGAGTCGGCCGACAGGAACGACGACACTCGCTGGCTCACCTACTGGGTCGTGTACGCCTGCTTCTCGATCCTGGACTTCTTCGCCGACGGCATACTAAGCTTCTTCCCCTTCTACTGGCTCGCCAAGGTAGTCTTCCTCGTATACTGCTTCCTGCCTGCCCATTCCAACGGCTCCACGCGCATCTACAACAGCCTGATTCGCCCATACTTCCTCAAGAGCAGCGGGCAGATCGACACCGCCTACGCGAGGATGGCTGCTAAAGCGTCCTCTGCCCTCGGAGACGCTTTCAAGCAACAGTGAGACGTTGATGCGATGTGAAGTTCTCGTTGTGATATGTTTGGGGTGAGCAAGAGGCTGTGTGGCATCGTGGTGACTATCGTTCTTTCTGAGGCTGGTTGCGTAGTTCGGCGAACAGGAGAGGCGACTGCTTATCTTCTGCGCGGTACTCGGGTTTAGATCAAAGTGCGAATTGTCACGTCCTGGCTGCTAGAGAAGAGCTACGTTCAAATCATGGACGAACTTTATCGCGCTCCTTCTTGTGATCAAAACGGGAAGCTGATTGTTATATGGCATTACTATGTGGACGTGGTTCTATTCTGTTACAGCGTGCTTTTCGTTTCGAGTGAAAAGTTCTTTGCTGTGCAGAAAATGTTTAATGAAAGTGAAATAAATCTTGAATCATGTGCTTTTTTTCAGTATAAGTCTGTGTCTGTACGTTATTGTACCCTACTGTTCATTGAAATCAAGAAACTGGGGCTTTGTATCAAAAGCTCTACTGGGTATTTATTGACAACCAAGTTGGGTATTGATGACAACCAAGATTCCAAATCTTTATTCGTCTACTCTCGCACCAACTTCGCGTGGATGCTTGTCCTACCACGTTAACTACTTATGGGCCTACTGTAATAAATAATAAGTATTTACCAAAGAAAAACTAGAGGTAACTTAGTAGGCTATTCTGACATCTTATATGAACCGACGCACGGACACGTCCTTGTACGGTGTTTCGTAAAAACTGCAATGTCGTATCAGCTACATGCCTAGAAGCAGAGCTTAACAATAAGCTCGTGTTACCAAACGCTACGTGCGTAGCGTTTCTCTTCGCGTTTCACGAAGCGCTGAAGGAGTGCATATCGAGTGTGTGTTTATTATGTGCTTGTTGCTGCCATCTTTGCGCAGGATTCACCATATGCGGTGTCCACGTATATGTTAAGAGCTTCAGCTGCCGCGAGGATTAACTCATGATCATGGGTTCGGTACGGAGATGTGCCACTAGGCGTCAACGTGACTGCGCCCACATCAAGCGGTGCTATATGTGCCGAACAACAGTAGACATTGTACAAGCTCTCAAATACCACTGCACTATAAACAAGCAACTACTTCTGTGACGACACGTTTCACTTTCGTGTTATAGCGATTCCTATTACAGAGGGATCAGCCATCTTTTTTTTTAATGCTTCGGTCGTCACATTTAGCCAATAAGTCAATACAAAGGGGCTCATAGATAACTGTACATGTGTCGTCACTGATGCCGCTCGTCGCCCTGCTAGTAGCCAAACATGGTCACCCTGATGACGTCAATTCTAGTTCTTCGTATTACGCGTACATTGTTCTGCCTTTCGGCCACGACTGTTTTTTGAACCAGATTATCACAGTTACCGATTTATCGCTCAGAACAAGGCACTTGTCTTTCTGCCACGTTTCTTATTAACGCAGCTTTCGGACGCGCATCCGAAGATGGTGGCCCCAATGACATCGTGTGCGCTCTATTAGCGCCTTCGAAGCTTTGAGCTATAGAAGTTATAACTAGAGAGTGGCTTTTGGGCAACTGCATATTTCGGTGTAGTCGCACATCGTCTTATGCAACAGGTTTTGGCACTCAAATATTGAATAGTCTGGGGAGCAGAGAATGCATGTTCTTTATGTTTGTTTGTTTTTTGTTTCTTTGTTTGTTTGTTTGTTTCTGCAAGTAGCAATGTTCGGCAAATAAGTACACGACTATACAGCGTACATTGCCGTAGATTGGAACACCGTTACAGATATGCATACCTACAAGCTTATGGTGCTAAGGACATATGTCTAAGCGTGTTGGATGCCGTGTGGGGATTAAGAGAACCGTGTCCTTCTGTGTGCTTTACAAGGCTCCGCGGGGGCAATGCATGCAAAATATGCATTTCTAGCCTTTTAGAGCTCAGAAGAACACACTACATTTGTATTTGTTTTGTATTTTTCCTCTAAATGTGGGTTACACATATTCAATATGCACAACAGGTCGTGATTTGCGAACATCCTATAGGGACTATAGCAAAACAAGGCAAAAACAGCCCGCACTTTACGAGGACGAACAGAAGGAACACATGTCCTCGTAAAGTGCGCGCTGTTTCTGCCTTGTTATGATCAGCCAACTAACTCGAGATGAATTATTCCAGTTACACTATAGCAAACACGTAATTCGTGCTTAAAGGGGTACTGACATGAATATTTTCAGTTGTCGTTTTTTTTTTGCGTCAAATGAAAGGTCAAGCCCTCAAGAGCCTAGAAAAGGTAGTGCTAAGCGCGTAATTACAGTATGTTTTTAAAAGCTAGTTTCGGTTCCTACTGTACCCTGACGTCACAACACGGTATGAGCTTCTCGTCACGTCCTCGCACAATATATAGTGACGTTTCCACGGCCGCTCCGCACCGTGGCTCCGTTCGTGACGCGCAAGCAGCCACTTTGGAAGTTTTGACTGACGCACAAGCGGCCCATCTTGGAAGTTTTGATACGTAACGTCATCACAACTAGCCAGACTGCTGCGTGAAGTCACCAGAATTCGTACTGTAGCCTGACGTTAAGCTAGTGCCTATGTTAGTAGGTGTGCCATGGAAAAATTGACTTTAATATCAACTTAAAATATCTTATCAGCATTTGGCGAGCTTCACACTTGCTCAGAGCAGTCTCTGCATACAGGAGACTTGTATGGCCGAGTAAACTCGCCTTCGAAAAAAGGTGTCAGTACCCCTTTAAATATCCACCCTCTACGCATAAGCAACAGAACTCTATCTAAGTATTAGCTTGAATGTAAAAGATGTGATTCCTTCACTAGTGCGGCGCACGCAATTCGCGCAGTGTCACACATACGATACAGATTATAACGGAGAGCACTGCCGTAGCAGTCCAACCACCTCCCCCCCCCCATTATTGTAGCGTTGGCTACACTGGCCTAGCCGAGCCAGTTTCGCGTGGCTCCTCAAGAGCCGTGCTGCGCATGAGCGAGGATCAGTGATGTCACACAGCTGGCGCATCGGAGCCGGCCCCTCCCGCGCACTCCGCCGCTGCCGCGCGACTCGCTGCCGCCGGTCTGCGCTTTCCAGAGGAGTGACGTCGTAGCCGAGGTAGAAGTACTGGCGCCGGCGCGCGCGCAGCTATTCGCCTTCGCTGTGCAGTCGCCGTCTGACACTGCGCTGGAGTCGCTTGATAGCGCCTCTGACTGGTGTTTGCGAGTGTGGTTTAGCCACGGAGAAGGAGAGCGCAAATACTGCTCAACGGCGCAGAAGAGCGGAGAAGCTTAACTCATCGGACCTCGAAGTAGCTGCCTGGCAAAATAAATATACATGTGCCACATAATATGTATACCATGTGTGCGTCATTGGAGCAACAGTAAGCATGATAATCAAGCTAATCCTAGACAATCAGGACAGCTAAGAACAATCAGCTGAACCTTTGCTAACGCTACGTTATCCTGGCATAGCCGAGCTAAGCCACTACAACATTTTATTCGGTTTTGCGTATGTATATAAACACGCACGCATACAAACGCACGCACAAACATACGTAAAGAGTGGTTGAGCCCCACCCCCCAAAATATTTTTTTGGCTATGCCCTGACAAAGGAGTTAAGTTGGCTCTAGTAGCCGCCGTGTTCTGAAGTACTAAACAAGACGCATTAGCCTCGCTTTTCCTCGGTTTATCAATCTAGTAACCACAACTAAAAGCTCATTGAAGAATGAAGATGCTTCGGCAAGAAACGGAAAGAAATATAAGCGAGGCATTCTACTATGGCTCTTGCTGATATGTTGCGCAATAGAAGTAGTTTAAACGGGAATAAGGCACTTCAGATTCGATACGGGGACCTATTTCAATGGGGTACCTATTTTTATCAAAGCGCCTTGTCATCCCTGGCGTGTTAGGTCTAAAGAGATCAGCTGACGTCACCTGGATTCCGCTGTCGCCACATGTTGTTTACATAAGAAGGAGGTGGATAGGAAAAGAGTATGTTTATTGCTCTTGTATGAGCATAATGGTTCTAACCACTACGCAATGACATTAAAGAATCCGCTGACAGGCTAATGACAGTGCTTTCAGGGCAACCTTCGCGAATAATTAGGCGATAGATAGCATTTTCTCGTCAAGAGCTTCAAGTTTTTCTCAACATATATAAACTCAGAAACAACGAGAAGTTAACATGTTTGGATTCGTACATTAGTGAATGAAATGTTGTTTGAATCTGTGGTCTTTTTTTTTTTTTCTTCCAGTCTATTGCGCCCACATAGGACCGTTCCATAATAATTAAAACAAAACGAACAAAACGGGTTCAAAATATTATTTTTGTAAATTTTATCCCAAACTCCGTTTGCAATGTGCCTAAGGTCTTTAATTTCCTGTTCAACAAATAATGAAGCGCGCCTTCAAAGTTTTTAAAGGGGAGTTGTCTGCTCCAAAGTGTGCTTTCACAGTAATTAGTCTAGCCAGTTAACTCCACCAACCTTCCAGCTTTGCCTAGGTTGCGCAAACACGTTCACTGCTGCGGGGCATAAACACTCGCATCTATTAGAATTTAACTCGTGTCGACGCGTGAGGGTATGTACTGACGGTCGTCCTTTAAGTACACTGCTTTAAAATTTCACGATGGGGTATAGAACAAAAATCGAAGCGTTCGCAATAACAATACGCTGTTAATAATTTATTTTCGCGCATCGAACGTACGCTATATGAATGCCTTCCGGGCTGAACCTGGCCTAATATGTTAGGAGTAGGGGTGTGCGAATAGTGAAATTTCACCTCGAATCGAATTCGAATCGAATAGTGCCGAATAGTGGCCCAAAATATCGAATATCGAATCGAATATCGAATAGTATATTTACACGAAATGTGTACCGCCAGTTACGGCAAGACAAAGGAAAAATCAGGGACGCTACGGCGTTCCGGCAGTTTTATTACGCACTTGATCGGGAGTGGCATTTGTTTCAGCTTTTATGGGCACGCAAGGGTGTTGATAGAAGAGCCGCCATTCCAGTCAGCAGCGCCACTCCTAACCTAACGACTAACAGAGGGGGGTACGATAGCTAGTTTTTTTTCCCCCATGTTAGCGCAATACGGCTCATCTGACAACGGTAATGTTGTGCTTCATCGCCATGAGTGCTCCGGGCCAAAAAATCTTCGGGCGCTCGTTCACAGCAGCGTTTTGACTGAGTGCCGGAACGATGGGAGTTCCTGAACCAGTGATTCGGTGCGGCAGTGGTGACTGCCCAGCGTGAACAAATTTTTACATGCAAAGCTAATGACCGAGGGTTTCGCAGGCCAAAGTCAGGACGTTTTACGGCGCTTGCGGAATACGCGACTGAACGCTGTGGCTAGTGAAGTCCGTGCCCTCGTTTCGGGAACCAAGTTGTGAAGGGCTTGACAGTTTTCTCATCCCTACTGAAAATTCCTATATGTATAGGACCCATACATATGATGTTATTGGATATGGGTCATATAGATCATATGGGGCTTATGGGTCATATGGGGTTTATGGGTCATATGGGTGTTATAGGATTATGGGTCACGTGGGCAGTACAGGTGCACAGCTATAGGGACACATGTGCATTTGAGCGTAGTGATAATAAGAGAATGCTGGTTAATGAAAAGTAAAGGAAAAACATATATGGAACGATGTGCGCTTGAATGATCGATGCTTGACAATTAAGTGCAGTAGACCGTAAGTGGGTGCAGCAATTTAATATATTCTATGTATATAGATAAAAGAAACACAGTGAGACATACTTTTCACCTTCATGATTTATTCAAATCATTAAGCATTTCAGCTATATATCTGTTAATCTTGCGCAATCGGTCGGGCGCAGGCACGTCAGCTGGCTTAAGCTTGATGTATTCAGCAAAGCCATCTGCAGAATAATGTAAAAAACATTAATTACTTAATTAAAACATTAAAAATTAAAACTTATTTAAACATCTAGATGATTTGTTCGTGTCAGTTAAACCTAATGTCACTACACAGCAAAATACCCTAAGCGAAAATACTCACTAGCCACAGCATGCAGCTTCTGTGGTGTCAAGGCCGGCGAAGGTTGCAATCACCGACTCTGTGGCTACTCTCACGTTGTCTACCACGCGATTGCACCGGTAGATAGCTATTACTCCGGCCATTGAGAGTTTCTCGAGTGTCTCAGAAGGGCTTAGTTGTGAGTCAACTCCACGTACTACACCTTTGGTGCATGTGAGATGAGGTGGAATGTATGCACTCACCGGGATAGAGGCAAATGACGAGCATTTCAGTAGATCCGCTACACCACCTTTGTCCGGTGATCTGCATACAATACTTCCGCGGCCGAACTGTCGCACATCGGTGATGCTCTGATACTGCGAAGTTACCACACGAAGTTGCTCCTGAATCGCCTTAGGGTTGTTCAAGCGGATTAAACCACTACCCAAGGGCACCAGCGCAACAGGAATGCTGCTCACACCGCTGCGTAGAAAGAGATCAAGAGGTATATCATCCGCTCGAAGAGAGGCTGACCATGCCGAACTGCCTTGCCCAGGAGAGTTCCTGGACATTGTTGCGATCACTGGACGATCCCTGAAAACAGAACTAACACAGGTGAAAGTAAATACTCGATAGAAACAAAAGATATTAAGCTACCCGATTCTTAGCCACCAATCTGCGAAGAAGGCTACGCGGAGCTCGATCGAATGAACGAGCCTACGCCGCAATATCGGCTTTCTTCTTACCGGTCACCGATATGAATACGACTCGGCGAACTCAAACAACGTTCTGCCAGGCAGGCACATTGTCGTCGTCGAAGCGTTCAAAACGTGCAGGTCGTAGAAACACAACTCTTAGAAGAGTTTTGTTCTCTTTTTTTTTTCTCTCGTGAATGTTGGTGCCTGCACTAACTATATCAACTTCCGTTGCTTATCTGCACTATCAGTATAGACGTTTAGATGAGATGATCATGCGACCGGTAGCGGCGTCACTTCCTTTCGCTAAAATATTCTCGCGAATTCCTAATAATAATGATATCTACGGTTTAACATCCCAAAACCATGATATGATTATGAGAGACGCTGTAGTTGAGGGCTCCAGGAATTTCCACCACCTGTGGTTCTTTAACGTGCACCTAAATCTAAATACACTGGCTTCAAACATTTTCGCCTCCATTGAAAATGCAGCCACCGCGGCCGGGATTCGATCCCCCGACCTTCGTGTCAGCAGTCGAGTGCCATAACCTCTAGACCACCGTGGCGGGGCTCTCGGGAATTCCTGAAGCTATTGCTTAACCCGAGCGCGCTATCCATCCTCATTACTGCAACCCAGCATCCTACGTAGCAGATATATAAGCGAACTGACTAGAGTCAGAAAGCTTTGATGCAGGCACCATGCAGCTTATTTTCCTTTTTGGCGGTAGCGTTGGAACTTTCTTCAAAAGTTCTTTCCGCGAAACATGTTCGTGTGAGCAAATGAGCGAGGACAGCTACAGACGACCTCCTCGCCTTACCTATGCGATGCACTAATGAGTGGACGTGTAGGTTTTACGCAGCTTTGCATCAGTTGCTTCTGCTGCGTATTCGGTTAACTTTTCGAGCTTTTTTTCAGCGCAGAGCGCGACATTTCATGAGATGAAGTGCTCGTCTCTTGCTTATCTTGTGCCGCAAGGGATGTCTGTAGAGACGCAGAAGGTTTTCTGCAGTTAGTATAGGACGCAGTGGAAAAGTCATGAGGCCGTTTCCTTCTGGAATGTATCTTATATTTCAGGTTTATTGAACATGTATTTTTGTGTTTCAACAACAACACCTGACAAAACCGAATCAAAAGTTGGCAAATTCAACTGTGCATTCAGGTTGTGACAGAAAGTAGAACTCACTAGCTGTCCGCAATGCGGGGATTCATCCCGGTGACTGTTTAATAATCTATGAAAGTAGAGATAGCCTATATTCGAGCCAAAACAGACATGTGGGTTTCAGGTGACAGTTCTACTAATAATATTATCTAGGTTCTTATGTGCCAAGGCCACGATATGATTATGAAACACGCCGTTGTGAAGGGTTCCGGAAATTTCGACCACCTGATGCTCTTTAACGCGCACTGACATGGCACAGCACACGGGTGTCTAGCATGTCGCTCCGATAGAAATGCGACCGCCGCGGCCTGGATCGAACCAGCGACTTTCGGGTCAGCAGCCGAGTGAGGTAACAGTGCTCAGGCCACATCTTCTCGGGCAAGTTGGCGCGGTTTATTATTGTGGTCCTCTGTGTGCTCGTGTATATTCCCGACACCTCATGACTGCGCCTCCCCCGCCCCCTCACCCCCAGAATATAAAAATAAAAAAAGACATGGTTGGTCCTCTAGCCTGCTCGTTCGTTTTAAATGAAGGAAAAAAAAAAGAGAAGCCTGAGAAGTGCTAGTGAGGACAGGCAGTATGATGCGACAGCACGTACATTTGTCTCCGACGAATCTGATTGAAGTCATGAGTCTACGCAGTGCTAATAAACAATCCAACCAGAGCCTTGCTGGCTTGCTTTGCTTATGCGATGGAGGACATTGGCTCAGTAGGTCATCTTCATTACCTGGTATGTTGTCATTAGGTGGTTGCATATAACAACACTAAACTTTGAAAGTGCGCTCTCTTTCGAAGCATGTGACTCTAATTAAGAAATGGTACTGTACTGCATCACAAGTATTCCGATTCGCTAGTGCAGCTCATTCTATGACATGTCTGCGAAGTGAACGTGTCTTACCTAACCTATACTAACGTATTCTACGAAAATCTAAATTCAGCCCAGTTTGACAATATACGTAGACGAATTCAACCTACCACGCCCACACTCTAATATTCCACAGGGTCGTGACGTTGACGAAGGAAGCAGTCGGCGTGTCCAAGATGAAACTGTTTATTTGGCCGAACTTGTGGGCGGGAAACGGAAAGTCAAACTACAAGCAACACACAATGTGCACTGATAGCGGCGAACAGAGCGTCGGCCGTCGATAATCTTACAAGCGGTAAAGCGTGGCGGCTTTTATACATGTGCTATCGAAGATTTCAGCGTTATCGCTTGTGGCCGCCTAATCTCTCGAAGAAAGTAGACTATTCGCGTCCTGTGCGCAATCCTAACGGAATGACCTAAACAATCGTGAAGCTTCTGAATCATCGCGGCGCGGTGTGCGCGGAGCGTTGCAAACAGTCTTTGAGGGTGAAGCCCGAATACATCAAAACAACACGCGTGGCAATATTCTGCGTACAAGGTGATTAGCCACATCTGAAGGAAGTATGTTCTAAATTTGTGGAACCTAAACAAGCCCAACCCAATTTAACGAAATATGTAGGCGTGCACACCCCTTTCAGCATTCGAAATAATGATTAACCAGCTAGACCAAAGAAGAAAGCCGTATGGCTTTATACCTTTCTTACTCACTGCAGCTCGTATACCCAAGACGTCTTGTTGTTATCCATGTCCGTTTAATTCCGGGTTTTAGCAATGATCTCGCTCAAACACATTAACCACAAATAATGAGCACGTTATAGACGAACACCGCGTTCAGACAGCATTGGGAGAATACCAAGCCGTTCTGAGCCCGAAAGTAAACAGCACGGCGACGCTGCTAATCAGAGCTGCGTCAAGAACAGCCGACGCATCACAGGGAAACGGCAAATCAGCAAAATACCACGTCAACAGTGTCTCACTCGAAAATTGCGCGAGATTCCTCTTCCAGCTCGAATGCGGTGGTTCTTTAACTCCGTCTCGAATGAATAGAAATTCAAGGAACGACGCTGTCTCTAAGATTTGAGAGGCGCTTGCACTGCGAGGTCTCGTCATTTGAACTATTGATTCAACGCAGGAAACAGCGCTGGTGCCGTTCTTGAGAAATATCGTCTTTGCGAAAGGGCCGAAAGTTCCGCAGGCCTACCGAAATCCTTTCACGCGCGGCTCGCTGCCACATGCAGCTGTGCTGGTCAGGAGTAACCCGTCTTTCGTGAAAACAAGTCCTTCCTTGTTTTGCCCTTAATAATATGGAAGGGAGTAGGGGTATTCAGTGAGACCTTTTCTTAGCAGGAAATTGTTAGGCTTTGCCGAGTGCTGTCTCTGGAACACGCGATGCTATAATGAAACTGCAATACATTTTCCAACGAGACTCTGTGTGGACTGTCTTTAACTCGCATGCTGGAAAATTTAAGGCGAAAGCCTTAAGTGCCTCATCAAACGCGAAAATTGACTGTCGGCCTCAACACGAGTGATGCAAACATCATCATAACATGATGACGTCACCAGATGACGTCACAGATAGTAAAAATTTGTGGCGTCATCAAGACATCATTATCATCATGACGTGCCTTCGACGTCACATGATTACGTCATCACACGATATCGTCGCTTGGTCAAATATGGGCCGATCAGGGAGGCAGTGAAAAAGCACGTTAGGTGCAGAAAGCTTACGAAGGGGTAGGGGGTGACCAATACATAGACTGAGAAGAAAAATAAGAGGAAGAAGGCTTTCGCCTTCGAGTCGTCTTAGACGAATGCAAAGGGACCCTGTGAGTAGAATGGAAAGTTGGGCTAGTCGGAATGCATGCATAAGGATTGCAGCGCTAAAGACGAAGACGAAAGGAACACAGGGTGCTCAAGACGAGCGCTGTCTCGCAACTGAAAGGTTTATTTCGAAAAAAAGAAAACGAAAAAAAAAACATTTCAGACATGTCACTTGATAATGCATGAGCCAAGCAGATAAGCAAACTCCTTGTCTGTCAAGAAAATCAACGGATGGCTCACGCGTGCGTCTCCCATTCTTTTAATGTGAAAAGCCTCCATAACTTCACGGGTTACTTTGCTACTGTGCCTAGAAAGCACTTCCGCATCTACGAAGATCGGAGAGCAGCCACAAGTATTACAGCGCGATGCTAGATGGGATGTGTTAGGTTTTTCAAGGATTGATTATGTTCCTATAAACGAACGTTAATACACCTGCCGCTTTGTCCCACGTACGATTTGCCGCAAGTAAGCGGAATTTGGTACACAACCCCGCGCTTACAAGGTACATATGTGGACACATGCTTTACTTCACAGCCGTCAGTTTTCTCTTCACTGCCCTCCATTTTTTCCTTAACAAGAGGGCAGACCCTAGATAGCTTTTCTGGAGCAGAAAACACCGTGTTAATACCATATATCTCGCCAACATTGCTCAGGTCGTGGGAAAGTTAATGGACATAAGGCAAAACCGATACCTTATCATATTTTTTCTTTGCTGACGAACTCACCAAGCATTTTTACCTGGGGCGGAGACAGTACCCTCACCACACAGAAAATTAAGCAGATTACAGGCTCTGACACTCAGGCTACTTCAGGTCGGGGCGTACCAACCCCGCGCTATTGCACAAGATTTATCCAAAAATACAGCCAACTAATGCATGTTCCTTATGCGCGGATATCGCGAATCTAGAACATATGCTCTGGTGGTGCCCCGCGTTACATGGCGGCGAAGTCATCACGCCGTCAAAATGGGAAGCTGCTATTACCAGCTCCGGACTCGAAGAACAACTATGGGCAGTCCAACGGGCCCGCGACGCAGCAGAGAGACTTGGTCTTTCTGTTCCGATGTGGGAGCGGCCCGCAACGTGCTAGGGTGCGTTCAGATCAAGGGACCAAAATGAAGTTTAGTCATCCATCCATCACAGATTCAGCGGCTGAGTGAGTGAGTGAGTGAGTGAGTGAGTGAGTGAGTGAGTGAGTGAGTGAGTGAGTGAGTGAGTGAGTGAGTGAGTGAGTGAGTGAGTGAGTGAGTGAGTGAGTGAGTGAGTGAGTGAGTGAGTGAGTGAGTGAGCGAGCGAGCGAGCGAGCGTGTTTGTACGGTTCAAGCACGTACTTTGTCACCGCACCTGGAACACATCACCTCAAACATGCAGCTAGGCAAACCTCCCTCGTTAGCAATTATACTTCTCTCACAAACTTGGCCACGTTCTCGCCACATGACATCAAACACGAGCATTAGGAAGTGCGTAACGAAAGACAAGGCGTTCGTGTACGGTTATTTTCTTTAGGAGCAGCTAAACAGAGTTGTGCAACTCGCCGCAAGTCCCTTAGCAGTTGCCGTTCCTTGACCGCGCTGGATGGCGTGCCGGCGTGCAGGAGACCGGACCCAATTACGCGACTTTCACGGGTTCAGCTGCAAAAGGGGAAAAAAAAAGGTAAGACAAAATGTCATTAACGTTGGATGTGTGTGCCCAAACCCAGGAAGGTGAACGTTGTTTATCTAAGGAGGCACCGTTATCCATCTGACGCGCGTCAAGTCAGAGCGCCCCTGTGGGAGCAATTATGGTCGCCGAGGCGGCAATGCCATAGCACAGCGTGCATGCGAAAGAAAGAAGAGTGTCGCGTGCAAAAGTCTACACAAGCTTTCAGTTACCTACATTTTAGTTCGCGCTGCTCAGAGACGCACTGTCTTCATGGTCCTGTAGGGAGCACTAAATGAAGCAGGCCTCACGCGTAGTGCCGTTTTAGGAAGCAGAAATAACCGTTGGGTGTATCAAGATTTACTCACCGTTGTTTCCAACGTAAGCGGGGGAGGAATTTGTCACGACATGACGGCACTGTACGCTTCTCAGTAGAAGTATTTAATATTTAAGGGTTTTCCGCCTCTGGAACTAGCGTACGTGTAGGCGGGACTACTGCCATAATTTCTCAACGCTATAGGATGAACAACAAAAGTTTGAAGACTTCGCCTGACTGGGGCGTTTCGGCACATAACTTCGAAATCTTGTTTTGAAACGCAGTTTCAGTGTTTACCTTTGTGACATTTATGTTATGTGTGTGTGTGTGTGTGTGTGTGTGTGTGTGTGTGTGTGTGTGTGTGTGTGTGTGTGTGTGTGTGTGTGTGTGTGTGTGTGTGTGTGTGTGTGTGTGTGTGTGTGTGTGTGTGTGTGTGTGTGTGTGTGTGTGAGAGAGAGAGAGAGAGAGAGAAACCACGCATCTTAAGGGAAAATGAGCTGTGTTGACCAGAACAGCATACGGGTTCCTGGCAAGCACAGGTATTGGAGGAGAAAACAAAATAAAAGGACGGAAAAGTGAAGCTGGCAAATTGGCAAACAACAAATCTACTTAATCAGGAGCCCTATCATTCACGTTATTACAACGATCATCTTCAATTTCTATTTTTATGAGGCACTCAAGGTCGTTCTTTCTCGAATATTCTTATAGGCTAGTATTCGCTGCAATCACCGGTCCTGAAATATCGGGTCTGAATTTTATATGTAGGATCTATAAACTTACATACTTACACCGTTTTAATTGATTGAGAGTGCTTGAACAATGTGCACGCATGCATAGTCATAAAATTATTATAGTTATTGGATAGACATTGCAAAACAGGCTGATGCCGCAAGCCCTTTTTTTCGTCCGCTACACGATTCGCATGTCATAGCTTATTCAACAGCTCCAACACGTTGTTAACCGAGTCAGCGAGAAAAAGTTCACGGAAATGCGAAGGTGGCACGTGTACACGCCTCCTATTGTGCATAAATAGATGAAGCATCTTTGCCTCGCCTTTTTGGGGCTTTTTCATCGGACATTTGTTTCTTTTTTTTTCCTCGCTCTGCTATCGCACAAGCTGCGTGTTATATATATATAGTGGTTCACGAAAGAAGAAACGAAAAGTTTGCCATTTTCTACCTCCCGTCGAGGGGGCACGGCTCAGCGCCTTCAGGGATGATAAGGGGGGTGTAAAGATGATAGAAAGAAGGAGAGAAGATAGGAAGAAAGAGGGAAGATATGCAAGAGACGCCACTTCGAGTTACGCATGTGAGAGAATAAGAGAGAAAGAGAGAGAATATGCCCGCGAATGCGTACAAGTACGCACCCGTGTGAACATTAGAACGTGAGAATAAAAAAGAAGACAACGAAGGAGTATAAACGATTGGAGATGAACCTATATACGCCGACGAGAAAAGTGCTGCTTCTTATACAATTACTCGGGACCCGTTCGTGGTGGACGTCTTTTTTTACATCTTTTTCGCGCGCCATCGATCAGGTCTCCCGACGCTTCCTGTCTCTGCCGCAAACCTGTACGCATTCTCGGGTCGGACCGCTCGTGGCAAGTGTCAAACTGCTTTGTTAGGCGCGTGATGGAGCTATAACGCAAGCTCCGATAACAAAAAAAAGAACAGAACGAGGAAAATGGGAGAGCCAGAAATGAATAATCGAAGATGTAGCTTGAATATATAGAAGCGAGAAATCCTCGAAGAACTTGTATGTCGAGAAATATTTGATCAGGCGCCACCCTGGCATCGAGGGTTTTCGCGAAATGCCGATGTTATCTTCAGGCTCGCGGTAAATAGAACCGACAGAGTTTCTGCAAGAAGGTCATGCATCATGCACCGAGCGTTCAATGAACACAATTGCGAGCTGACGCTGACGAAACACGAACCTCGAGGGTTTTTGCTTTGATAACCTCGATATCAGTATATACTGCATGCACTAGCACGCAACAAAAGTGGCCAGGAATTCTAAAGGCCCGCCGATCTGCATGCAAGATATTATGCGTATGGTATTATTCTCTATTCAGTGCGATAACTACCCACTGTATTCAAAGAGTGCTTTAAGAAAGCGCAATAAGTCAAACACACAAGGGGGCTAGGTTGAAATATATTTATCAAAAAGGAGAACTTTACAAAAAAACATGGCTGATCCCCCTTTCGTAGGAATCGGTATAACACGAAAGCGAAACGTGCCTTCACACGGGTAGTTGAGTGTTTATTGTGCATTGTTTCGCCACAAGGGCGAAGGAATGAATGTTGTAGCAACAAATTGCAATGTCACGCGAAGTACGGCAAGCAGCTCTAAACTTCCAGCGCGCTCTAAAGCAGCTTAGTCCAGCCGCTTGGTGCCGCTCCTCAGACCTGGAAAGTCGCCGCTTGATCTGGCATCATATCGACTGTCACTAATCCCGTTAATGGGGATGGCAATCGCCGGGCGGATTCTAAGGGCTGGCGTCAAGGCCCCCCGAAAACGCACCACGAACGCGCGGACAATTTAGGATTTGGTCCTTTGGTGCGCCAGCGAACGCCGGTTGTGGTCCAAAGACCGAGTCAGAGCCGAGAGTCGATAACACAAACGAAAACGAAATATATTCTCAGTTAAGGCAATACAAATAATACAAACACATGCGCACTCGGCTGGTACCAGTTACAACTTCACAATATAACTCAGATGGTGTTCACACAACGGGAGCTAAACAAACAGATCACACGCTACAAATGCAACCACATGCATTACAACTATTCAACGACAGTTAAAGTCCTGAATAAACAATGGCGTATCCAGTCCACAATACTTGGACGGTAATCGAATGCTTCTCTTCAAGGAAACACTCACGCCAGCTCCAGCGTTGATCGTCGTAGCTCAACCGTCGTCGTGACTTGTCACGGCTCACACGGTGTCGTCATCGGATTCTTCCAAATCGACGATCGACTGACCGCACACCATCATAAACACGTCTTCTTTGGCTAACGAAGCCACACTTAGCGTAACTTCACCATCACCGGGCCGACTGACTCACTCCGGTCTCCATTCCTGTCTGGCTTCACTACCGTCGATTGCACGCTTTTATCCCTTCTTCCCCGGGTTCTAGAAGCGTCGGGATGTTTCTTCTGCGTGCACTACAGCTAAGCCTGGGGAAAGGGCGAGAGCTTTCTCGTAGGTTCGAATCGCGGCGGCATCGCTCGCGGATGCGTCCCCCCTTCCTTCTAGAAACATCCAGGATTTGCCGGGCGTTTGATCGCGTCGTCTGCGCCTGGCTCGATTGGGTGAGGAGGATGCGGCGCGCCGGCGTCTTTTGATGCTTGTTTTTTCGTCTTTTCGCGCTTCTTGGCGAGCGGTTCGCGCCGTTCTGTCTCGTAGCAGTTTGAAAGCGGCCTCGCGCGCGCTTTATAACCCGCTAATTTGTGACATCGACCCATTGCGCTGTCCAGCTTCGTGGGGAAAGTAATGGAAAGAATGCTTGTGACAACTTCGAGTGGTACCTTGAGCGCTACCATATATATCCAGAGGCTATGGCTGGTTTTCGAAGAGCCGCTCTTCTATTGATAATGTCATCGACCTTATAACCTCTGTGCAACAACAGAAATACCTCAAGCGCACCTCGGTTGCAATGTTCCTCGATGTGAAAGGTGCATACGACAACGTAACGCACGATGTCATCCTCGATGCCTTTGCGAACATTGGAACCGGTGGAGAAATGTTTCGATGGATTCGGAACTACCTACTGAGGAGATCTTTCTTCGTGCATACTGCGGAAACCGTTGACCATTACACCACTCGTGCCGTTCCACAAGGCGGGGTTCTCGGCCCTACGTTGTTTAACCTCACGATCATTGGCCTTGTCCAAATTCTACCTCAATCAGTGAACCTCTCTGTATATGCTGATGATATATGTGTCTGGCCTTCAGCAGTGACACGACCCCAGGTACGCGCACGGCTCCAAAAAGCAGCGAGAATAACGTCGATGTGCTTCCATGCTCGAGGCCTCAGAATTTCCACCGAGAAGTGCGCCTTAGTCCCTTTTACCCGCAAGCCCATGATCTGGTATCCCGTTTCCATCGACAACGTGAGGCTTTCGTATACGAGACGTCACCGATTCTTTGGCGTCATTATCGACAGAGATCTTTTGTGGAGTGCTCATATCTCGCACTTGAAGAAGAGGCTCACCTCTATCACACACGTAATGAGAATTCTCGATGGTAAAACGTGGGGCACATCAGTGCATAGGTCGGCAACAAATGTGGAGCTCACTCAGACTCACTCATGAAATATATTTTGCCCTTAGAGCTCACTCGGACTCAGACTCGCGTCGCGAAATCTTTCCTCAACCGGACTCACTCGGACTCAGACTCATTGAAAATTTTTTCAGCCGGACTCACTCGGACTCAAACTCACGAAATTATTACTCACTCGGACTCACTCAGACTCAGACTCACGGCTTTGTCTGAGTCTGAGTGAGTCGACTCATGAGTCTGTTAGCGTATAATTGGTTTTATCGACCATGGTGTCAATGCTTTTTCACTCCAATATCTCGCATAATTGGTGCTCTACTTGGCGCTTTTTGATGTCGTACCTTCAAATATGAGTTATCCGTGGTTGCAATACAGTAAGGACATTTTTATTTAAAGGGATGACTCAGACGAAATATTTTATAAAGAACTTCCTGTGAAAGAGTTTTCGGGGGCAGGTCATGGCACCCCCCACCTCTGTAACTCACGCTTCTGACCAATAAATATTGAGCTGGCGTATGAACTCTAGGGCTTTGAAGTATGCGTGAGTCGACGGGACTATAAACGTGAGCTGACATAAGGCTGATAATATTGCTGAAGAGGTGCAGATAGAACGAGTGGTCGGCAAAAAGGTGTGGAGCTCACTCACATTCACTCATGAAATATATTTTGCCCTTGGAGCTCACTCGGACTCAGACTCACGAAAATTTTCCTCAACCGGACTCACTCGGACTCAGACTCACTGAAAATTTTCTCAGCCGGACTCACTCGGACTCAAACTCACGAAATTATTACTCACCCGGACTCTCTCAGACTCAGACTCACGGCTCGATCTGAGTCTGAGTGAGTCGACTCATGAGTGAGTTTGCCGACCTATGCATCAGTGTCATCTATGCGTCAGCTGTACAGAGCGCTCTTCTTGGGATATTTGCGGTATAGCATGCCCGTGCTTTCCAACTCCGGAAAAACTAACATCCGGGTCCTGCAAAGCATTTAAGGCCAAGTCCTCCGCACATGCTTGGGGCTACCTCGGTGTGTTAATACGGTAGCAACGATTGCCATTGCTAAATACCACCCGATCACGACATATATAACTGTCGACACACTCCGAGCACATATCCGTTACATATCCAGAGTGCCTGACCACCACCTCACTAACTTGCCACTAGAAAGACCAAAGGCAGCGTTTTCCAAAGTTGTTGCGGCCTACCAGCATTCCATCTCGTGGAGATTCTCGCCCGCAACCATACCACTATCTCCGGAGTGGTGCATGAAAAGGCCCACTGTGCACCTTGAAGTGCCGGGGATATCTATAAAGGCAAGCCTGCATCAGCAGCCCTCAAACGGATCTCACTGGACCTTTTGCATTTGTCGTATGCTAACCGAATTCATGTTTACACGGACGGTTCGGTCTCGGAAAGTTCGACAGGTGCCTTTGTGATACCATCTCGATCAATCACCGTCAAGTTCAAGACATCACACGTCACGACATCTACGGGCTCCGAGCTCGCCGCTCTTCGAGCCGCTGTGGAGTTTGTTATGCAAAAACCCCCAGTAGATGGGCCATATTCTGCGACTCCAAGGCAGTCATTCAATGCGTGTGAAGTCTACGACGTGGAAACTACCACCAGCTGGTGCCTGATATCAATGAAATTTGTCATCGCGCCGTTAATCAAGGACACGACATTGTTTTACAATGGCTGCCGGGTCACTGTGGCATCAGTGGTAACCACCTCGCCGACGACGCTGCCCGATGTGCCCACGATGGAGCGCCCACACTGTTCATACCCTTGTCAAGAGTAGACGCAGCTAGAGAACTTCGTCACATCGCGCATAATGCCACGCTTGCGCACTGGAATTCTCCGCTTAACTCCAATCATCACCCTGAGAACCTTGAATCATTACTCCAGCTACAACTGCCATCCAGGATTTCTCGGCGTGACACTACAATGCTGTGCCGGTTGTGGATCGGTGTAGCGTTTACTAACTCATTCAGCCATCGCATTGGCATGACAGATTCATCTATGTGCGAAAGCTGCAATTGTATAGAGACTATTGAACATCTCTTTTGCCACTGTGCCCAATTTGATGAAGATCGCCGGACTCTCCAGTGTGCCTTGAATAGACTCGATGACCGGCCCTTTAATGAAGCAAAGATCTTAGAAGCCTGGTCGCGCAGCACATCAGCCCAGAAAGCCACACGAGCCCTCCTGCGGTACTTGAAAACAACTTCATTGAACGACCGCCTGTGAAACTCAGCACTGTGTGGGATGTGACATGTGTCTACCCTTCTCTCTCTCTCTTTTACTCCCCTATTTCCCCTCCCCATGTGTAGGGTAGCAAACTGGACGCATGGTCTAGTCTACCGAGCTCTGAGTACCGCCAATGGTAAATGGTGTATATGCATAGCTCGCCGTTAGTAAGCTGAAGAACGTGCGCTCTGTCACCGAATGGTTTCGCGCCGCGCGCTGCGGAGCGAGGGATCGTAGGTTCGACACCCGGCGACGGAACTTTTTCTTCTAGTTTCTTTCTTGGCCATCTGTTAGTGCATATTTTACAACGTCATATCCGTGACGGAAGTACGTCAGTGAAGCCGTGGTTGGCCCCGGCATAAAACATTTTCGTGTGAAAATTTTTAAGTGTTCATCTTCCTTTCACATATAAACATTTCGTTTCATTGCGGAGTCCAGTGGTTTCGTTTCTATCTTCCTACACTTTTCAAAGTCTCACTTTTGTTCAGTTCAACGCGTAAAGAACCTTCGCTGTGTATTCAAAAGCACGTCGACTTACACTGAAGATATTCTCTAAATCTACGGCTAGACCTCAACTAATTAGCCGTTAAGAGAGGGTGCAAAATCAGCATCAAACGCATAGTGGCAGTGTTTCAGGTTTTGCATAGCGAAGGCGACTCTATACATGCAAAATAAGGAAGTCGAATAGGCGGCGTAGGCCAGCCTACGCCGAATATTCCAGGAATTCCCGAAGTTAGAAGCGTGAAATTCTTTAACCAAAACTAGCTTCTAAAATCATATAGATCGTAAGCTTCTGGTTTTCTGTTTCTGTCATGATCGCTTTCTTTCTCTCTCTCTCTCTCTTTTTTTGCTAAGTTGGACTTACAATTGTCGGGAGATTTCCTCACTACTTACTGATACGCTGGCTCCGCTGGGATGTAAGGCAAAAAAAAAAATATATACCAGGAAAAAGAAAAGAAAGACTCGCTGTAAAGTGAATCAGTGTACTTCCTTCTGATATATCTGCTGCTACCGACGGCTCACTTCCACCATTCTTTCATCAACCGATGTATACGTTGAAACTGCGATATCGCATTTCAAGGGAGCCAGCCGTACCCGCAATTTTGGAGAGGAGTGTGGATTCATTCGTAAGGTACCGCAAAAGTGAGGGTAAAAAAGAAAACGATAACGTGCGGACCTAATTTCTTTTCCCTAACTTCTTTTCTCTTTAATATTTGTACCCTTTCCCATACTCCAGGGTAGAGTAGCCAACCGAACTCTTAGCGATGTTAACTTAAGAGGGTGTTGACGCGAGCTCGTTGGTACGGATCTATTAGAATACGCAGCGCTTATTCAACACTAACACATGGGCGAGAACGAGGACGGGCGCTGTTGTCGATCAGATGCCAAAATGAAAAAGAACAGCCTCAACTCGATAGATCGAAATTAGTTGCCATGCCCTATGTTCATGCAGTTTCGCATCGAATCAAAAAAGCCGCTCGAAGAGCAGGTGTGTGTGTGTGTGTGTGTGTGTGTGTGTGTGTGTGTGTGTGTGTGTGTGTGTGTGTGTGTGTGTGTGTGTGTGTGTGTGTGTGTGTGTGTGTGTGTGTGTGTGTGTGTGTGTGTGTGTGTGTGTGTGTGTGTGTGTGTGTGTGTGTGTGTGTGTGTGTGTGTGGCGTTTTCTGCCCCGAATAAATTTTCATCTTTGTGCAAACTCGTCAACCAAAATCCCACGGATTTCAAATCCTGCAAGAAGAATCAAGCTCCGCCCTATGTGCAGTGCAAAAAAAGAGATCGTATATGAAATTCCCGCGGCGTGTGGCAGATCGTACATCGGCCAGCCGGGACGATGTCTCAGTGATCGTCTATGAGAGCACGCAAACAACGTCCAGAACAAGCACTGTAGCAATTTAGCTATTCATTGCGTAGCCTAGACTGTGGGTGTTCTTCGCTGTTGAAAAAAGCCGAAGTGTTGCGCTGATACAAGGGCAATCTGGCACGTGAAATATTTGAAACGTACACCATGATATGCAAAGACGCGGACTGTGTCAGTGCCCCTTCGCTCATCCTAACAGACAAGGAATTCCAATATCTCAGACAGTAATCGGAAGCATCTTGATCTAATGTCACCGTCACGCCCATGCGCATAAGTCATCTTCCTTGCCTGTTCCCCCTCCCTTCTTTTTCTCGCTCTCTTTATAAAGGTTAACGCACAATAAACCAACTGTTGGCAGTCAGCGCCCGTCCTCGTTCTCGCCTCATGTGTTAGTGTTCATTAAGTGCTGTGTATTAAATCCGAAGCACTTCTTAGCGAACCTTTGGCACTATGAGCGTTTCTTTCTATCTATCTATCTATCTATCTATCTATCTATCTATCTATCTATCTATCTATCTATCTATCTATCTATCTATCTATCTATCTATCTATCTATCTATCTATCTATCTATCTATCTATCTATCTATCTATCTATCTATCTAGCCGCCTACGTCTGCGTGCTCTCATCATCGCCTCCTTAACTTGGTGTAGACCAAAATTGGCATGGGAGGCGGGCCTGTAGCCAGGGGGAGTGCCCTAGGGCCACCCTCCCCCCCCCCCCCCGATATTTTGGTAAAGTAGTGAGTATTTTCGCCAAAAATAAATGACGAAAATGGGCGTTTTTCTCAAATAGTCAGGGTTTTCAGCAAGTGCCCCCCCCCCCCAAAAAAAAAAAAAAAATTCCTGGCTACGGGCCTTATGGGAGGGTAAGAGGATTTGACGAATATAAATGTCGGGTCATGACATGAATAACGTGAAAATCCTGTCGCGTACATGGCCAAAACCTTTCCTTCAGACACGCGTGGCACATACCCGTTTGCCACGGGCCGTGGTGTACGGGTATTCGCCAGAGGTGACTGACAGTTCACATCCACCCAGGAACAGCCAGAACAGACATTGCTGACTTAAATGCGAGGGCATTAAGAAAAACCGACATCGGCAGCGTTGACCCGACCGAAAGGAAAGAATAAAAATTCGGATCTCAACAGGAATCGAACCCAAGCATTCAGCGTGGCAATCAGGTATTCTACCCCAGAGCCATGCCAGGTCTATAAACAGGTGCTGCTGGCTATCTAATTTTACACGAAAGCAATAAACACTACATATGTACTCCTACGATATAGGCGTGATATCAGATTAACGTCTGTGGTTCCAGTGTTGGCTCCGCTTTTATAGCAGCCTAATAACCATTACATCTGTAATGTATTCCTATGATTCGGCAAGCTATATTGAAGCATTGCTCGACCTCGGAGGAATACATTAACGAAAGTTACGTATGCTATTCACATGATTGCACCATAAAGTGCACTTAGCTTCTATAATACTGACGTATGTACTCTAACCTGAGGGCTGACGTTACGTCGCACCATAAGTTACTCTTTAAACGCCAGTGTTGTCGACGCACATGGTAGGCCCACGATGTGCACACAGCTACTACACTTACAAAAATACGTCGATCCATCTCGTAATGCTTGGCTTAAAGTCATAAAATATAGCATAGAAGTACTCGCTGACGGCTTCGCATGAAACCAATTCCCACAAGGCGTGGCATATGCCGAATTTTCGTGATAGTTAACTTACTTGTTTTTTCTTTGTTTCACTCCAGGAGCGCGAGCTCCGTGGTCACTTCGTCTCTGCGGCGTTGGAGTGATGATGATGATGAAATAAACTTTTAATTTGCCGAAACAGTGTTCCCGAGCTCGTAAGCTCGGGGTCACTCTAGGTGGTAGGGTCCCTCAGTCAAGCAATCCTCTGGCCGCGATCGCCTCCCGGGCCCTGGTGACGAGTCCTCGTTGGTCGTCTAGGTGCCGTGCGGATATCTTGGCCTCCCACGTCTCGGCGAGGAGGTTGATGCGTGTGGTCGTTGCTGGCTTGCTATCAGCATCTTGGTGGCGCCACGGGCACTCGAGTGTTAGGTGTCGCAGTGTGTCGGGAACGTTGCATATTGGGCAGTGGTATGCATGAAGCGTCGGGTAGATGCGATTTAGCAGGATACCGAGCTTATACGTGTTGCTTTGCAGTCTTCGGAATGCTGTGGTTTCTTCCTTAAACAAATTTTTTAAAAGTGTCTTTCGCGCGACTTGGCCTAACGTCCCATGACCACCAGCGCGCCTCGTGAATCGCTGCTTGCGAGCTGCGCGTTGACTTCATCTTTGAAGCGTTATTTAAAAATGAGAAATACCGGCTTTCCCGTGACTCTCGCTTCGTCCTTGTGAAAGTGTGAAACCGAGGTGATAAAGAAGAAGATAAATAAGGGGATTCCCTGGCACATATATTAATTAGCTATATAGTCTAGGAATGCTAGGTCTTTCGGTCCCAACGTGGGAGGGGCCCGCTTCGGGCTAGGAAACTAGCGCGACCTACTGGACCTTAATAAAGTTCTTTCATCCACCCATTCATCTAAGAATGATACACTGCAGAAAATAATGGAAACATTCACCCACTACTCGGCCATTGGGTGTGAGTCATGCTGAGAGGACAACAACAACAACAACAACAACAACAACAGCAGACGTCATGGAAAGCATCCGCCGTTCAATGCCGGCCGCTTGGAAAACATGCAAAAAGCGGCGTTCGCGTGATTCGGCTTACTGGCGTCTAGGAGAGCGAAAGCAACACAAAAGCGAATGAAATAATGACAGTCCATATGGGTAATTCCATGCCAACTGTCCCATCGGGGCGCTCGACAAAAATCGATTTCTCTGAAAAAATCTGAGAAAATTACACACATATAGACATTAGCTCTACAGTATTTTCCCAAAACATCTTGAGCGGCAAAAATTTTTCGGGCACGTGAGCGCCATTTAAACTTCTCGATATGGTGGAAAACCAGGTACGAAAGAAAAATTCGCTATAAATGGACTGTTTCACGCATTCATTCGAAACTTGCTTTTTTGTGTTTTTAGAGCATCGCGCTTTCATTATAGGACGGTTGCGTAGAGCAGCTTTACATTTTTCACTCCTTGGCGCGTAGGTAAAATTGAGCAAATTGCAGCGTTTTCGGGAATTTTTTTACAAGAAACGATTGTAGACCAAATACATCAATTATTTTGATAGAACTCTCCATAAAACGTACTATCTTTTAAAGGTATTGTCTTGCCTGTGTCTGGCGCACAGGCTCTAAAATAAAACCCTGAACTTGGAAAAAACGCTACATTGGCCTATGTTCAGACGTCTGTAGCACCCTAAGGTGGTCCAAGAAAAAATAAGCAGAAAAGCGCGTACAATTGAGAATCGTAACAACTTCATTCACAGAAAGTTTAATCGAAGTAGTTTTTGTTTTAGTCAAGAAAATTTTTTTGAAGTTTAGTCCCACCATTGCATTGTTTTGCTATGGGGGCAGTACAAACCGACTGAATTTATTGCATAAAAAAAGAGGTAGTGTATTCGTAGCACATGGTTTTCAGCTCCTTTTGTTAGTGCTTTGTAATGTATATTACATATCAAGGACATGATAAACAGAGGTAAAAATATAACGATACCATTGGCTTAGATGCCGAAATTCCCCAATAATGAATCGCGTTACTTATTGCATTGTTTACGCGCACCGAAGGCGGCGGCGGCGGCGGCGCCGGACAACTACGCCACAAAATATGCTGTTGTGATCTCAAAACAGGTGTAAAACAATGCATGTTACCAGACAGACAAATTCTACTTTAACCAAAATCTGCTGCCTGCAACCATCCAAATAAGGATGTGAAAAATAGCTTGGCATATCCCGTCCGTAGTGTCGCGGACGACGGACGGAATGCGTGAATACGCGGCGCGTTGTCACATCATGTGCCGTTCGTTGCGGAATACTTTGATGAACTCCGTTTGGATCTGTTATAAATGACCACGCTCACGCCTCCTTTCTCCGGTTTACATGAACTTTGAGACTTAACTTATTTTGACGCCAACTGATTCTCAGAGCCGCATGCAATAAGTAGTGCGATTCATTATTGGGGAATTTCGGCATCCTAAACCAATGGTACTGTTATATTTTTACCTCTGTTTATCATCTCCTTGATATGTAATATACATTACAAAGCACTAACAAAAGGAGCTGAAAACCATGTGCTACGAATACACTACCTCTTTTTTTTATGCAGTAAACTCAGTCGGTTTGTACTGCCCCCATGGCAAAACAATGCAATGGTGGGACTAAATTTCAAAAATTTTTTTCTTGACTAAAACAAAAACTACTTCGATTAAACTTTCTGTGAATGAAGTTGTTACGATTCTCAATCGTACGCGCTTTTCTGCTTATTTTTTCTTGGACCACCTTAGAGTGCTACAGACGTCTGAACACAGGCCAATGTAGCGTTTTTTTCAAGTTCAGGGTTTTATTTCAGAGCCTCTGCGCCACACACAGGCAAAACAATAACTTTAGAAGATAGTACGTTTTATGGAGAGTATTATAAAAATAATTGATGTATTTGGTTCACAATCGTCTTTTGGAAAAAAATTCCCGAAAACGCTGCAATTTGCTCCATTTTACCTACGCACCAAGGAGTGAAAAATGTAAAGCTGCTCTAAGAAACCGTCCTATAATGAAAACGCAATGCTCTAAAAACACAAAAAAGCAAAATTCGAATGAATACGTGAAACGGTCCATTTATAACGATTTTTTCTTTCGTACCTGGTTTTCCACCATATCGAGAAGTTCAAATGGCGCTCACGTGCCCGAAAAATTTTTGCCGCTCAAAATATTTTGGGAAAATACTCTAGAACTAATGTCTATTTGTGTGTAATTTTCTCAGATTTCTTCAGAGAAATCGATTTTTGTCGAGCGCCCCGACTGGGACAGTTGGCATGGAATGACCCATATATATTATGATAATCAAAGCAAATTAAGTTTGTGTTAAGTTCATTAGTGATAATTAATGATTTGGTGATAACCAAAACAAAATAAGGAATACTGACCTAATTCGTAAACGTTAATTAGGGAGATTGACGTTGTGAGAGTTAATTATTGATAATTAATTGGTGAACTTGGACGTCGATATAAACTGCACGGTAAGATATCCACGCCGGACGGCTTTGACTCGTATCGCTGACGTTGACTCTTTTCGCCGACGTGGGGCGCACAACCAGCATTCTCCTGCTCTTTATGCGGCTGTTGCAGTATTAAACCAGACTAATCGAAAACACTTCGTTTTCATAGCCACTTCCAGGCTAGCTTAAACCTAACATTATCATTTTCGTGACAGTCGATATAGTGGCTATGTCAATAGTGTCTGTTGACACGCTCTATTATCCCTCAAAATACACGCCCCGTAGTTAGTGAAGTCCGCGAGTGTCAGGCAGATTGTTCTTTCACATTTTTTTAACGCGACGAGTAGACAAGTCTGAAGAGAAATACAGATTAGTTTGCGGCTTAAACACAGTAACACGTTACGCAGGGTTTTCAACGTGACGATTGCACAGTTCACAAACACGAGGCACTAAATATAACAAAAAAAGTTTAATTTAACAGGGTTATACGTATATATGTATAGGCTCGAGAGGGCTTATAAGTCGCAAGGGATGGCGCAAGCCACACATACGGACAAAAAAAAATACACAGACCGTCGTATACTCTACTTGTTTCCTTCGTGATTCACGCTTGGAGTACTTCGTACCGGGGGACTCATCTGACACAATATTCTTAGAAGGTTTGGTGCGCGGTTGCGCAATAGAAGTCACCTGAAAGACACCATCTCCATATGGATATCTCTCGTGTTCGTTTTACATGTTAGTCTTTCAAAACCTCAGTTTACTAGATGACAACTGTTGAATTATGCATTACCAACGCCGTCCAAAACTCCTGCACCTCGAAGCACTTCAACTATTCTGAGCTTCTCCCTGTGGCAGCGGTTGGTAAATACGTCCGAAATTTTTTTTAAAACAAGATCGTTGTACCGACAAAACAGAGAGATGTCACGAGTGCATCTGAAATCGAATTGTGTGTATGTGTGTTTTGTACGGTCTGTGTTTTGTTGTTCTTGACCGCGCGTCATGGCTAGACGCTCGCGACAGTTTCGGAGGGAAAAGAGATATACAAAGAAAAGGTTAGACAGCGGAATAATAGTACATATGTGCCAACTGACCGCATTTGCAAGTGTGGCAGAGGAGACCGACGAACTGTCACTGCTGCGCGAATGCAGCGGAAGCGTCCTTGATCTTTGAGGCCGTTTCCAGTGCATCGCAGCGGATCTCTTTCGGTTATGCGTACGGCTCAATGGATGCGGCAGTGGTCGCTGCGAGTGCTCCTTCACATTTTTTTAGCGACATTGATGCGTTTAGCGACATTGCGCTGGAGCTGTTTGTACCATGCCGCCAACCTAGAGAGATATCTAGAAAAGAAGGGGGGAAGAGAGGCAAACAACAAAACACGGTGGCTTGCTCAACTTCGCAGAAAAAAGGTGAAAATAAATGTAAAAAAAGAGGCAGTACAAGATAAATATTATTAGGAAATCTAAGCATGGCAGGCAAAACTTGCAGGCCCAACAGATCAGTGTCCCAAACCAGTTCCCTGACCCCTGGACTGCAGGAAATGGAATGTAATCTGTGTAATGTCGGTATAATTACTATCGCTGCAAACGGGACAATACATATGATGGTAATGAAATTAAGAAACAATTACAGTCCGTAAGAGACCGTTCAAACGTGCTCCATTCAGTTGCGGGAAACTGTCACAGATATGCCGGTTTATCTGACACAAAATGAAGCAGCGCTTTGATCAGCAGTGATCTAATAAGGTATGCTTTTAGAGATAGAAAAAGAGAGAAAGAATGAACATTTCATCAAGGGACACCATCTTCGCTCTATCGAAAACAAGCTTTCTTGGAACGTTAGCGTTAGCTCCAGCAAAATCTTCGTTATACCACTGTTTGTCGCTTCAAGTCTCTCTCTATCTCTCCTGAAAACATCCATGTAGTTTCAACTTCAACAGAACTATTGGGCTATTGGGACTTGGTGCATTTGAGGTGGCAACATAGGCGTGAGCAGGGTTCTCCATTAAGGGCGGCCCAGTATCACCTCAGCTCCCCTACTCCCCTTTTTATTGGAGGAGTTCGAAAGAAAACAGGCTTCGCAATATATGCTAACATAAAAATGCAGCAATGACGTGCTGTTCGCAACGGTCTGCCTCTGGTCCCCATCGTCACGAGGGTAACGGAGGGAAGTAAACAGGGTTCATCGGCCGCCGTTATCGTCAAAAACCTGCGTGGTCATAAGCCTGCACATTAACTTGAGAGAGCGTAGGCTTGAGCACGCTGATAATCTATTTTTCGATTTTAGCGCACTGTTAAACAAGACAGGGGACAGAAGAACGACACGGACAAAGCGACGACTTGCAAACGCGTGTACATCTTGGGTTACAGATTACCGACAATTGATTTTAGATACGTGACATATCTTCAGACCTCATCATCCTACAGACTGTCGTGTTATCTAAAATCCATTGTCAATAATCTGTAACCCAAGATGTACAAGTGTTTGCAAGTTAGTGCTTTGTCCGTGTCGTCCTTCTGTTTTCTGTCTTGTTTAGCAGTGCGCTAAAATAATAAAAGTGGACTTTCAGCAATGATGGTACAGCTCCGACTGAATAAAGATACGGAGTTGACTTGGCGCGCCCCTTGCGTGATTTGGGGGAGGGTAGGACGTGTCCACCCCTTGCATCTGCCCCCTGTCCGCAGGACTATGGGCAGCAATGATGACCTCAGCCATATCCATGAAAAGAACTTTAACACTAACAGTATATAAAAGCTTTCTCGGAGGCGCTTCTTATAGGTGTACTCACCAACTCGCCCAACAACAAGTTCTTATTATGCGCTTCTTATATATTTGAGGTGCAAGTGCTGCCACGTACTTCATAAAAGCAAGACATCGGGAGGAAGACTTCTTATAGGTGCGCTGCCGCAGAAGTGACCTGTAAAGTATATAGCATCTCTCCAAAACGCGGCGAATAAAAAAAAGCTACAACGCAAAACCGGAAGATTCGCTGGCGTCTCGGCACGCTCTTTTGTCCTCAGAGCCAGAGAGATAGCGGATTAGTAGACCAGAAATCCGGATTTACACTCCTCGAGCGTCGCGACAGCGGGAACAAAAACAGGAGCGAGCCGCACAGCGTGAGGGCTTAGCGCTGAAACGACGTCCTGGCGCAGCGCTGTAGTTACGGGCTTAAGATGCCTCAGCACTTCCTCTGAGCGGCAACGAACGTGCCGTTGTGTTGCGTTCAGTGTACAGGAAGCCCTGCCCGGGAGCTCATATCTCCGTTTCTTAGTCGAACTTAGTACACAAGGTTGGTCAGTAACTGTAAGTTGTCTGCGCGTTTATGAATACAGTACTACAAACGTGTTTCCAGTATGGAGCGCGGAGTGTGTTGCGAACTGTACGTAGGAGAGCGCGGAAGTATTTGAGTGAGGACGCTTCCGCGCTTGCTTAAGTGTTTGCACTGTTTAAACATCGCTATCGATTTGGTGGCTAAACTTCAGCATATGAAGCTTTCGTTCTACTTGCAATGCGCTCGCTGGGAAAACGTCTGATATTTGTTGCGTCGGGAACAGATCCGCAAATTAAACAAAGAACAAAAACAATATAAAGCAAAACCAGTGCACACCAGAAGTAAACGCTAGTTCCGTAAACATAACCTCGCGGAAGGCTCGCTAAACTTGGTGTGCCGCACAGGTCCAGCTTGCAAATACGTTCCGCGTGCAATATTTGCGTGCTGCTTCGTATTGGAGGTGAGGCTAACATTTAGAGTAAAATTAAAATAGACAAGACAAGTCTTGTCAAGACGTGTGTTTCTGCCTAACCGCGCGCTCTCAGCGATTCGCTATCCCTTAGATATGTAAAGATAGCTGCGTCCGTGAGTGTGTGTGCACGTGTGTCTTCAGTAGGCTGTTATGCGCATGCACAAGCGTTTCGCTTTAATAAAAAATATTCTGTGACTGTACTGTCTATTTCCTTCGTCCATAATACTAAATATATTTCGTGCTCCATTCGTGCTACCAGGCTATACCTATGAATACGAGCCAATTTTATCGCCATCAATTTATTCTTTTCCTTTGCAGGACTACGGGATTGTCATAATCTCAAAGTCCCACACGATTCTCAAATGCTATACAGGAGTCGGGGTCTGTCAATTACTGCGTGCTGCAATTAAAAGAATCGAACTTTTACTGCAGTCGGGAATATCTTTCCATTTCTTTACTTTGAGGAACAGTGAAGGAAATCGTTCGTGGTTTTACTTTCAATGAAGATTTGCTAGAGGGTAATTGCAAATTCGTTACGATACAGGTGATTAATCGAGGTGCATAATAAACATAATTGATTGGTGTGCTCTTATTAGGAAATTCAGCTCTAATTAACGTTTGTGTGTGTTTTTTTTACTTAGTTCATGTGGTGCTGACTTAATTTTGATACGTGGATTTAGAAGCGGAGTGCGCATCGCCCTTGACCGGGATCCTCATTTGCGAAACAGAGAGAAGAAAACAACTTACGGTTCAATTGTTTATAAGAGGCAAACATCAGTGAACCCGGATGCTCGATATTTCATTAGAGATAGTGACCAGACAATGGCAAAGAATGTTTCGAACGAACAGCTTTATAAATTCTTTCTCGGATTTTACCTGGTATCTCGAGTAAAAATTCAAACAAGGCAAAAATTCAGGTGGAGACGGAGGCTCGAAGAGATGAAAAATTCTTCAACAGCTGGTGTCGCTGAAACCAACGCTGCGTTGAAGAAGACAAGACCACCTTTCGAAACGTTGGCGTCCAGCGTCACCCCATGTTGAAAGATTTTTTCATCCTCGAATACAGTGAGGTCTACTTCAAGACTCTGCTCTCGTGTTTTATTATCTGGATGTAGTACAGCAGGCACCGCACTTTAAGTTGGTCGTCGGTAATAGTAAATCTCTGTCAGTCGTCGTTGATACGAATGTCAACGTGTCTTAAATAAAATAATCTAAAAGCATTGCTTTTGGCAAGGAACTTGCAATGGATCCCCGCGTGTCATC